>NC_053154.1:179056485-179393985 GCF_016835505.1 Polypterus senegalus
GTGATTTGAAATCTAAATTTGATGATCAGAAACATTTTGTGTGACAAACATGCAAAAGAATAAGAAATCAGGAAGAGGGGCAAATAGTTTTTCACACCACTGTAAAGTGTGCTATTCCATCTACTCCGTGTCTTGCTGAAGCTTTTTCGGCTGCATATTAAGTTCAGTTTGTACAGTTTTGAGACGACAGTTGGCAAATTGTGTATGCCTGACTGTTTTTCTGCTGATCACTGTTATAGATAGATAGATACTTTATTAATCCCAAGGGGAAATTCACATAATACAGCAGCAGTATACTGATACAAAAAACAATATTAAATTAAAGAGTAATAGAAATGCATGTAAAAACAGACAATAACTTTGAATAATGTTAGCGTTTACCCTCCTGGGTGGAATTGAAGAGTCGCCTAGTGTGGGGGAGGAACGATCTCCTCAGTCTATCAGTGGAGCAGGACAGTGACAGCAGTCTGTCACTGAAGCTACTTCTCTGCCTGGAGATGACACTGTTCATTGGATGCAATGGATTCTCCATGATTTGAACTGTCCAGCTTCATTCCTACAATAGAGCCTGCCTTCCTGACAAGTTTGTCCAGACCTGATGTGTCCTTCATCTTTATGCTGCCTCCCCAGCACACCACCGCGTAGAAGAGGGCACTCGCCTCAACCGTCTGGTCAGCATCTTATTGCAGATGTTGAAGGACGCCAGCCTTCTAAGGAAGTATAGTTGGCTCTGGCCTTTCTTACACAGTGCATCAGTATTAGCAGTCCAGTCCAATTTATTATCCAGCTGCACTCCCAAGTATTTATAAGTCTACACCCTCTGCACACAGTCACCTCTGATGATCATGCAGTCCATGAGGGGCCTGGGCCTCCTAAAATCCACTACCAGTTCCTTGGTCTTGCTGGTGTTCAGGTGTAAGTGGTTTGAGTCGCACCATTTAACAAAGTCTTTGATTAGCTTCCTATACTCCTCCTCCTGCCCACCCCTGATGCAGCCAACAATAGCAGTGACATCAGCGAACCTTTGCACATGGCAGGACTCCGAATCGTATTGGAAGTCTGATGTATATAGATTGAACAGGACCGGAGAAAGTACAGTCCCTTGCTCCTGTGTTGCTGACCACAATGTCAGACCTGCAGTTCCCAAGACGCACATACTGAGGTCTGTCTGTAAGATAGTCCACGATCCATGGCACCAGTTGTGAATCTACTCCCATCTCTGTCAGCTTGTCCCTAAGGAGCAGAGGTTGGATGGTGTTGAAGTCCAAAAACATAATTCTAACAGCACCACTGCCTCTGTCCAAGTGGGAGAGGGATCAGTGTAGCATATAGAACTGCAGAGGATCACGGGCGTAGTGGACCTGTGGCCTCAGGTGGTGAAGCAGCAGCCGCTCCATGGTCTTCATCACATGTGACATCAGAGCGACAAGCTGGAAGTCATTCAGCTCACTAGGACGTGATACCTTTGGAACTGGGGTGATACAAGATGATTTCCAAAGCCTCGGGACTCTCTACAGTTCCAGCGCACATGCCTTCAGCAGTCATGTCGATACTTCATCTGGACCCGCTGCTTTGCTGGCACGAAGTCTCCTCAGCTCTCTGCTCACCTGCGCTGTTATAATTGTGGGTGGGGATGTCTCTCCTATGCTGGTGTCAGCAGAAGGATGGTTGGAGGATGCAGTACTCCGAGGTGAGCGTGGGTTAGGGTGGTCAAACCTGTTAAAGAAGTTATTCATTTGGTTTGCTCTCTCCACGTCTCTCTCGATGGTGGCACCCCTCTCCAAGCTGCAGCCAGTGATGATCTTCATCCCATCCCACACTTCCTTCATGCTGTTATTCTGAAACATCTGCTCCAGCTTTCTCCTGTACTGCTCCTGAGCTGCCCTGAGCTGGACTCGGAGTTCCTTCTGCACACGCTTGAGCTCATGCTGATCACCGCCTTTTAAAAGCCCTTTTCCTCTGGTTCAAAAGGCCCTTGCTATCACTTGTAATCCATGGCTTGTTGTTAGCATAACAGCGTACTGTTCTTACTGAAACTACAATGTCCATACAGAAGTTGATGTAATCAGTTGTGCAGTCAACAGCCTCTTCAATATTCTCACTATGTGACCCCTGCAGGATATTCCAGTCAGTAGTTCCAAAGTAGTCTCTCAGACCCTGCTCTGCCTCAGGGGACCACTTCCTGAATGAGCGTGTGGTTGTAGGTAGCTCCCTCACTCTTGGTTTGTAGTGAGGCTGAAGCAGAACCAGGTTATGATATGCTTTCCCAAGCGCAGGCAGCGGGGTGGCGCTGTATGTGTCTTTAACGTTTGCATACAGTAGGTCGATAGTCCTATTTCCCCGGGTGTTACAATCCATATACTGAGAGAAGGCAGGTAATATTTTGTCCAGCATCACATGGTTAAAGTCTCCAGCGATTAGCACAAGCACCTCGGGGTCCTGCGTTTGTAACTTATATCCAAGATGCTGTGCTGGGAGAGTACAACATTGTTCACAGGAAGCTGTAAACTATGAGACATACATGGTAAACTTGGGATCCCGCATTCTTCCGTAGCCTTTGCAACATTGCGTGCATTGTCTCGTAATACTACATGAACATTCTCTTTGGGTATTTTCCATGTTTCAAACGCTCTCTTAAATGCCACAGAGAGTGCAGCACCCGTGTGTGATCCAGAGCATTCTTGGGCATGCAAGATATCTTTCTGTTATGCAAAATTGCAGTCAATCCGCCGAGTAGTTAAACTAAGCATACTGTTAGGATTCTATTTTGCTGAGGAATTTTCTTTTTGTCAGATGGTGTGTCTTCAAGTGTGCAATTAAGTTGGTGGTATTGAAATTTAGCACTTTGGTCCCTCCGCAAGACATTAGTTGAACAAGTGTTACAAATGGTATTTATATCACTCTCACTTACTTTGATAAACTTCCACTCTGCAAACATTTTCGCATAGTAGCTCAGCGTCGCCTAAACAGCTTATTCATCCAGAACACAATTCAAACCGATTATTTGAGGACGCAATCATTATCGGTCAAATTTAGTCATTGGTCCAGTGCTGATAAAATTATTTTGACCCATTATTTGCTGATATACAGTAGATATTAATCTGATATTACTGTACATTGCTAAAAATAACACCAAATGTAACAGGCTAGAAATAGGCACTGTTAGGTAAAAATGTGATTTAAGTACATATTTGTCTGTTAATACAAGCCAAAGCAGAACACAACTGCTGATGAAACAGCGCTGCAGAAGCAAAAGTAGTATAATAAACATAATGTAACTTATGTAGAAAGATGTGCAGGGTTGTTGTCATAACACTACACATTGCACCCACTGTGACCAAGAAATATATAATTAACTTAATAATAGCACCAAGAAACTTTGATAAAGATTACACATGTGCATGACTCAAATGCAGAAGGCAAGTTTTTTTAAATAACTTTTTGTTACTTAAAAATGGACGTATTTGTAAAGTTTTAACACTTTTTTCATAATGATATCCCAGTATCTGTTAGTTCCATTATATAAAAGAAAAGGGCAGACGAGTTTTTTTTTTAAATGTACTTCAATTTAGAATACAATATCTTCTGGAAAATTAATATAAATCATAATTGTGAAGAAATAATTTTGACTTGAAAAATGATGAACTTATCGTTTAATTGTATAGGTAGTTTTAAATTTTTGTGCCTTTTCTGCTTGATACATTTGCTAAATTCTTTTATATCTGTTATTTTGTCCATATTTGTGTGTGGAAAGAAAATAGACCTGCATATCGGCAATCTAATTGATTAAAGGGAAAATCATAGATTGATGCCAACATTCTTCTATTTCTGTGAAGTGAAACTTTTTAATTATACCTAGTACAGGTTAGGTCAGTACAGAACAGTACTAGTACAGAACCTATAAAAAGCATTCACCCTTTTGGGAGTTTTCACATTTTATTGTTAAACAACATTGAATCTCAGGTGGATTTACATCAGCTTTCATGATTAGTGGAAAAGACGCTTTAATGTCAAGTGAAAATGCTGTCCATTCATACCTTTTCTCTTCAACTTACCCAGCTCAGGTTGCAGTGTGGCACTGTGTATAAGTCAACTAACAACTTTTGATGAAATGCCTCTTCGTAAAGAGTAGGGTATATCCTGATGTCCAAGCTAAATTGCCCACCATGGGCCTAATCATTCTGGCCCGCTAATCATCCTGTCTCTAATTGGATACGTCTGTCACTTCTTCACCACCTAACAGCTAATGTGTGTTGAGCGTAGTGGCACAAAAATTGCTGCTGTCGCATCATCCAGATGGATGCTACATATTAATGGTGGTTAAAGTGGCTTCCCAGTCACTGTAGTGCTTTAAGTGGTGAGAAAAGCACTATGTAAATGTAAATAATTATTTATTAACCAAGTGTCAGCAAAAGATGCCTAGAATGTACATTTTTTACCCCACTAGATGGCAGCAACAACTGTTAAACTTGGTTGCCTTTCCTTTTATCAAAAGAAATACAGTACTCCATAAAGGACATTTAGCATATTTTTGATGACTGTGATTCAGGTAAGGATTTTGAGCTGCCAGTAAATTAAAGAAAATGTCATTACTTCTGGATTGTCTACAGTTGGAAATTGGAAAGAAAGCGCTATTTTTCTGGTGTATTTTCATTTTTGGTGCCCACAGTTGTACTCCCATACCATGTGAGCTCAGTTTTACAAAGCTCCATGGAGTGACTCCATATCTTCAACTGTCCACTCTATTTACATCTCAAAATACTATTAAAGGTTATTGAAGTAATGTGTGTAATACTTGACAAGGCAACTTAAGCCAATTTAATAAAAAATATTGTTACAAAGTGTATTCATCATAAATTACAGATGTCCTCAATTAGTTGTTGCAGCCCTAGTTTGTATCTTGAATGAAAAAAAATTATATATATATATATATATAGGTGCCGGTCATAAAATTAAAATATCATGACGAAGTTGATTTTATTTCAGTAATTCCATTCAAAAAGTGAAACTTGTATATTAGATTCATTCATTACATACAGACTGATGGATTTCATATGTTTATTTCTTTTAATTTTGATGATTATAACTGACAACTAATGAAAGTCCCAAATTCAGTATCTCGGAAAATTAGAATATAAATTAAGATTGCAAAAAAAGGATTTTTAGAAATGTTGGCCAACTGAAAGGTATGAACATGAAAAGTATGAGCATGTACAGCACTCAGTATTTGGGTGGGGCTCCTTTGGCCTGGATTACTGCAGCAATGCGGCATGGCGTGGAGTCGATCAGTCTGTGGCAATGCTCTGGTGTTATGAGAGCCCATGTGGCTCTGATAGTGGCCTTCAGCTCTTCTGAATTGTTGGGTCTGGCGTATTGCATCTTCCTCTTCACCATACCCCATAGATTTTCTGTGGGGTTAAGGTCAGGCGAGTTTGCTGGCCAATCAAGAACAGGGATACCATGGTCCTTAAACCAGGTACTGGTAGCTTTGGCACTTTGTGCAGGTGCCGGGTCCTGTTGGAAAATGAAATCTGCATCTCCATAAAGTTAGTCAGCAGCAGGAAGCATGAAGTGCTCTAAAACTTCCTGGTAGACGGTCGCGCTGACCTTGGACCTTCAGAAAACACATTGGACCACCAGCAGATGACATGACACTCCAAACCATTATTGACTGTGGACACTTTACACTGGACCTCAAGCAACATGGATTCTGTTCCTCTCCTCTTTTCCTCCAGACTCTGGGACCTTGATTTCCAAAGGAAATGCAAAATTTACTTCCATCAGAGAACATAACTTTGGACCACTCAGCAGTAGTTTTGTCTTTAGCCCAGGCGAGACACTTCTGACTCTGTCTCTTGTTCAAGAGTGGCTTGACACAAGGAATGCGACAGCTAAAACCCATGTCTTGCATACGTCTGTGCGTGGTGGTTCTTGAAGCACTGACTCCAGCTGCAGTCCACTCTTTGTGAATCTCCTCCACAGTTTTGAATGGGTTTTGTTGCACAATCCTCTCCAGGGTGCGGTTATCCCTATTGCTTGTACATTTTTTTCTACCACATCTTGTCCTTCCCTTTGCCTCTCTATTAATGTGCTTGGACACAGAGCTCAGTGAACAGCCAGCCTCTTTAGCAATGACCTTTTGTGTCTTGCCCTCCTTGTGCAAGGTGTCAATGGTCATCTTTTGGACAACTGTCAAGTCAGCAGTCTTCCCCATGATTGTGTAGCCTACGGAACTAGACTGAAAGACCATTTAAAGGCTTTTGCAGGTGTTTTGAGTTAATTAGCTAATTAGAGTGTGGCACCAGGTGTCTTCAATATTGAACCTTTTCACAATATTCTAATTTTCCGAGATACTGAATTTGGGACTTTCATTAGTTGTCAGTTATAATCATCAAAATTAAAAGAAATAAACATTTGAAATACATCAGTCTGTGTGTAATGAATGAATCTAATATACAAGTTTCACTTTTTGAATGGAATTACTGAAATAAATCAACTTTGTCATGATATTCTAATTTTATGACCAGCACCTGTGTGTGTGTGTGTGTGTGTGTGTGTATATATATATATATATATATATATATATATATATATATATATATATATATATATATATATATATATATATATATATATATAATATATATATATATATATATATATATATATATATTAATTATATATATATATATATATATATTAATTATATATATATATATATATATATATATATATATATATATATATATACACACACACACACACACACACACACACACAGGTGTTGGTCAAAAAATTAGAATATCATAACAAAGTTGATTTATTTCAGTAATTCCATTCAAAAAGTGAAACTTTTATATTAGATTCATTCATTACACACAGACTGGGATGTATTTCAAATGTTTATTTCTTTTAATTTGATGATTATAACTGACAACTAATGAAAGTCCCAAATTCAGTATCTCGGGAAAAAATTGAATATTGTGAAAAGGTTCAATATTGAAGACACCTGAAAGCCACACTCTAATTAGCTAATTAACTCAAAAAACAATTACAAAAATATATCCTGTCTAAATTATACAAGTTAGAAATAAAGTAAACATTAAAAGAACAAACATTCAAATTTCTTTACTCTTATGTAATTTTATATAAAAATAAACTTAGATTTTAAATATCCCAAAAGATTTTGCTCTCCATAAAAATATATCCTGTCAAAATTATACAAATTCAAATATGAACATGCTGCATAACAAAACCTGGAAATATAAATAAAATGTGTTCCTTTCAGCAATAACAAATCAAATCATTCAGTTGTCTTTGCTCATATGTCATTTTAGAGCTGGACGCCTGGCATCTTTTTGGCCACAGGTTCGCTTCTGTTTGGTGTGAGGTTCTGTGTTGTGGAGATTCTCAGGATGGATTGCAGGTGCTCATCAGTGAGGCGACTCCTGTGTGCTGTTTTGTTAGTCTTTATCACTGAGAAGAGCTTCTCACACAGATATGTGCTACCAAACATGCACAAGGTTCGAGCCGCATGTAGACGACTTTTTTTGTTCTTCAAAGTCACCAAAGTGCCGTGCAAACTCAGTGCGCTCAGTTTATCAGCAAAGTGCGATTTGGGAACACCGTAGTGACGACTTGGTTTAACATTACTTGGCAACAGGGAAAGTGGGGCAAGTTGCACTGGTGCATTTGTGTCTCCCATAAAAGCAGCTTCACTTGAAATCACTTTGTGATTGTGCACGGGTAAAACGCGTCGCTGAAGTGTCAGATTCTTATTTAATTATTCTGCTTTCTGTATCTTCTGCATTGCATTCAGGTTACCCTGATGTTTTGTCTCATAGTGCCGTCTTAGATTAAATTCTGTAATTACAGCCACATTAGCTCCACAAATGAGACACACGGGTTCAGTAAACATATACTCAGCCTCCCATTGGTTTTTAAAGGCTCTATTTTCAGAATCAACTTTTCTCTTCAGCATCGTGTGAGCTAGCTTCGCAATAACTTGCAGCATCATAAGGTAGACTTGATTAACGCGTAAGTGTCGCAAGGCAGCTGAAGCGTTGCATTGCATTATGGGATCTGTAGTTTATTGTGTTACCAGCGCTTCATATACCCGGGCTTTAATAACAATAATACAGTATATAAAATGATCTCGGGTCGGATATAATTACACACTGGTCGGATGTGGCCCTGCCCTTGAGTTTGACACATATGGACTAAATAGAACTTGAAAAGATATATTTTTTCAAATGTGATCGCAATTCAGATAGAGTTGACGCAGACTACAGCTTGCATGCCTCAATAAGTCATCCTCCCCTCGCCTTACTTTTTACCGTTCATCTAATGAATACACTGAGTATGGCTTTACCAAAACAATCATTGATGGCGAATAAAGTATCCATTATTCGAGTATGTAGATCGGATAACATATATATATATATATATATATATATATATATACAGTCATGTGAAAACATTAGGACACCCTTTGAAAGCATGTGGTTTTTGTAACATTTTTAATAAATGGTTATTTCATCTCCGTTTCAACAATACAGAGAGATTAAAGTAATCCAACTAAACAAAGAAAACTGAAGAAAAGTCTTTTCAAGATCTTCTGTAAATGTCATTCTACAAAAATGCCTATTCTAACTGAGGAAAAGATAGGACACCCTTGCCCCTAATAGCGAGTGTTACCTCCTTTGGCTGAAATAACTGCAGTGAGACGGTTCTTGTAGCCATCTACCAGTCTTCGACATCGGTCTGAGGAAATTTTACCCCACTCCTCAATGCAGAACTTTTTCAGCTGTGAGATGTTTGAGGGTTTCTTGCATACAGCCCTTTTCAAGTCACCCACAGCATCTCAATGGGATTCAAATCTGGACTTTGACTTGGCCATTCCAGGACTCTCCATTTCTTCTTTTTCAGCCAATCTTTGGTTGATTTACTAGTATGTTTTGGGTCATTGTCATGTTGCATGGTCCAGTTCCGCTTCAGCTTTAATTTTCTAACTGATGGTCTCACATGTTCTTCAAGCACCTTCTGATACACAGTAGAATTCATCGTGGATTCTATGATGGTGAGCTGACCAGGTCCTGCTGCAGCAAAGCAGCCTTAATTATTCTGCTTTCTGTATCTTCTGCATTGCATTCAGGTTACCCTGATGTTTTGTCTCATAGTGCCGTAGTTCTTAGATTAAATTCTGTAATTACAGCCACATTAGCTCCACAAATGAGACACACGGGTTCAGTAAACATATACTCAGCCTTGCTGGTTTTAAAGGCTCTATTTTCAGAATCAACAGTTTTCTTCAGCATCACTTGTAGACTATCTTCCGGACAGTGGAATGGCTGATTTCAAAATCTTTTGAGATCTTTTAAATCCCTTCCCAGACTCATAGGCTGCTACAATCTTTTTTCTGAAGTCCTCTGACAGCTCTTTTGTTCTCACCATGGTGCTCACTCTCACTTCAACAGTCAGGAGCACACCAAACTAAATGTCTGAGGTTTAAATAGGGCAAGCCTCATTCAACATGCAGAGTAACGATCTACTAATTATGTGCACCTGGTGTGATATACCTGTGTGAGATCTGAGCCAATTTAAGAGGGAATACATGTGAGGGTGTCCTATCTTTTCCTCAGTTAGAATAGGCATTTTTGTAGAATGACATTTACAGAAGATCTTGAAAAGACTTTTCTTCAGTTTTCTTTGTTTAGTTGGATTACTTTAATCTCTCTGTATTGTTGAAACGGAGATGAAATAACCATTTATTAAAAATGTTACAAAAAACCACATGCTTTCAAAGGGTGTCCTAATGTTTTCACATGACATATATATATACCCGCAGTATCGCAGTGGAGAAGTAGTGTGTTAAAAAAGCTAGAAAAAGAAAAGGGAACATTTTAAAATAACGTAACATGACTGTCAATATACAGTATTTGTTTTGTGAGTGTTACTGAGTGTTGCTGTCATCAAGGATTTGATTATCATTATTTCTTTCAATCAAGTTCAGTATTTGTAGGATGTGTTGTGTTCAAGTTACATTCCGTGTTTGTCAATCGCTGTAAAGATGACAGGTTTCATTCATCGATTCGTTTCTTACTGCATCAATAAACAGCTCGTCGTCTTCTTTATCTGAGACCTGACACACTGCATGCACGGGTTTTTTTTACACTGTCTTCCTTTAGCTGGACATTGACTTTTTCCAACGTGTGCTTTGTTTCTGCAGTAGCTGGATTTATGAATATGCTTTTATGTATCAGACGCTTCATATTTTTTGCTGCCTTTTCAATTGTGTAATTCGGTTTTTGTTCAGCGCTCTTTGGTTTTGTTGCTTTTTATTTGGGCACTGCGTCAGTTCACGTGAGCCTCTCGGTGTACATGCATCGAAGGTTCCCAGCTGTGCTGGTGCCATCTCGTGCTATGTCCATGGCTGTATTTAATGTTACCTTAGTCCTGACATTTAAAACTTTCTCTCGCAGTTTCGCTGAGTTTGTGTCATACACCACCCTGACCATCTCATCTTCCTCTCCATAAGCACAGTCCTTCACCCGTGAATATTTACCCGTGGCAGTTTGCTATTGGATTGCCGCTGACGGACGGCCTTATATGGGCAGGCACTAAATTACAAACGCCAGCGCAGCCTGTCTATGAACTTAATTTAAAGTGTAGGTTTACATCGTGCTTTGTTTTCAAGTAGCAGAACTCATGAATATGGTTGTATATGTCACTCGCCGCTTCTTATTGTTTCGCTGCCTTCTCAATTATATAATGCATGTTTTCTTCAGCGCTTTTTTGAGGTCTTCCTGGTTTTCTATGTACTGCGTGATTACGTGGGAGGCGTGATGATGTCACACGAAACTCCGCCCCCACGGTGTTGAAGCTCATCTCCATTACAGTAAATGGAGAAAAACTGCTTCCAGTTATGACCATTACGCGTAGAATTTTGATATAAAACCTGCCCAACTTTTGTAAGGAAGCTGTAAGGAATGAACCTGCCAAATTTCAGCCTTCCACCCACACGGGAAGTTGGAGAATTAGTGATGAGTCAGTGAGTGAGTGAGTGAGTGAGGGCTTTGCCTTTTATTAGTATAGATATATACATATATATATATACACATATATATATATATATATACACATATATATATATATATATGTATATATGTATATATATATATATATATATATATATGTATATATATATATATGTATGTATGTATATATGTATATATATATGTATATATGTATATATATATAAACTTCTACGTCAAGGCATCCAGTGCCAGAGGCAGCAAAACATCCCCAAAACATCTTAGAACCTCCACCATGTTTGATTGTAGGTACTGTGTTCTTTTCTTCATAGGCCTTATTCCGTTTTCTGTAAACAGTAAAATGATGAAATTTACCAAAAAGCTCTACTTTGGTCTCATCTGTCCCTGAAGGATTTTGGCTTCCTCAAGTACATTTTGGCAAACTCCAGTCTGGCTTTTTTATGTTTCTTTGTCAGCAGTAGGGTCCTCCTGGCTCTCCTGCCATAGCATTTCATTTCGTTCAGATGTCGACGGATAGTTCGAGCTGACTCTGTTGCACCCTGAGTCTGCAGAACAGCTTGAATATGTTTTGAAGTTGATGTTTGGTGTACTCCCAGGTCGTCTTAAAATGGAGAAGGACAAACAAACTGTAACTGCCTTTACTACTAGAATGAAAGAATCCTAGCCTACCTCTTAAGTTAATGGGTTACTGGTTATATACTATTTGTAACTGGGAAAATATCACATTCTCACATAGAGGATCTATTCAAAACTTTTTTTCAAACCTGGCAGGATCTAATCAATAACAGTTTAGAATAAGCATTTATATTGGGTTAAAGATTCTCTTCTCTTTTCTCTACTTAACGTTTTACTCTGTCTATTGGTCCTTCTCTCTTTCTCTTGGCTGGGAGTTTAATTTAGTTTTGTAAAATATTTGACTTCTTTGTATTGAAAGTTACTGGCTTTTAATAATTAAAAAAAGGCCTAATTACAAGACACAGTTTTATTAAAATTTAATGTGATCAAGTCTCACATGCTTAACAAGTTTATATGTAAAATATACAAAGTTGGCTCTTAAGCTAACAAGGAAGACAGATTCTTCTTTCTCTAATTAAAAATGTGTTATATACACAAATTTGTACACAATGCACACTCAATCTATTTTAATTAAAAGACAAACTGAAAAGTTCTGAACTCCTTAAAGCAGCTTGTTTTTAATTTTTTTTTCTAAAAACGTACATATTTTCTTCCACTCCAAATTCAGCTGGACGACACATGATCCATGTGCTGTTCCTCTTCATGCACAGGACAACTCATCCAATTCCTTTCTCAGTTTACTACTTGGCTTTCTTCAGTGTAAAAGTCAATATCCCGGTCTTCTCTCTCTCTTTTGATGCCTGCTTGGCTGATTTCTGTTTATAGGAACTTCTGCCTGCAAAACTGTACATTTCTTCATTTACCATAACACTTTGAAAAGTAGACACTTTTGAGATCAGCCAATGTTCTGGTAAGTAATTGAGTTATTTAGAGCAAAAATTGTACAATTTAGATTGCCAGCTGATTGGTCAGGCCATCACTAGTAATTGCATACACATGAACTACAATCAAACTGATTCGAAACAGTGACCATTGAAAACTGAGCACATCTTTAAAATATTAGATTACAGTTATTAGAACAGCAAATTGAAATACACTGTTTTAATGTTGTTCCCAGTAATGGAAAATGTTTGTCGTGTGGTTGGTGCGACAAACACACTGTATCAGTGCATGCTCCCATCCTCTCTCTCTCTTTGATATATTGGGTTAATTTTGCTCTCTACATAATGGATCAGTATTGATTGAATCGGCACCAATTTTATCATGGTAACTTTTCCAAATAACACAGGTATATTAAGTTATTTTTCTAGAGGAAAAAGATCTCAGTTTTAAAAATCACTCCCCTTGACTGATGTGCACAATGGTGGTAATAAAGGTAGTTTAAACAGTGTACTTGCTAAACATTTCCATTTGTTTTTTAAAACATTAAACTTTGTTCTCATTCATCCTCCCTGGCGGACAGTTTTAAAGAGGATGCGTTGAATCTTTTGTTTACTAAGTACTATTACTTACCTGAAGTTCACTATTTTCCTGTTAAAATGCTGTATCCTTACTTTTTTATTTTCCCATTCTTTTCGTCCCTACCAACATGACCATAGCATAGCATACTCCCAATGTGCAGAAGGTTTTTACTCTGTAAAAATGATAATCATTGTTACACAGGTCAGACATTTATCCATTTAAAAAATAAATTTCCATTTCAAATCATTTGTGTCTCTACGGCACAGAGATTGCTTGATAGGGCACTTACACTGTAATAAGAAAACAGATGACAGAGCTACTCTCAAAGTGACACGTACGTCATTATTCAGTCTTTTTTTTAAATGCTCAGTCTGTCAGCTTTAGAATGAGTAGAGGTTTGGCTTTCTAAGACATTTAGACTTGCTTCTGTAGTGCAGTGATTGTTTAATAAAGCCACTCTATCCTGTGGTGTTTGTCTTCAGATAAAAAGTTTATTTTTAAATTGGCAGTTTTCTCCCAAAATGTAAATTAAATCATTTGCTCTGGAAAGGGCTTTCACATGTTTCTGGCTCTTGAGTGAATAACATTTGCTATTACTTTCTCAAAATTCCTTGTGGGCTGTAATTTTATTAGGAATTCTCAAACGAAAAGTAATTTATAATAAAGTTAGCATAAAACATACTGTGGCTCATGCACAGGTTCAAGTACCTGTACACATCCTCACTAAAATCTATTGGTATAGGTACACGGCCACTGACGTGTCTTCCTTAAGGATTCTAGTTTGGATAGGCTCAAAGGAGTACAAAGAGTGTTGCCTCTAACCTCGAGTGTTGTGCAAGGCACAAACATGCCAAACCTCTGACTCATTGCAATATGTTTCCATATTTCTTCAATAGTACATCTACCTCAGATAATGAATTTGAAGTGATGCACTAAATTCCTAAAATGCATTTGCAGTGTTAACTGAGGTACTTTTGTACTTTTAAACCTGCTATTTCAATTGAACTAATCTTGACCACTAGTTTGTTTTGAAATTGTTCAACCAGTTTAAAATATATTGAACACATTATTATTATTATAATTATTATTCTGTTATTCTTTCTTTTCAGGTTCTGTCTCACAACTTGTGCACCTTGTTAAAGATTCCCCACGATCCAGTAGCACTAGAGGATCACTTCAAGGATGATGATGAAGGACCTGTTTCTAATCAGGGATATATGCCATACCTTAATAAGTTTATACTTGATAAGGTACTGTTAGATTTGACTCATTGTTTATAAATGAAATAAGTAGAAAGCACTTTCCAAAAATCTTGGGAGAACCTAGAACATAATATTTAAAGCTAATTATCTGGAGAGTAACTGTTTAACTGCTGAATAAAACATTATTTAACTATGAAATAAATACAAGTGAATATTGATACAATGAAAAGTAACAAGAATCTGTTTTTTCTTTATTAAAAAAAAAGAAAAACTTGATACCTTGTGAGATTGCTAGGATATCACAGGATTGGTTCTCAAACTTCTCTCAGCACTTCAGGCATTGATTAGATTTCATTCACAGCATACTGTTCGAATAATGAAATAGTAATAACCCTACAGATACTGGGGTGCCTTGAGGGCAGAGTTGGAAATAGCTAAACTAACACACTTTGAAAGACAAAACTTTTGTATAACTAAGGGTACAGTCAGAGTGAAAGAGTATACCAAACAGTTTTTCAGGATATGGAGGTGTTGAAACTGTCAAAGAAATTTGAAGAAATGGCAAGATGAAGAGACAAAATATGATAGATTTAAATTTAAACCTGGTGCCCAATAGTGTGATTAGTATATTGACCATACTAAAATAATCGGAAATTATATACGGTATATGCTGTGACAGTGAAATAAGATTAGTACTGTTACTTTCATATATTGTTAAAACCAATTTATGAACATTATACAATATGAAGGCTTTGTTTTCTTGCCCTTTTATTTTTCTTTTAATGATTTTTAAATTGAATTACAATGGGTGAAATAACAAAGTCTTCAAAACTTAATGTCATTTAAATGAGATGTGAAATTTCTTTATCTGCCCTTATGGAAAGCAAGAAATTCGAAGGATCAATTACTGTTCTCACTCAAAAGACAAGTCATTCCCACGGTTAGCTGAATTTTATCATGCTTAATTAATTGAGGGTAATACAGTCTAAATGCCAAATTCTAAAGATGCATTATGTAAGTAATGTTAAATATGTAAGAAAGTTAAACGGGACATTATTTTCTGCTACTGTACTTCATTGTGACTGGTTCATACAGGTAGACCTTCACTTATCTGCCTCCTTATAATCTGGATCCTTTGCTAGTTTGGCATTAATTTCAAATTCTCATTTCACCTGTAGTTTCAAACATTTTGGGCCACTACACCCATCTACTGCACATTAGTTTGCTTGCACAGCATCTGATAACGTGTTGGCACACTGGTGTTAACAGAGGCAAGTACCGCCTCCTTGTTTACGTACGCTTACAGATATGCAACACTTAATGATCAAAGATGATTCCCGAGCAGGTGATTGTAAAGCGTTTATTTTCATCAAACAGTTCCATATAATTCAGGCAAATATTGTTCTTTACTTGTAAGAATTTTTGACAAATTCTTCCGCTATCCACACATCTGCACTTACTGTATTACCTCTCACTTATACATTGTCCACTGTTGATCACAGGTGGAAGCTAATTAGCTTGGTGTGCAGTGGAAAAGGAGATTAGTTACACTTGATTGAGTTTACAAGTATTTTCGGGTGGTGATCCTTTAACCATTTCAGCAATTGTTTTTTTTATTTATTTCTGAACTGCTGCCATTATGTTTTTCACTTGGCTTCTATAAGTTGCATTGAGTAAATACAGCTGGAGAAATATTTTTTGTGTATCTTCATTTCAGGCTCCAAAGCAACAAAATGTTAATATTTTCTTTTCTGTACACGCTGTATGTTTGTGTGGCATGATTTACGTGGCGGAAACTCTGAGAACTGCATAGCACTCCTACTACTCCCAAAACTGCACTACACCCAAATCAAGCTATTCGATAGTTATCGTACTCGGGAGAAATAATTCCTCCCATAATCCTAATCTTACCTCTGTCTATATGATGCATTAGCTGCTTCAATAAAATTTCACTTACCTTTTATTTAATGTTTTTGTTGCAGCTATTTAACTTCTACTGATTTATCTGATATTTTAAAGGTGGGATGAGGTAGTAAACTACTGTTTACTTGTAGCCTTTATACATACAGTATATTACTTGTGCCTGTACAGTACATTGCTTCATCAAAATTTCACTTTTCACATAATGTTTCTATTTCCTTTATTGTCCATCTTGCAATGATTTTCAAGGTATGATGAGATGTCTATCTACTGTTCAGGAGTGGTCCTTCTGTGATCTGACATTTTCAATAATTCAGCACTCCTCGGGTTCCAGTAGTTCTGGGTTAGTGAAGGCCTACCTGTACTCTTCTATTTAAGCAAGATAATCTGATGTTCTAGCAATATAGTGTAAGTTTTATAATATGGTGTTCATTAAGTAATGAAATCACATTTAGTATTACAGTAATCCTCCTCAATCGTGGGGTTGCATTCCAGAACCCCCAGCGATAGGTGAAATTCCGCGAAGTAGAAACCATATGTTTGTATGGTTATTTTTGTATATTTAAGGCAATTAAACTCTCCCACACTGTTTATAAATATTCTCCGCACAGTTATACAGTAAACCCTTGTTTATCGAGATAATCCATTCCAGACTCTACGCATAAATAAATTTCCACTAAGTAGGATTCTTTATTTATAAATCTAATATTTTCGCAGTTAGAGCATAGAAAACCTGTTTACGACCTTCTAAATACGTTTTTAACATTATTAGAGACCTATAGACATGAAATAACATCCTCTAGTCAAAGTTTAAACTGTGCTCCATGACAAGACAGACATGATAGTTCCTTCTCACAATTAAAAGAATGCAAACATATCTTCCTCTTCAAAGGAGTGCGATCAGGAGCAGAGAATGTCAGAGAGAGAGGGAGGCACAGAGAGAGAGAGAGAGAGAGAAAAGTCAACAATCAAAAATCAATAGAGCTGTTGGGCTTTTAAGTATGCAAAGCAACGATAAAGCGCCGCAAGGAAGGGATCAATGTGAAGATAGCCTTTCAGCATTTTTTAGAGGAGCGTCCGTCCGTATCTTCTAAGCAAACAGCCTCTGTGCAAACAGCCCCTCTACTCACACCCTCCGCCAGAGCACCGCAGGAAACCATATCGTATATCATTGAGGAGTTTTATTTAATACGTAATACATGCTCAGATGGGGTAGCTTCCCAGCCATCCGCCAATAGCGTCCCTTGTATGAAATCAACTGGGCAAACAAACTGAGGAAGCATGTACCATAAATTAAAAGACCCATTGTCCACAGAAATCGCAAAAGATATATATTTAGATATGCTTACATTTAAAATCTACGATGGAGTGAAGCCATTAAAGTCGAAGCGTGATATACCGAGGGGTCACTGTACTCTGTATTGTGTTTTTTGATGGGAATTATTTTGAAACAAAAAGCAATTGAAAGACAAGTAAAACTATTTTACAATAAAATATTATCAGACAATTCTTAAAATGTGACCCTGTTGTTCTGCTAGCAAGGTGGAGATTTAGTAAGCAACTAGAGCAGAAGTAATTGGACTGAGAGATTAGGAAACTAGTTTTAAAAGTCACAAAAGTTGTTGCCCAAACTGAAATGTTAAACAATGAATGTTGTTGAAAGGAGAATTGTCAAAAGAAGTACTATCAGTAAAACCTAATGTTTAACTGTTAAAGAAGTCAAAAGGGGATTTGCTAGAAGGAAGTAACCAAAATAAATTTACTACTCAAAGTATATACATTGTATTTGTTTGAGATTTCAGTCCATGATCTTGGATGCTACATTGAATGTGTTGTTGGTTTGTAAAGTGTAACATCAGTGACCTAGGTATCATGTCTTGTGAAAATAACGTTTACAGTGTTCTGTATTCTGATATTTGTTACTTGTGCCATGTATATTGTAGTGTAGGCAGAGAAAAACTGTTAATGTTTTCAAGCAGAATGGAGTGAAAAAAGTTTGATATAATAAAAGTCAATAGGGGAGGAAAAAAGCAAAAAAAATCTAACATTAGTCATGTCTCTATTTCATATTTCAGTTATCCCATCTTAGTCTCAAAATGTAAAAAAAATATTTTAAAGTATATGCTCCTGCAAAATACAACACACATCATAAACTGGAAACTAGTACTAAACCTAAGCCTCAGTGGATTGCCTTTTTGAATTGAATACCTGCCTCTCCCCATCATTCATTCAGTCTAGAGTCTTAATTCTAAAAGGCAATCAAGTTTTGAATGTCCCTACAGTCCTGCTGTCAACTACATCACTTGGTCATTTATTCCATGTGTATAGTTCTGTGTGAAGAAAAACCAACATTTGTGCAAAATTGCCCCTTAATTATTCTCTAACTCTGCCCCATGTTGTTCATAAAGTCATTTTGAAGTAACAAGTTTTAAAGTAGCCTCAATGCACTTTACTAATTCCTTTCATAATTTTAAACACTTCAAACAATCATGTCGTCTCTTAGTCCTTGTTTGCTTAAACAAGAAAAGGTTCAACTTCTTTAATCTTTCCTCCTGACTGATCCCCTGTAGTCCTGAAACCTTCCTAGTAGCTCTTCTGTGAATTTTTTCTAGCCCAGAGACCAAAGCTTCATGCAGTTTTCCAGGTGAGTCCTCATTAGCGTGTTACAAAGCTTAAGCATAGCCCTCTTTGACTTGTAAAGTATCCGTAAAGCTGTATAAGATAACATTTTGTTATCCTTTTTAATGACTTCTGAACCTGCCTCGAAATTTATAGTGACAAATCCACTATGACTAATGTGACAGTTTAGGGTTTTCTTTTACCCTCAGACCACTCGTCAGACACCAGATAAAAAGTCCAATTATTATTTATTATATAGACAGGTCCCGCAAGGGAGCCTGGGATTTAGAGTTCTTTTCGGAGGTCCGCGGTGCCGCTTTTGGCTGACTGCGATCCGTCTGTCTCAATTTATCGACGGACCGATCAGTCATTTCCCGGACCTCCTTACCTTTTTGTAGGGAGAGCTGTGCTTCGTCTCCCTTTTCCCTTCGGAAAACCAAGTCCGTCTTTTCTTGGGCGAAGCCACAAACGGCTGAACATGGAACGTCACCTTCCTGGAATCCTTCGTGGTACACACCCCTTGTCCCTCGCCGGCACCTGTAATGCGGAAGTCCTTCGGGTTACTCGGTTGCCTGAACGAGAGCGCGCCATCGCCTTCGGGTTTGTCTTCTGCCTCCCGCAGAGCCTTCAGATGGACATCTGGGAGGTATGTACATGGGACATCATGTGTTAAATTAAAAAGATTGTAAAGTACATTCCCGGCACATACCTCGTCGGAGACGTCCTCCTCCGGAAATCTCTCCCGAAATGCGTAGCTGCTCCATGGCTCGTCTTGAGCGTAGGCAATGTCGAGCGCTAGACCTCCGCTGTTGCTGGCGCTCTGCTTTGTCTTCTTCTTCCCCATGACGGACTTGATAAAGGTGAGGTTTCTGGTGATTTTCTGTGTGTCTTGACGCTGTCGTCTTGGGGTATTCTGTCCACAATAAAATTTTTTAATTCAGGTCCTCTGCAAAACTGACGGCCACAGAATCCTGCTGACTACGCCAATTGTGACAGTTTAGGGTTTTCTTGCACCCTTGTACCCTCAGACCACTCGTCAGACACCAGATAAAAAGTCCAATTATTATTTATTATAATAATAATGTGCACAAAGCACGCTCCTCTCCACAATACTCAATAAACAATACAATAATCCAATCCTCCAAACACCCAGACGCTTAGCCACCCTGCCTCCCAACTCTGCTTGCCCATCTGGGATTTCCCATAGTCCTTTATACTCCTTGACCCGGAAGTGTTTGAGCCCTCAGTTCATGTGATTATCCAACACTTCCGGGTCAGGTAATTCTCTTTTTCTTCAGCCTGGAAGTATATCATTCCTTCTATTTCCGCAATTGTGAATTACTTCCGGGCTATAAGGAAAATATAAGTCCCTGGGCCTCACTGCAGCATCCTCCGGTGGACCCCAGGGTATCCAGCAAGGCTGTGGTGAAAGACTCCAAGTTCCAGGATGCCCTGCTGGAATTTGGGGCCCTTTCATGTTGCAGGGATGGTTCCATCTGGCGGTTTGGGGGTGTTGGCTGGGATACACGGCCGGCAATCCCTCACACTAAGTATTCTCATAAGCAGTACTTTCAAGCTTACTTGCGATAAATTTTATCTGCCACAAGTCTACCCAAGCCTGTATGCTATCAAAATCCCTCAGTTGTCATCCAGTATAAAGAATGCTAGAACAAGGTAGAGATTTTTTTTAATTAAAAAAATGCTACACTGTAAACCTAATTTATTGAGGCAAATTAATATCTTGAAACAAACCAAACTCATCCTTTGATCATTATTAAAATCTAGCAGTGAATCATATTAAGCACACAAAGTGAAATACAAAGGAAATGCTTACAAAAAGTAAATGTTATTTAGAAAAATGTATATCTCTCTATTATAAAAAAAAATTCTGTGGAATGAATGACTAGGAGACGATATGTGACCTTCACGTTAAGATCACGAAAGACAAATAAAAGAACTGCGAGACGAAAGAGAATGGGCAAAAAAAAAATCAGTAGTGTAAAGGCACGCAGCACACACAGATACAGGTGTCTCAGTGCATATAAAGCATATAAAGGACAATACGTTATAAATGAAACGTCAATGAATAAAAGATTGCATTAGCGCAAAAAAAAGGAAATTAATCATCAGGACCAGGTGTAATTGAAAAAATAGCAGGACAAAGTGAGGTCAGAAATAAAAGGAAAAGAGCAGAAAACAAAGTCTTTTCACATTCGCATCATTCAATGCACAAAACGTATATTTACACAGTAATGGACCATACACAATGTGACAATCTGTGGATCCGCAACAGTTAAAGCAACGGCAAGTTTAATTTCAAAGAAAACACAATTCGGTCAGTTGTATATTTAAGATCATGGAGAAGCGATTACAACGCGAGCAGCAGAGACACAAAGTAACAAAAAGGACAGCGGCTGTACATGCTTTAAAAAGATTGAAGGGCAGTGCAACAGCAGCCCCCCAAAAAACGTGAGCAGCGTTATGCGTCCTGCAAGAAAGAATTTAACCATGCCCAGGACCGAAAATAAAGGACAAGTATTGTTTTTCAATGTCACATGAGACCAGGCAGTGAGCCCTCATTTAAAACAAGTCCACATACATCTAACTTAGCAGTTATTGGATTGCTTTTGGCAGAGAAGCATCATGTGCTCCCAGCTCTTAAAACAATGACATGCGACAGCAAATAATCCAAATGCATTTCCTTTACGTGCGTTCAGCCGCAAGATTACCCACGCCCCTCACAACACTAGTAGCATTATACGTCTGGCAAGAAACAGATGTAACCACGCACGGGGCCGGAAATAAAGGACAAGTATTGTTTTTACAAAAGTTTTTAAAGTAAAAGTGAAAATCATGCATATGTAACAATTCCCAACAAAATAACAATCTCTTTAAATTGTATATTGCCTGCCCAAGGTAAAGTCATCCCTGATGGAGGATCGCAGGAATCATGGAAAAGAGGGGTCCTTTCATCAGATTAACGCTATTTTAGATGTGGAATGGCAAAATGGGGGATACAGCTTAATGAATGAGGTCTCCTGGACTTAAAACAAATCCAAATCATATTATGTGATATCATCTAATGTGAAATTCTACTCTGTACTTATAGAATTTTTATTTTTATACTTTATTGAGGATTTATTCTGTTCTATGTATTGTACTGTGTTGTATTGACTCCCTTCTTTTTGACACCCACTGCATGCCCAACCTACCTGGAAAGGAGTCTGTCTTTGAACTGCCTTTCCCAAGGTTTCTTCGATTTCCCCCCCCCCAAACACAAGGGTTTTTATTTAGGGATGTTTTTTCTGGTCGTCTTAAAGTGTCAAGGCTGGGAGGACTATCAGGAGGCAGGGCCTGTTAAAGCCCATTGCGGCACTTCTTGTGTGATTTTGGGCTATACAAAAAATAAATTGTATTTTATATCCGGTAAGCCAAACATGGGGGTGGGCGAGCGAAGCGAGCAGCGGGTAGAGCCCCCTAGTTTCATTGAATATAAACTGTTATTGTCACACAATGTAGATGCTTTGTCTGCATGTATTTTTTCAGAAATGCATTCATATTTGTCATCTACCAATTAGTTAATTGTTTACTTAATGAATCCACTTAGCATTGTAAATACGCTACAACACAAAACACTTATTTGAAACAAATCGTGAGTGTTACAGAGGAGCATTGTGATGACTTCAGGACATGTAGTGCTCAATCCGAAGTTTTGGCCAGGACACTGGTGAATGATGCAGAGAATTCCACACAGCAGTTTAGAATGAAATTATGACAAATTTATTTGAGGATAAATACCTGTTTTTGAATAGGTATACAATAAAAAAAATGTCAGTGTTATTCAAATTAGTAACTTGCTTATTGGCACTATGAAATCCAAATCAATAAAATGTATCAACAAATGTATAGTGAAGTACATTGATGAAACAACAAAGTATTATTGAAAAAATATTGCTGCATGTAAATAACACTAAGGCACATTTCCAGCATAGAAACTCTAAGCATTACACTAATTTCTCTCTGCCATGCACTACCAAAATGTGGTGCTCCTGGAAGGTTGAAAGAAAAAATGATTTTTTGCTTTGGAAGCTGTTTCTGAAGCTCTGAACTAAGGATGGAAAATGTTTCTCTTAACTCCCTCTCTCCACCATCAAAATTTGTGCCTTGGTCAGACAGTAGTTCATAGGGTGTGAGCTATGAACCTTCTGACTGCCATTAGGAAGGAATCTGTATCAATACTAGTGAGCTAATCAAAATAGACACATCAGGTAGTGAAACACTTGAAGACAAGGCCCCGTCTACTCTTGTAGTGCCTACCTGTCTTAACCTGAAGTGGTCCAAAGCAGTTCATCTCAGTGCTGAAAAAGGCAGGTTTGTAAAACCTAAATCTTGCTGGAGGCAGGTCTGCCATTTTAGGGACAAGGGACTTTGCCTTCAGTTTATGGCAGTCAGTGCAAGTGTGTTGCAATTTGTGAACTACCTCTTAGGATCCAGACATTTCTCCTTAATTCGGCAAACAGTCTCTCGGGACCTGGATGATGAAGTTTGGTATCATATTCTCGAATAACTAATTTAGTTAACGGATGGTGTGAGGGTCTAAAATAATAGCATGAATTGATGATGGGTCAATCCCTTTAATATGGCGCAATTGACCGCCAACTCAGATAAGCTGACATGACGTGTCAAACTCTGGTGCTAAAGTAAGAAGGTGGCTGGTGGCAAGGACAGGCCTTCCAATATTCAGGAACATGTATTCTTCAGGAAAAACTGTCCAACTGGGATCTTTGAAATATAAAGCATTGTGACATTCGATAGTCTTTAGTAGTAGGAGTACAGGTCTGGTCTTCTATTCTGAACTACAGCCTCTACGAACTCCCTCCATGTGTGGTATTCCCTAGTGTTAGGAATAAGAAGAGATGAGACTGTGATGCCACAGAAGGCACTTTTCTGAAGTTCTGGTTCAGTTTCTGGAACAATAATGGTCGGCATTACTAGCCGTTTTGACTCTGGTTTAAAAAAGAAAAATGTCCTTGATTCCATCTGTGTGGTTCAGACAATATAGCAAGCGTTCAAAATTGTGTTATATCGTCTGCTGGGTTCCTGTTGGAGTGTACATACCTCCAAGAATGACAATCCATTAATTCTTGAATTTCAGCTATCCTGGTTCCCACAAATATTTTAAAGCAGCAGGATTCATACTGTAGCCAGGATAACACAGTTGTGGAATCAGACCACAGAACAACTTGGTTGATTGTTAAAGTAAACTCACTTTCTAGGAGTTTAGCTACCTGTGCTCCCCTTAAGGCGGCACATAGCTCTAGTCTTGGTATGGTTTGTTGACGCTTTGGTGCAGCTGTAGATCTGGCCATAATGAAGGTTAGATGAATATTGCCATCTTTGTCTTTTGTTCTTCAGTAGGGAAAACAACCACTAAGCTTGTTCAGAGGCATTTACAGAATATGTGAATCTGTCTGGTAATGGCAAACGAGTCCATATCAACAGGTGTATAACATCTTGAGATACTAATGCAAGTGTGAAGTTCTCCCTCCCAATCATTCCACAATGTTAATAGACCTTCAGGCAACAGGGTCATCCCAGTCTCTTTGTTTATCCCACAGTTTCTGGACCAGAAGTTTCGCATGTATGGTGAATGGAAGAGTATACCCCAAAGGACCATACTGACTGACGAGTACTTTGTATATGAGACACTGTGGTGTATGGCCAGCCGTTTATCCCGGCCAATACCCCCAAGCCGCCAGGTGGAGCCCTCCTTGCAGTATGGAGGTCCCCTGAAGACCAGCAGGGCATCATGGACATTGTAGTTTTTATACGCAGCCCAGCTGGATACCATGGGGGCCACTAGGAGACGCTGCAGGAAGGAACAACGGATATTTTCCCTACGCCCCGGAAGCACACATGGCCAAGGGGAATGACGTGCTTCGGGGGTGAAGAAAAGAACATTTTACCTGACCCGGAAGTGATACAAGATCACATGGACTGGGGATTGGGAACACATCCGGGTCAGGATATATAAAAGGACTGTGGGTGGTAGGAGAGCAACGCGTCTGGGAGTTGGAGGATTGTGTATTATTATTGTTTGTATGAGTATAGTGGAGGAGAGGGTGCTTTGACTTTATTTAAATGCCACAGTGCACAAAGTTTGGACTTTTACCTGGTGTCTGGAGTCGTGGACAGGGGTTCAAGGGAGCGATAGCGCCCCCTATCTGTCACAACACATAGTGACAGTAGTCTTCTGTAGTGGATGAGACTTATAACTGAAAGAGTGCCAGTTTAGGCCTAAAGTGCAATCTGTGGAATCTGATCTATCCTGGGTTCTAGTATCTTGGAAAATATAATAGCCTGTTGAAGGACATCAAATCCACCCTTTGACAGAAGACCTCTTACTTTGTCAATCAGTTGCTTTGCCTTCTGGGCTGATGTTCACATATAAGTTCCTTTCTATTAACACTAGAATTACCAGAGCCTACGAAAAAACTCGTAATTCCGTCCCACCTTAAATCGCTTCTTAAATCCCTTCACACCTCTCCGCCAGTGCCCTTTGTCTTCTAAATGTGCTGATAAAGAGAAGCTAGGAGCAGCCGGCTATTCCATCCCCCCACTGACTTAGAACGTGCACAAACTTCTCTCAGCTCATGCCTTGATTGAGTATCTGGGAGTGAAGTGGAGTTTTAGAGTGGAAATAATAGATCGTTATTTGGAACACACGCATTTCATGTCTGTTCCGTTTCTACAGTAATCTGTGTCAACACATTGTTAAAACAAACATTTTTTATATTCTAGTAGTAGATGACAAAATGTAGGCATAAACTATATAATGTATGAAGCCTGAAGTCCAAATAGCAAAGAAACATTTTCATAAAAGGTTCAAATATAACACAACAATTGCGCTTTTATTCAAAAATATAACTGCAGAAACAAAAAGCCGCTTTAACATGCGATATTGATAGCAGTTTATTGTAATTGCCTCCGTGGTGCAATGGAATCAGTTCTTGCCTTGGAATCAAAAGGTCACGAGTTCGATCCTGCACCCCTCCGTTTTGAAAAGTAAACTGCTCTTAGTCTTACTATTTTAGAATAAAAGCATACATTTGATTTCAGTCTGTAACAGCCGGTGCAATTTATGATCCTTGTAAAGGTTAGCTTTTTTTTTTTTTGATTCACTTTTCATTCTCTCAGTTGCGTTCAGAATCAATACATACAACCCCATCTGACACGGCTGTTTTCACTAAAGACGCGCTATAGCTCTGCGTTGTACCACGATGCATATGAACGCCTCCCCCCCAACCCGGCTCACCAACCGGGTTCTGACACACAAACGCTGGCGAAGCTGCCTCCTTCGTATCTCACCGTCACTTGATTTTCTTTTTATTCAGTTTTATTGAGTGTTCCTGCCAGTCCCGCATGTTGCTGTATGCTGTTTCTTTTGTACTCCAGGACATGCAGAGGAAAGAATAGTAAAGAGCAGTAACTTCGGTGCTATATGCAATAATCAGACACTCTCCCCATCTGCCTGTGCCGTTCAAACACAGGAACATATATTGGTGTAAAAGTATAACAAAAGTGCACTTTTATTCAAGTGCATTTTTTCCATCGCCTTTTCCTGTAAGAAGCAATGTACACACTTCTCTCTATTCTAGTGTAATAGAAACAACAGCATAGAGAATAGGTAATTCTAGTGTTAAGGATTGAATCTCATTCTCTGGTTCCGTGTTGTCCATTGCATTTTGCTGAAGTGCAATAATTGAACAATAAGGACTGCCAGTGGAGCCAAAGGGGAAGTACCTGCCATTTGTAGATAAGAGGGGGATGCACCACTTTCCAAATTACCCCACACAAAACACGGAAGTACAGGAAAAAGGTGGATTTGGTGAAACATTTCTTTAATATCACTACCTACTGCTACAGGATGTTCCTGAAAACATAAGAGCAGCCCTAATAGGGAAGGACCCTAGTGCTGGCTCAGGGATCAGGTATTCATTCAGGCTTTAAAATTTAAAGAAGCAATTGAATACAACCCAGTTATTCCCGTTATGCTGAACAATATGGTGAGGAGTAAACCACGACTCTTTAGTGGAGTCGATTGTTTCTGCTGGCAACTGAATAATGTATCCAGCTTCTTCCAGTCTTTTAATTTCTTCATTGGAAGCAACTGCCTTTGTTAGAGTCCTTTGACAGACACCTTTTGATGTTTCGCAAATTGGGCAGAACAGCTTCTTGGTATGCTTGTAGACAATGCATGTCTGTCTTGCGCAGCAGTGGTGTGGCACAGTGGTTTACACTATATACCATTACCTTTATCGTTTTCTCCTGCAGTAGATCAAGGACTTGTTGATTTTGTCTAGAACTTATGAGTCTAATTTCTGTGAGGATGTTTTTCAGCGTTTCTGAAAAGTTCAGACATTGAAGGATTGAGAGCAACATGAAGGCATTGCTGTGATTGAAGCTTTTCCTTAAGCAGTTGAGCTGGCTCTTGTATTGTCCACCCTAATCTAGTTTTAGCTGCTGCAGTGCCCCTTGGTGGTCCAAAATGCACAGGTGCAATAAAAGTGATCAAATGTGGATGATTGGCTCCAGTCGGCAAGAGACGGCATGCTTTATGAACAGGCTGTAATGGAAGACTCTTTAAATGGTTGTATCATTGCTGCAGATCTGCTATTGGGTACAAGTATTCTGCAAGGCTCAATTGTTCAGCTGTAAAGGCTCTTATGATAGGATAATTCTTGTGAAGTTGAGAAACTGATGCTGTACTGAAGTACCATGTAGTGTCTTCACATCTTGCCTAATGGTCCTTAGTATTCGACCTGGCTGTCCTTTAAGACCGAACTTTAATTGGTTTAAGAAGGACACGGTTGGAGCCTTCAGGTTCATCTACAGTGGTGTGAAAAACTATTTGCCCCTTCCTGATTTCTTATTCTTTTGCATGTTTGTCACATAAAATGTTTCTGATCATCAAACACATTTAACCATTAGTCAAATATAACACAAGTAAACACAAAATACAGTTTTTAAATGATGGTTTTTATTATTTAGGGAGAAAAAAATCCAAACCTACATGGCCCTGTGTGAAAAAGTAATTGCCCCCTTGTTAAAAAATAACCTAACTGTGGTGTATCACACCTGAGTTCAATTTCGTAGCCACCCCAGGCCTGATTACTGCCACACCTGTTTCAATCAAGAAATCACTTAAATAGGAGCTGCCTGACACAGAGAAGTAAACCAAAAGCACCTCACAAGCTAGACATCATGCCAAGATCCAAAGAAATTCAGGAACAAATGAGAACAGAAGTAATTGAGATCTATCAGTCTGGTAAAGGTTATAAAGCCATTTCTAAAGTTTTGGGATTCCAGCGAACCACAGTGAGAGCCATTATCCACAAATGGCAAAAACATGGAACAGTGGTGAACCTTCTCAGGAGTGGCTGGCCGACCAAAATTACCCCAAGAGCGCAGAGACGACTCATCCGAGAGGACACAAAATACCCCAGGACAACGTCTGAAGAACTGCAGGCCTCACTTGCCTCAATTAAGGTCAGTGTTCACGACTCCACCATAAGGAAGAGACTGGGCAAAAACGGCCTGCATGGCAGATTTCCAAGACGCAAACCACTGTTAAGCAAAAGAACATTAGGGCTCGTCTCAATTTTGCTAAGAAACATCTCAATGATTGCCAAGACTTTTGGGAAAATACCTTGTGGACTGATGAGACAAAAGTTGAACTTTTTGGAAGGCAAATGTCCCGTTACATCTGGCGTAAAAGGAACACAGCATTTCAGAAAAAGAACATCATGCCAACAGTAAAATATGGTGTTGGTAGTGTGATGGTTTGGGGTTGTTTTGCTGCTTCAGGACCTGGAAGGCTTGCTGTGATAGATGGAACCATGAATTCTACTGTCTACCAATAAATCCTGAAGGAGAATGTCCGGCCATCTGTTTGTCAACTCAAGCTGAAGCGATCTTGGGTGCTGCAACAGGACAATGACCCAAAACACACTAGCAAATCCACCTCTGAATGGCTGAAGAAAAACCAATATGAAGACTTTGGAGTGGCCTAGTCAAAGTCCTGACCTGAATCCAATTGAGATGCTATGGCATGACCTTAAAAAGGCTGTTCATGCTAGAAAACCCTCAAATAAAGCTGAATTACAACAATTCTGCAAAGATGAGTGGGCCAAAATTCCTCCAGAGCGCTGTAAAAGACTCATTGCAAGTTATCGCAAGTGCTTGATTGCAGTTATTGCTGCTAAGGGTGGCCCAACCAGTTATTAGGTTCAGGGGGCAATTACTTTTTCATACAGGGCCATGTAGGTTTGGATTTTTTTTCTCCCTAAATAATAAAAACCGTCATTTAAAAACTGCATTTTGTGTTTACTTGTGTTATATTTGACTAATGGTTAAATGTGTTTGATGATCAGAAACATTTTGTGTGACAAACATGCAAAAGAATAAGAAATCAGGAAGGGGGCAAATAGTTTTTCACACCACTGTAGATATAGAGTTTCATTATTAGAACTTACTAAACAAATTCCTTTCTTTAGTGAACTATCATTTACTTCATGCAGGATTTGAAGATGCTTACTATTACAGAGATGACACAGTTTCTTCAATGTGCATTGTACTGCTTGATGGGCTCGTCAACACCTCCAGCACCTATTCTTAGTTTTAATCTAGTTGATTATTTGATCCTTATCAAGCTGTTGAAATTGAGAGCATTGACTCGGGTAATGCTCAGTGCTATCACAGTATGGGCAGAAAACTTTGCGCATCTCAGGCTTCTTGTAAACTGTGACACTGATGCTGATGATGTTGGAGTAGTGGATACTGAAGGTTGCTCTGTGCCGTGAAAGATAGTGGTCTGTCATATTTTACCCCTGGATCACTTCTGCTGTCTGGTCTGTGTGTTGTTCGATCCCTGTGTCCTTTGCCTCTGCTCTGACCCTTATAGTTTTGGCACAAAGATTCAAATTTAAGCCATTTTTCCAGATCCAGAAGAGTATAAATAGTGCTCAGTTGGTAGCCCATTTGTCGTCTTAAGGATAATTGCAACTCAGAAGGTACCTTGTTTAGTAAGTTAGCAACATCTGAACTACAACATAGTTCAGTATCACTCTGCACCTAAAGGTTGGAGTATGCTTCCTAATGCTTATATCTTAAGGGCAAACCTTTCAAACTCTGTTGCATCACCAGGCTGAATATCAGGTGAATCCATAACTGCAGCTATTTTGCTCAAAGCTGTTTGATGAGGTTGCCCAGATCTTTGTTACTCCCTACACAGACACCATAGCAGCATTAACAGAGTTCAGAAACTAATTAACTATTAGATGTGCCTCTTCTACCTTTGGGTGATCTGACAAACCTGATATTTAAAGATCCCAGTGGTAACTTCTGGCGGTAGGTTCACCAGAGCTAATCTGGGGCTGGCAAACTCACTTGGGTCTCTATGGTTGAAATGTAGAATGGTTGACTTTGGACTTCTGTATGATATTTCTTGCTTAATAACACAGTTCTGCTGACCCGTTTTGAGCAGTGTGTGACATGGGAGGATAAGAACAGTGGTGTTCATCAGGCACTGAAAAGGTGTTGGTCAATTCTAGTGGCTCTGATTTCTGAAGATTGTGATAGTGTCTAGTAGACATATGCAACAGATAACTTGGTTGTTGAGAGTGGTGGTCTAGAGATGCATACATAGGACAAGATTCTTCATACAGGTATTGAATGGTTGGGGGTTTTTGAACCATAAGAGTTTGCTGCTCACCTGATGCTTTATGGTGAATAAAGCCTATACTAGTTTCACCGCCATTAAGATGGGCACATTACTCTCTTAACTGCCACTTGTTTGTGCTGTGGAGTAGGTACTGGAGGAGTATTTGGATCATGGTTAAGGGCAGTCTTCTCTGTTGATGAAATGTTAGATCTGGGTGCAGGCACTGGGGGAACCTGATATTGGACTTTACGCTGTTGCTGTATATAAAAGCCAGGTCAAATGTTATTTACCTTGATTTATTTACTTACTTAAAACAGCGTAAAGTCACAAGTAGACTGCAGTCCTTCCTGTGTTTAATTGACATTGGCATGCTCAAAAAATACATTTTTAAAAGCAACGAAAAGTGTATGCTGACACTTCAGTAATGGTACGAAAATGCAGTCAAGACTTCTTTTTTGGGCACATACACCGTCCAGATCTAAACACTAGAGTGGAGGGTCCCTCGCATACTGAAGAGTCTATAGCTGCAGGTTGAAGCTACTGTTGCTGTACTTTTTTTATATAAAAGCCAGATCGAATGTTATTTACCTTGATTTATTTACTTCTCTTCCTACAGGGTAAAGTCACAAGTAGACTGAAGAGCTTCCCATGTACATATACAAAGTACAGTGACGGCAAAAGTGCGATGTGCATTCTTTTTCCGATGTAGAACCCTCTTCATCATCTGAGTTCACCTCTGTTATAGCATGTCTTTATGTGAAAACAGCAGTGTCAGATCGGGGGGAGCGTGAACGTGACTAGGAGCATAAAACTGAATAAAAAAAAAAAAAACAATGCTAACCTTTACAAGTAGCATACATTTACACCAGCTGTTACGGACTCAAATCAGATGTTTGTTTCTATGCTAAAATAGTAAGAATAAGAGCAGCTCACTTCTCAAAACTGAGGCGTCCGGGAATTGAACCCCGAAGACTCGTTTACAAGTCAGCAGTTCTAACTGCTGTACCACCAAAGCAGTCATATTAAAGGCGTGTCAATGTCACACCCTAACGCGGGTTCCTTTTCTGCAGTTATATTCTTGAATAAGAGTGCACTTCTTTTGTTATACTTGTACCTTTTGTGAAAGTGTTTATTTGATATTTGGACTTCAGGCTTCACACATTATACACTTCATGTCTACATTTTGTTAAGTATTACTAAAACATGAAAAACGTTTCTGCTTTAATGATGTGTTTACATAGATTGTTGTAGACATAGAACACACATGAAATGCATGTGTTCCAAGTAACGATATAGTATTTACTCTGTACATCTCTAAGCAACTGACATGCATTTAAATGGACTTGGGCTGAGAAAACTTTGTGCGGTGGTGGGGGGATGTGATAGCAGGCTGCTTACTGCTTATCGACACTTTGGGCCCCAAATGGGGGAGGCTGCTTGATTGCTGAGGTCTCCAGGACTCTAAACAAATCCAAATCATATTATGGGATATCATCTACCGTTAAATTCTGGTCTGTTCTTGTAATATTTTTATTTTTATGCTGTATTGAGGATTTGTTCTGATCTGTGTATTGTATTGTATTGACCCCCTTCTTTTTGACACCCAGTGCACGCCCAACCTACCTGGAAAGGGATCTCTCTTTGAACTGCCTTTCCTAAGGTTTCTTCCATTTTTTTCCCTACAAGGGTTTTTTTTGGGAGTTTTTTCTTGTCTTCTTAGAGAGTCAAGGCTGGGGTCTGTCAAGAGGCCTGTTAAAGTCCATTGTGGCGCTTCTTGTGTGATTTTGGGCAATACAAAAATAAATTGTATTGTATTGTACTTTTACAAGACAAAAGATGCTAACGGAAAGGTGCGAAGGGATTTAAGGTGGGACGGATTTACAAGTTTTTTCGTAGGCTTTTCTAGTGTTAAGACAGGCTGACAGATGGGTTAGGCATTGAGGACAGTTGCTGTAGGACTGATATTTTGACATCCTTCTTTCATTGTAAACGCACTTTCTGGCTCCAGGAAAGTGGCATTGCACATGTACTTTGTCAGCATGCCTATGTCGATCAAACAGAGGAAGCTCTGTAGTCTACTTTAACTTTATGCTGTTGGAAGATAAGTAAATAAATACAGGTAAACAACATTCAATGTGGCGTTTATATAAGTAATGTATAAATGTTTTTCATATAAAGACCATAAAAAAACAATTGCATATGGAACTTTGCATGATACCTTGGTGAGCTGTGTAGGCCCTGCTGTTTTGTTGAACGACATATGTGTGGCAGATTCACTGGCAGGATGACGCCCAACCTGTTGCTGCACCCAAATGTGATGATGTGAGTTCAGCTCCATGCTGCCATCGCTGTTCGGGAGCCCTTGAACCCAACACTGTCAATTAATGTCACCGAGATGAGCTAGACAGTAGAGGCAACAACATAGCAAGGGGATGGTTCAAAAAGTGCAAGGGTGATTTTATTTAAAATATCAAAACAAAAACAGTATTCCAAGTAAAGTAGAGCTTTCAAAAAAGAGTCATTAAATAAATAATCCAATAAGAAAAACGTGGAGGTAAAAACAATAGAAAAAAATTATCCATTAAAACGAGGTTAAAACGTTCATACAGGAAACAGTTTATTAAAACAAATGACAATGCCAAGCTCGATGCTGCTTTCCTGTTAGCATTAGCGTCTCACCTGCTTCTCCCATACTGGCCCTTCAACAGGCGAGACACTCTTTCTGCAGCTACCCTTTCTCCTACATCCATTCACACGAGACTGGAGACCTCCTGATCCCTGGCTTCAGTCTGGCACTCATCCCAGTCCCGAGACTTGGTTCACTTCCAGGACGCTCACTTTGGGGAATCCACCACCAAGCCTCCCAAATCCCGCTGCCTTTCCGGCCTTCCACGGCCAGTCGCCTTTCCCTGGTCACTCCCGCTACCTGATCGCTCAGCAGGAGCGACTTCAACTACGACTCCTGGGCGTCAGCCTAACACCCAGGCTTACTTGCAGCTGCTCACGAGTGCTTGTTCGCTCGCTCACACACACACTCTGTGTGTCTCCCTCTTACACCGACTTGCTCCCTCACTCCCTGTAACCACCATCCTTTTTGTTCTCTCTTTTTTTTCTCTCTGATTCTCCCAACCAACTCACGCATCTTTTTATATTGCAAGGGGCTATAGCAGCTATAGCACATTAGTGCTATAGAACAATCACAGATATGGGTGGTCCCTCACCTGTGCACTAGGTGAGAAACGTCCACACCGCAGATCACCCTATGGCTTGCTATGGCCACTAAGCCGCCGCGAGTGTGGTGATTATTTATTTGAAGAAAACGGCCTTTGCTAAGCGAGCTGTGAACCCATAACACCACATTCCACCCCCCATAAGACTCCAGTTGCACGGAAAGGCTCCACGCCACTGCCAACCCAGTGCAACTGGAGCTCAGGTCCAAAGCTCAGCCACTCTACATTGCACTAAAACAAATCTCCACAATAAAACCAACCCAAGCCCCCTTCATAAAAACGGGACATTAAAAGAATAAGAACTTTAAAAGACAATTAAAACCAGAAATAAATAAATGTCCATAAAAAGCTCTGTCCATTAAAATGTCCTCCTCTGGCTTGGGTACGTGGGTTCCTCAAAGTCTGGTACCAATCCCGCTTGCTGCTCTGTCTCCTCTTCTAGCCTCACTGCTAGCTCATCCCACCTCTGCCACCAAATGTGACGATGTGGGTTCGACTCCACACTCCCATCACTGTTCTGGAGCCCTTGAACCCAACACCATCATTAATGTCACCGAGATGAGCTAGACAGTAGAGGCAACAACATAGCGATGGGATGGTGCAAAGTGCTTTTAATAAAATAGTCAAACAAAACAGTGTTCAATAAAGTGCAGTGATTCCTAATTCTTAATTAAATAAATAATCCAATAAAAGACAAACGTGAAGGTTAAAAATATACAAAAAAAAAACCAATCCTTTAAAATCGAGGTTAAAACGTTTATATAGGAAGCAAACTTTAAAACCAACAACAAGCCCGGTGCTCTTCTACGCTAGTGTCTCACCTGCTTCTCCCAACTAGGCTTTGCAGCAGGCGAGACACTTTCTGCAGCTGCCCTTTTCCACATCACATCCACACGGGACTGGAGACCTCCCGATCCCTGGCTTTGGTCTGGCAGTCATCCCAGTCCCGAGACTTGGTTTACATCCTATGGCCAGGACGCTCACGTTGGGTAATCCACCACCAAGCCTCCCGACTCCCGCTGCCTTTCCAGGCTTCTGCGGCCAGTCGCCTTTCCCTGGTCACTCCCACTACCTGATCGCTCAGCGGGAGTGACTTCAACATCAACACCTGGGTGTCTGCCTAACACCCAGCTTCCTCGCAGCTGCCCACGAGCACTCATTCTATCGCCCACACACACATACCGTGTGTCCTCGATTTCTCTGTTTTGCCCCGACGTGCTTCCTCGCTCCCTGTAACCTCCGTCCTCTCTTTTCATTTTTTTCTCTGTTCTTTCTCAACTGACTTGCGCTTCTTTTTATATTGCAAGGGGCCATAACAGCCGCAGCATATTAGCCATGGGAACAATCACGGATGTGGGCAGTTCCTCACCTGTGCACTAGGTGAGAAACACTCACACCACAGATCACCCCGTGGCTTGCTATGGCCACCACGCCCCCTCCCTAAGCAGCCGCGATTGCGGTGATTATTTATTTAGAAAAACAGCCTTTGCTAAGCGAGCTGTGGACCCATAACACCACACCAAACTGTGCCATCTTTAGCCTTTATGCCTGGTGCAGCTGTTTTGCTCTTGTGTGACTGGATGTTTCTTGCGGGAAGGGCTTCTGTTTTCTTTCTCAGATGTAGAACTCTCATCCTCATCTGAGTTCACATCTGTTATACCACATCTTTATTTGAAAGCTATCAGTGTCAGATCAGGGGGAGCCTGAATGTGACTGACAGAATAAAAGTGAATAATAATAATAAGAAAAAAACACTAACCTTTACAAGTACCATAAATTCACACCAGCTGTTACATACTCAAATCAAATGTGTGTTTTTATTCTATAATAGTAACAATAAGAGCAGGTCATTACTCAAAATGGTAAATCTATCAAGGACCCGGAATCGAACCTGCAACTTCTTGATTATGAGACAGCAGCTCTTACCTCTGCACCAGCCAAGTGGTTGTGTCAGCATCGTACCTTATCCCGATTTCTTTTTCTTCAGTTATATTCTTTTTTGATATCATTTTATAGTCTTAACTGGAAGTGAGACAGGTTTAAACTTAATTTACTATTTCTCCAAGAGTTATTGCCATGCAGCCTATTGTTACATTGGTAGTTATAATTATAAGGATTAAAAGGATAGATTAGATATTGATATAGCCTGCTCACTTTCTCCCAACCCCCCCATCCCCCCCACCCTCCCATTTTGCCTCCCCACGTGAGGCTGGACCCCACTTCATGCAGTCCCAGTCCTCTGACATACCTAGAGACAGGGCACGTTCAAATCAAAACAAACCCCCACGCAGCGGCGTTTTAGGATCAAAAAACAGAGATATCTATTGCCAATATAGTCTAAACTAGCAAAATACCCGCGCTTCGCAGCGGCGAAGTACTGCATTAAAATTTTTATTAAGAAGAAAATCCTTTTTAAACCTCTTTAAACTGAGGGAAAATATGCCAATAATTATTTGTTAAGGATCTCTTTATATACCATGTTGTCAGTTCGGCCCTCCAGTTGTAACATGACCAAGCTGTGCGCTGAGCTTACTCTTGAGCATGTAACTTACAGTTGGCCATGTGAACAGTAATCTTGTCTCAAATCTCACAGCTTGGATTGCTGCTGTCATAATCGGTTTGAGTTTCATGGTTTGTTTCAATTACGACAGTATTTGCAGGATTTGTTGTGTTGAAGTGACATTTGGCATCTGTCAAGCGTTGTAAGCACACAGCCGGTTTCATCGATAAAATCACATCCAGCTTTTGATAGTTTAAACATTCATAAACATCAAAGTGTCCACTACTGAAATCGTCACCTGTCAATCTAAGATGTTTAAGAGGCATTGGCGCTTGTCGAAAGGTGTAAAATATTTGGCCATTTTGGTACACTTAAAAGCGACAACCGAACAATTCAGAGGCAGCCATCAACTCACATGGAGAACCATAGGTGAAGGGCTTAAGCATTTCACTCTTATAGTGCTCCTGTGTAGTATAATTATCTCCTGTACCGTCATCAGTCCACACCTTGAACCTGTCCCAGTCATTCAATACATAAGACAGAATGTTCCTCCGGATATCAAGAGTGAGCCTGATATGGCCGTGCAATATGTAACAAAGAGAATGGAAAAGGTAGGTGCTATCTCCGGGCATGGAAACCACTCGATAAGTGACAGTTCTTTGATCGATGGTGATCATCTCGATAGACATGGTAATGGGGGTTGGAATGATAAAGGAAATGGGTACCTGAGCAATGTAAAGTAAGTGTAAAATACCTATACAATAACTATAATTGTAACAAACAATAAAACAGCGGAGAAGCCGTGGATTAAACAAAAAGGCTGTAGTTATCAGTAGGGAGACGTGAATCCTGTGTCGAAGCAAGGAAGGGAATGTAGAGACTGGAGCGACGGACGGTCTTATATAGGCAGGCAGCCAACAATGTGGGAGGCGTTGGGATGGGGGACCCAACGCCACCTCACACGTGACGAGGTGCAGGCTATGGACGTATATATGTACGTACATAGGATTCAGTTAGCGTTGGGAACCTGTGTACCAAATTTCTTGAAGATGGGCCCATAAGTAACAAAGACCGTTGAAAAGTTCAATATGGCGGCTGACAGTGGCATCATACCACCAAAATAAGTACGTACATTGGTTTCGGTCAGTGCAGGGAAGCCGCCTTCCAAATTTCGAGAAGATGGGGCCATAAACAAGAAAGTTCAACATGGCGGACATTGTTGACTGTTATGACCATAACGCTTAGAATTTCGACATGAAACCTACTTAACTGTTGTAAGTAAGCTGTAAGGAATGAGCCTGCCAAATTATATATCGTTGTATACTGTTGTATTCATCTCGGTTTGAGCTATTAGATCAGTGAGAAGTATCAACTGTTTTTTTTAATCAAGATTTTCTGTTTTACACATTTAAAAAATATCTTTGAAACACCCTGGAAAGAGAAATTACTAGTGCCAAGAGAGGTCAGGACAGCTTGGACAGAATGTTATAAATCTCTTATAATTCTCAAAGTAACTAAAGGGGGTGGTCTACCTGCAGTGGCAAATCTTGCATGAAGTCATTGAGACAAATGTAAAATTCAAAGCAATAATCGCTTTGAAAAAATATACTCTACAAAAATAAAATTTTGGATACATTAATTGTTTAAGTTAATACAACAACTTCCTTTAATTTAGTCATTTATTTTCTTAGGCCCAACTTTGATATTTTTTTTTCAGGTCCAAGACAACTTTGACAAAGTGGATTTCAATCATATGTGCTGGACCCTCTGCGCCAGGAAAAACCTGACAAAGAGAAGTCTGCTGATCAGTCAGGAAGACTGTTTTAAAATATGGTGCATATTCAATTTTCTTTCAGAAGACAAATATCCATTAATCATTGTAACTGAAGAGGTAAGTTTACAATTTGCATTAAGTTTGGTATTTTTCAAGTCCGTTATTTCATCACAATAATGGTATAAATTTGCCACCTAAAATTGAGTTCTGAAGTGAAATGTTTTTATTTATTTAAAATAAATTTTGAAAATACCTTGCCTATTTTTGCCTTTTACAATAGAGCTTAAGGTAATACCTGTCCAAACAAGATAAAAGGCTTAAACTTATCAAATGCATCCATTTCTTAAAGCAAAATGTTATTGGATATTAATCCACTTCTCGAGATTGCACACATATTGTAAAACATTGTATCCAGGTTGAGATTCAGCCATTTTTAAAGATAACTGGCTCTGCAACTCATCATGGCAAATTTCCCTTCCTCAGCTATAACCTTTCACCCTACAGGAGCATGGTTTACTCTAGCTTAGGTTGTGAATGCCACGTATACCTCTGTCATTTCAAAAATCCTTTACTTTTGAGTTATGCTTTCTTTCCGGAATGACACAAATAAGCTATCATTTTAAATAGGCAAAAAGTCCAACTATGAAGACAAGGATACTTTAAGTTATCGCTGAACCATATTTGTATGAACCAGACTATACAAAAGTGGAGATCCAATAGATTGAAAAGGAAAGAACAGAGAGGATATCAGAAATGAAGAGACAAAAATAACAAAATATGCTGTAAAGTATGACAATACAGCAGACATTGGTGGTGCATATATGGAAAATATGAAGTTATGGCCACTCGGAAAGAGTGCACTGTTGTCGGTAGTTGGACGTGCTGCTTCAGCTGCTAGAAACCTTAGACGGATCAGGGAATGATCCCACGTTGAAACGTGATGCTGCAGTATGTGCAAAAGATAAGAACAAACTTTTCAGCTATCGCCAATCATTAAGTCCTGGAGACATTTTTCCACTTTCCAAAGTGAAACTGGGTAAATTGACCAAAACCTGAACGACCAAATTGGTAGCTTTCAAAGTAAAATTCCTTTTTTAACTTATTATTTTTTGCAGTGTTGTATGTTTCTTAGCGTTAGTATGTAAAAGATCTGAACTGATTGTATGCCTATCGTTGTTATAATTTACACAGACAACAACCAGGCACACGATTCAAAATCATGACACTAGATCTGTGCATCATTATCAGTAACAATTGTTCTACTTCTGGCCCTATATTATGGAGTAAGATCGCTGTCAAAATTAGCTTGTAATAATTTAAGTCAAATGTTCATTCCACACGTGTCAATTTTGCTTGAGCTTCTGAAAATTATGCTTCCTTCTAAAAAAATACGCTTGTGGTTCTAAAAGTTGTGCTTGCTTCTGAAAATTGTTCACATTTGAGAATCATATTCAAACTGTCAAAAACGTGTCTTTGGATGCATGAGGCATTCTCTATCGAAGAAGAAGCAATATATTTTTGTTACTATGCATGTGCCACAAAGGTGGAATGATGGAGTTATTTTTGACAGTGATCCTACTCCTTATGTAAGGGCTAAAGCTTTGGTCGTTGGTTCAGTTGCTGCCTCAGTGTTTGCGTGTTTGTGATTCTAACTGGTCTTGGGGACCGGAGTTTTCCCTAGCAGCATTTATTGAACATCTGTGGGCAATCAACCCTGGCTGTGACGCTAATCCATCACAGGGATGTGCCATTGGACCTTCTGTTTACTTCACCTGTGAGTCTTCAGTCTTTGGAAGGTCTGGTGTAATGCCTACGGAGATGTGGTAATGTGCCTTACTGGCATTACCATTAATTAAATAAAATTAGTTTAGCGTCCTCTGCCTTGTAAAGAGAGAGGCTTTTGAATTGAGGAAAAAGGGTATGAAGAAAGGAAACTTGCCTTTTTCATTTATATAGTGCAGACAGACGTCTTCGCTGACGATATTAGCGCCTTTTGGGGAGTGTTGCGGTGGGTCTCATGTAGCCTGGAGAGACAGCCTTGCCATTGACCGGCCGGGATGGCATTGTCGGTCCTCCACTCCTGCACGCGTTTCCCGCGACCTCATTAATACAAAAAAGTGCAAAAGAAAGTGCGAAGCGCTTCAATATTAGGTAACCCGAGTTAGCATAGGGATCCCGTGTTCGTAGTTTTATGAGCTGTAGCTCAGGGGAAGGAGGAAAAAAAATTAGAAAGGGCTTACTTTCACTTAAGGCATGAAGTGCAGTCCGCGTCTGAAAAGCCGGCACAGCTATACGCGCGCGCTGCTCGATTTTTATAGTAATTATGTGGGATAGTAGACGCCGCTTTTCGCAAACGCGTTCACGTCATCGCGTATCCCCGTAATTGGTCAGTGTAGGGGCGCCAAATACAAAAGGGAATCGTGGCCTCTAGAGGGGGTTCTCTCTGACTAGATCTTAGAGAAAGGTACCTGGCAAAACAGCATTACGGCTTGTGCTTTGTTTTTGTAAAGATTTTTTCGTGTATATATAAATATCTCTCGATTAGCTTTGGTGGAGGTATTTATTGGGTTGTGGTTAGTGGTGCACTGTTTATTTTTGTATATACACTTTTTCTGTATTTTTGAATATTTTTGGGTGAATCCTGTATTATACACTGTTTGGAGGAGCAGCTTCCTGACTTGGATCACTGTAGAGGAAGACGGCTTCACATTTTGCTTTTGTGTATATATTTGGATTTCACTAGTGTGTGTGTATTTTACTTTTCCATTTGGGACTTTCAGGAAGCACTGTAAATATTGTATATAGTCATCTCTGGGCTCCATTTGATTATTGTTTTTGTGTGTCCTTTGCGGTATTGGACTGCGTTTTAATATATAAATTCCGCAGGACATTATTTTTGATTTTTCTTTAAGTGCACCTGTAAATAAAACCTCACTTTATTTTTCAAAAACCCTTTTTGTGTCCGTGTCTCCCTGTCTTGCAACATCATCCTGGTCACGCTCGGTCCCACATACTAGACACCTAGAGTGTAGGCTGGTGATTCCAATTCCCACTACACTGGGTTTCACAGGAGATATGGGGTGAACATATATGATATATGAGTTGTGTACGTGGGTCAAATCGACAGGCAAAGTTGGCACATTCCCATATCTAATGAATGAAATTAGGAGGTTAGATGGCATTGGGATACACTAGTTTTGAGAAAAGAAAGATACCTTTAATAAATTGCAGTTGAACTTTTGGTACATGGGTCAAGTAGACTGGAAAATTTGTCATATTCCCATATATGTAATGAACATATTTTAATGTGATGTTCGACTGACATTATACAGGGTTGTATGCCACTGACTCGCTCTAATTTTCAGGGAAAGTGAATACCTTTGTTAAAGTCCAGTTGAGTTTTGCTGTCCCAGTGAGGTTACATGGGTCAGACTGTCTGGCAAACTTGGCACTGAAGGAAATTAACTGTGATGTTTAATGGGAACTGTAAAAGGTTAAATTGTGTTGGACCACCCTAGTTGTCACAGTTTGGAGAAAATGCTGATGCCTTTGTTAAGTTGCAGTTGAGCTTTGTACAGACCAATATGACTACCTGTCTCAAATTGACTGGTAAATTTGTCACATTCCCATTTTTAATAACTAGGATTAACTTTGAAGTTGAACAGGTGCTGTAGAGGGATATGCAGTATTTTGCCACCCTTATTTTCATAACTTTGTGACAAGATTCCTTTTTTAGGTTGCAGTTGCTATGTGCCTGGCCCAAAGTGAGGTCATGGGTCATGGTGCTTTTTTTTTTTAATTTCAGTTGAGTTTTTCTTTACCCAAGATGGTTACATGGGTCATACTCACTGACAAGGTTGGCACACTGATGATAATCTGATGAATGACATTTATGTGATATTTAATTGGAACAGATAAAAGAAAAGAGCTTTATCCTTTCTGGGATAGACTCCAGCTTCTCTGTGACTCTGCCTCTGCTCAGGATGTGGTGGGTTTAGAAACTGGATGGCTACATAGATAAATACCCAAATAAATACAATGAAAATTAATATAATTGTCAAATGTGACACTAAATAAATAATAACAACATGAAATAGAAGTATAAAGAATTAAATGAGTCAGGAAATATGCCTTTTGTTCCTTATTCCTTTACGTCAGTCAGTCATTTTCAAACCAGCTTAGCCCTGAACAGGGTGGCAGGGGTCTGCTGGAGCCTATCACAGCCAGCATAGGGTGCAAGTCTATTGCAGGGCAAACATTTTATACACGCACACACAATTTAGTACTGCAAAAGCATCTAACCTGCATGTTTTTGGACTGGGGTGGAAACTCCCACAGACACAAGGAGAACTTGCAAACTCCCATTTTTAATGTTCTGTATCATCATATTTCACAGGTTTTTCATTTATTTTGCTTATTTATTTAAAAAAAAAAACACTTAAAACCAGTGCAGTCACAAGTCTGTGTCTGTTTTGTATATATTTATATCCTCCAACCAGGTGGTCATAATTCCATGCCTCCAAATCTATGACTAATGGTGCCGAAATCCACACATATAGCAAACATAATATATAAATAATAGATAAATAAATAAATGTAAGTTATCAACAATATACTAATAACCCAATAGTGCTTCATTCACTCAGAATATGGAACCAATGTAGGAGGCATTTTAAGATGGAGAATCTTTTATTGGTGGCACCTCTGCACGAGAACCAACCTTTTCAACCCTTGCAAACATATTCAGTTTTTAATGTCTGGAAAACATTTTGGATTAAATCTCTTAGAGATCTGTACATAGACAAAGTCTTTGCATCCTACAAACAATTACATTCTAAATTTAACTTTCCAGCAACACATTTCTTTCACTATCTTCAAATTAGAAACTTTGTTAAACAGAACCTGCCTAATTTTCTGCACCTCCCTCTATGCTGGAAAATATATTGCTCAGCTTCAAGGACTTAGACAGCATCTCTTCAATATATAAAACCATTTTACAGTCCCTCCCTTTCAAAGATCCAAAAGAACAATGGGAAAAGGATCTCTCACTCAACATATCAGAAAAGGAGTGGAAGGTAGCAATGCAGAGAATTCACTCGAGCTCCATATGCGCAAAGCATACAATTATTCAACTGAAAATTATATATCGAGCACATCTGTCTTGCTTAAAATTGTCCAAAATGTTTCTAGGGCAAGATCCAACCTGCGAGCGCTGCAATCACGTTCCAACCTCACTGGGTCACATGTTTTGGGCTCACATGTCCTTGCGTGTGTGTGAACTGTTAACATTTGGATTTGGATCTGATTATTGCTTATAGCGCTGAACTGACCTCTCTGAATGAATAAATTCCAAATATTATATATACCTATGTCTCTGTTTTTTTTTTTTGTTTTGTTTTTGACATCAAAGACCATAAGGTGCATACTAATTCAGCGTGAGCAGGAACACTCAATAAAACTGAATAAAAAAAAAAAATCAGTTGACGGTGAGATACGAAGAAGGCGGATTCAGCAGCGTTTGTGTGTCAGCTTTTATCCCTCCAGATCAAAGAATTTCCAGTTCCATTGCCTCAAAACACCACTCACATCTACAGTTACTCCCAGCTTCAAATAAAAACTAACAGCGTCATCTCCCCTTAGTATGTATCGTGATCGTGACTGAGAATAAAAGTGAAAAAAAAGGTAACTTTCACAAGTCCTACAAATGCCTACCATCTGTTACAGACACAAACCAAATGTATGTGTGTACTGTATAATATTAACAATAATAGCAGCTCACTACTGAAAACAGCAAATATAGGAGGCAGCCAGGATTGAACCTGGGACTCTTGATTATAAGTCAGTAAATCTTACCGCTACGCCATGGACGCTGTTGTCTTATCCTTGAACCTTTTGTGAAAGTGTTAATTTCATCTTTGGACTTCAAACTTCACACATTATATAGTTCATTTGTACATTTTGTCATCTATAGTAATAAAAGGCAAAGCCCTCACTGACTGACTGACTCACTCATCACTAATTCTCCAACCTTCCGTGTAGGTAGAAGGCTGAAATTTGGCAGGCTCATTCCTTACAGGTTACTTAGAAAAGTTAAGCAGGTTTAATTTCGAAATTCTACGTGTTGCGGTCATAACTAAATCCTACTTATGTACATACTAGCAGAATACCCGTTCTTCGCAGCGGAGAAGTAGTGTGTTAAAGAAGTTATGAAAAAGAAAAGGAAAAATGTTAAAAAATAACGTAACATGATTGTTAATGTAATTGTTTTGTCATTGATATGAGTGTTGTTGTATATAAAGTATATATATATATATATATCTATATCTATATGTATAAAGTATATATATATCAAAGTACCCGAGCTTGGAAGCGGAAAAGTAAAAGAATATATATATATATATATATATATATATATATATATATATATATATATATATATATATACACATCTATATCTATATGTATAAAGTATATATATAGCAAAATACCCGTGCTTGGCAGCGAGAAGTAAAAAGAAAAGGAAACATTTTAATAATAACGTAACATGATTGACAACGTAATTGTTTTCTCATTGTCATGAGTGTTGCTGGCATATATATATATATATATATATATATACACATGTATACATATACATGTATGTGTACATATATACACAGACACATATACTATGGGGTGCCAAACAGGCAAATACATTGATTTTCTGAATATATAAAGTCGGCGTCAGAATATATAAAGTCAACGTCGGTATATATAAAGTTAAACTTGTTTCTGAATATATAAAGTCAAAAGTTGAATATATAAAGTCATCGCTGGAATATATAAAGTCAAAACCTGAATATATAAAGTCTAGTTAGATTTAGTCATCATTGCATAACTATTTCTTTACCATAGAAATTTAAAGACTAAATTCAACTTCCATTCCTACCAAAGATATTTCTGGGGACTAAATAGAATCTACTTATATCCAAATTCGAGCTATTAAGCCGTCGCCTGCCTGCCTGAATAAGTCACCCTCGCTTCGCTCTTAATTTTTTACGTTCATTTAATCATGGCTAGTGGCGGAAAATTTATAAAATGGAAGGAGGATTACACTGAGTATGGCTTTACCAAAACAATTATTGATGGCGAATTGATTATTCATAAAGATTCAATTGGTGATCTGTTTTTCTTTGTTAACCTCATATTTTTTCATACTTCTTCTCAAACCAATTGGGTGCGAGGGTAAAATGAATCGGGAAACGCTGATCAATGTAATCGGTGTACCAGGAAATCATGCATTGACAGAAGTTCCCCTTTGCTTGGAATTGAAAGTGTGATTAAATGCATTATTTTTTAACGCGTTATGGAGCACATGCATCAAAGCTTCTCAGCTGTGCTTGTGCTAGGAAAAGGAAACATTTTAAAAATAACGTAACACGAATATCAATGTAACCTTTTGTAAGTAGTGCCTGGAGGATTCAGTTTGGAGAAACTCTACAGACAGCGTGTGTATTAACTTGTGGATTTTTCTGTGAGTATTTGGTAGCAGCGTCACAGTCACTTCTGTAAGACTGCGTTAGCTTCGGAGCTCAACTCAGAGCGAATTGAGGTGAATGAGGGGGGAGATGATGACGTGACTCCCCCACCCGCCTTAACTGTCAATCCCCCACAAACACAGTCTTTCAGAATTTGCATAAGCACAGCCCTTTACCTGCAATTTTAACTTCGTTACAAAGTGATCAAAACTCTCGTTTATATCCTGCATCCTCTCTTTAAACTTGTATCCCGCATTACCCGTGGGCATTACAAACGCCAGCGGCAGCGTGTCTATGAACTTAATTTAAACTTTAGGTTTACACTGTGCTTTGTTTCCGAAGTGGCAGCACTCATGAATATGGTTGTATATGTAACTCGCTCGCTTATTATTGTTTCTGCGTGATTACGTGGGAGGCGTGAAGATGTCAAACGAAACTCCGCCCCCACGGCGTTCAAGCTCATCTCCATTACAGTAAATGGAGAAAAACAGCTTCCAGTTATGACCATTACGCGTAGAATTTCGAAATGAAACCTGCCCAACTTTTGTAAGGAAGCTGTAAGGAATGAACCTGCCAAATTTCAGCCTTCCACCCACACGGGAAGTTGGAGAATTAGTAGTGAGTGAGTGATTGAGGGCTTTACCTTTTATTAGTATAGATAAAAGCACACTTGTTATACTTGTACCTTTTGTGAAAGTGTGTATTTGATATTTGGACTTCAGGCTTCACACATCATACACCTCATGTCTACATTTTGTCAATTATTACTAAAACATGAAAATCTTTCTGTTTTAGCGATGTGTTCACATAGACTGTTTTAGACACAGAATAGCAGGCTGCTTGCTGCTTTTGCTGATCAACACATTTACAACACAAAAGATGCTGACGAAGAGGTGCAGACGAATTTAAGGTGGGCCGGGATTACGAGTTCTTTCGTAGACTTTGGTAATTCTAGTGTTAATACACAGCAATTAAAATGACATAGATGTTTCTGAAGTGGTGATATAATTTTGTTTTAATTTGAACTAAGTTACTGTTACAGGTGGAGGATCTGGTTTTATCTCTGTCTAATCATACACTCTAGTTTTTGGTTATCAAGTAATTTAAGGTTTATGTCAAGACTAAATTTATAAGATGCCCCACAACATGGATTATGGGTAACAGCTACAAGATAGTAATAGGTGAGATAACCAACAGCCTGTGATTTAAGATCACGAGACTGCGGTGCGGATGATGTTGTCAGCCAGGCAGTTTTGCTTCCATATTTTGGGATGAAATTAAGCTCTCCTCCAGTTAGGATGAAGACCATCTCTCTTGAAAAATCCAGGTCTTTCCCAGAAATCATCCCAATTGTTCACAAAGGCTATGCTTTTATTTGCACGCCAGGTTTCTAGCCATTAGTGAATGTGATAAATTGGGATCAATATGCACTCAATTTCGAATTTTAATCATGCAATTAATCATGATTTAATTTCTTAATTGAATAGTAGCCCTAGTTTTGTTTTCCGAATTAATAAGTAAAGTACTTGTCATGCCCCAGTTTTGAATACGGAGTGAATAAATAGGTCACATGGAATAGTGACATCCAAACATGAAACGAGGAAAGAATCAGTGTAAAGAATCAGTCAGTGTAAATGACATGGCAATAGCCATGAAAATCAAGAACAAAATAGTAGTGTGTTCAAGAAGAACAAAACATGATAGCAAGGAAGTATTATAAACATCATAACAATATATGATATTGAGGATTGTGTAAGCATTTAATAAATCTAAACATCGTACAGATTGTAAACTGAGATCCCAAAGCTCAATTTTAACTAACTGTATAATTCAGTGGGGGCGCAAAATGTATCCTTGTCTTCACAATCAAACATATTGCTGGAATAAGGTAACAGTGCAAAATATTTCAAGAGTCCATCCTTGCTATCTGTATCATATCCTGCTATATGGCACCTGCATGGGTCAAAATCATAAAACAGTAAAGATCACAGTTGGCACAGATCATTAGCAGTACCAAGTAAACATCTGTTCAGGAGTTCTACAGTATTAACACACACTACCTTAGTAAGGCTAATAGTATTATTAAAGACATCAGCCATTTTTTTTTCTCTTACTTTCCTTTTAACAAATGACATACGAGCATTCAAACTTATACCAGTATTTCTAGCGACATAGTGTAAGATTACATTCTGCAAACAATGTTTTTTGTGTGCATCTTTTGTTGTCATTGTATTACTGTCACTATTCTGAGGAGACCTGCAAGTAAGAAATTCATTGTACTATATATACATGACCTCAGACCTCAAGAAAACAGTTTGCTTTATCCATGGCAAACACTCAAAATCACAGTTGCAGTATTCAAGCTTCAGAAAACCATGCCCCTGGGGATTAAAGTTTGCTGCTGAGTGGCACAGGCAATGATATGAATAGTACTGTCAGATTTCTTTTAAAATGGCAGAATCTCACCAATATATATATTGTGACAATTAAGAGTCCAAGACATTATAAAGGTTTGGGGCAGCCACCTGTATATTGTTTTTCCCTGCTGAAAAAGGGTTTTTATATCAGAAGAACGATGTGCATATCACAGAGTCTAAAACAGAACTGACTATAGTAGCCCAACATGGAGACTTTAAATGTTTGGAGAGGAACTGATGTCATCAGAATGGCCGGAACCGTAAGTTCGGTCGGTACCGGCTTCAGAAGTGATGTCAGCAAAGGGGCCGGCTTCAGAATTGATGTCAACAAAGGGGCCAGCTTCGGAAGTGACGTCTTCTGAGGCGCCAGCTTCGGAAGTGATGCCTTCTGAGGTGCTGGAACCTTGCGGGATTTCCTGGGAAAGGTCTGTAGGGAACTGAGAAAGACAGTCAGCGCACTCCGCCGCCCCCTGGTCAGATGTTTTATTACACTTACTCAGACCCTTTAGCTGCCTCCTACTCGCACGTGTGTGACAATATATACACTGTGTATATATAATTGTCTGCCTCATTCCGTGCTCTCTGTGTAGCGCGGCAGCAGAGAGCTTAAACAACTCGGCACATCCACATGAAAAAGATAAGGGGTGAGCTTTCTTGAAGGCTTTTACTGGAAGTTGTAAACTGAAATATATACAAAAGAAACATACAGGTATATACAGGTGTACAACGAAAGACAATAAAGAATGGTTTACAAAGCAATACATAGCAGAGAGTATACATTAAACAATGAAGCTTTAAAAGATACTTAAAAGGCGAGTGATTTTCACGACTGGATCAAGACAAAGAGAAACACATAGACAGAGGTTGAAATTGCTGTGTACCACAACTAACTAGACCCAGGGGTTTTATATACTTTAAAGATACGCTTCGGACATGACCGAAACAAGAGGTAAAGGGGTGCCTTTGTGAGACACAATGGGTGTATTGTATTTAAATGACTATTATGGGACCTACATGCTTTACGTGAGTTTCATAGACATTTTATGGCACTACTGAGAATGTGGGACGTGACTGACAGGTGTGTTAATAAATGACAAGACAAAGGGGGAGCACAGCTCAACAAATAACAGCTAACAAGATGTGGGGCAGAAAAAAAAATAAAAAAATATATATATATAATATTTTTTACCTGTAAACAAAATGAGTTTCCATTCTGAAGATGCTGATAAAAAAACAGAAATATGGCTTGAGCAATTGATTCATTCTGTGAGTTTTAAGACTCTGCAAAATTACTTTTGGACAACTGCTTTACTTCCCTCTTTCCTGCTCAATAATTCAAACCAATATAGTTCATAAGCCTCAATGTTGAATGCATACAAAACCGTAATAAATGTTGATAAACTATAGTATAAACATGTAAAACAATAAATTACATGCAAAAGTAAGCTGTTTTAAACCACACACTTTTTTTTTGGTTTTATACTCTTCTTAGAATACATTAATTTTGCTCTCTTCTTGTCAACTCTGAACTAAATATTTTTATTATGTAGCTTATTAATTAGTCTTGGAATCTACTGGGACACCTCATATTTTCCAATGTTTGTCAAGGATGTACAGAATTTGTATTTATATTAATTTTTAAAACTCTCTTTGAGTAAAGGATGGTTTTTAATGTATAGTAGCACAATACATATTTTAGCACAACACACTACTTTCAGGTGTGCTACCTTTTATTTTTCTGTGTTACTAGTTTTTGTTATATGGACTGATAAGTTGAAGCATGACCTATTTCTCTAATAGGTTGAGTACTTTCTAAGGAAATTAACTGAAGCAATGGGTGGCAGTTGGATAGAAGAGAAATTTGAAGACTACAAAGGTCAAATGAATGCCAAACAACAGTGTCTTTCAGTTTGGGAATTTATTGAACTGATTGGCATAGGAACATTCAGCAAAGGCATGGACCGGCAAACTATGTCGATGGGAATTAATGAAGTTTTCCAGGAGCTAATACTAGATGTTTTGAAACAGGTGAGTTATGTAAATAATTTAATAATAATACAGTATACAGAAACTGAGAAATAGATATGTAATTTATTTAGGATTAAATTTTACACAGTTGAGTATATGAACCTCTTGTACCATCATGGCAAATTACACAGTTGACTCATGATACACGTGACATTTAATGTCCCTATTTTTACTAATTGCAAAATGTCTTTAATTTTAACAGAAAGGAAAAGAAAGTAAGCATTTACTCACTTGTGTTTTGTGAGCCAGATGATTTTAGTTACTAAACACTTCACATTCTAATCGTGTGGTAGCAGATACTGTACTTTAACAAAGCATTGTAGAGGATAATGGAAAACTGTTCATGTGTACATACTTTTTCAAAAAAAGTCACAAAAAAGGATGGGCTGATAGTAATTTTCTGCACAGAAAAAAATATTAATTTAAAAAAGTTAGGGGATAAAGTCATCTTTAATAGACAGGTGGTTACACAGCTACCAAACTGGAGTCTTAACCACAGTTTATGCTTCATTTCCACCACTCTGTCTTAGAGTGCTCCTGCTGCTATTCTTATGTCTTGTCTCTCTTACTAGCCTCACTCTGCTTTTCTGTGTCCACTGCCCCCACCAATTTTTCTCAAACTGCTCACATGGAATCTAAGGTAACAGCTCTGTCTAGCTCCACACATCCTTGATCTATTCCATGCCAGGTTCAAGATTCCCTGGCATCCCCAGACCCATGGCAAAAAGGTTTTTTTTGTTAAACATAAATTAAATGCTCCCTATTTCAACTCATTCTACCCCTACATAGGTAGTCTGTACTGAATGCATTTCTCTCTCAGGTCCAGTCCACTGATGTTACAGTGGTTTAAGTTTTGGTAAACATATTTCTTTACAATTATTATTAGAACAGTTTTAGAAATTAGAAGAATATACAGGTAGGGAAAATGACAAATGTTAAGAACTGTTAATAACATAAAAATACATGTATCTAATGTTTCATTTTTATGTTCAGAAATATTAACAGTATGAAGCTGCTGTTTCAGACAGAGCTGTCAATGTGTGGTAACTAAATATAGGAATGTGTGGAACCTAAAAGCAGAACTGCTATGAAAGGTATCAATCTGCAACCTGACATTAAGATCCTTTGTGTCATGGACAAGTTTTAGCCATCAATTTGCCTTGGAAGCATTTGCAAGTTATTTTCCTCTTTCTTCCACATGAAGTTGTACAGGCGTTTTTTTTTTTTTATAACAGTTCTGAGTCTTTTTGGGTCCACCCTTGTAAATAATTTGAAGAACAGGCATTCCATTTCACATAATGTATGAGGAGGCAAGTGTGACTACTTGATTTGAATTCATTCTCTAGTTTGCACTGCACTCGCATTGCATTTTCACACAGATTTGGAGTACATTGATTTTGACAATACTGTCAGATGAATACCAGAGTTGTTTGTTTCACAATATAACGTGTTAGTTTTCTTTACTTTAATTGTACTAAAGTCAAATTATTCTTTATTAAGAAAACAAGATCTCAGATTTTATTTTGAAAGATAACCGTACCATTTTACAATGCATTGAAAGTATACAATTAATGTTGAATTCTTTCTGTTGTGTTGAGCTGTCTACAATGAACTACTTCTTTGACATAAATACTTTTGTGCAGTTCAACATCTTTTTGCAGAGAGGAGCATCCAGTGGCTGTATAATGCAGATTAAGGCATTAATCAAAAGAAGAGTGTAAAGCCATTGTGGTTGAAATGTAACATCTTATTAAAGAAAGAAACGTCCTCTCACAGGACAATTCAGTAATCAGGAAGGAGAAAAGCTGTTCATTGTATCTTTTAATACCTCCTCAGCAAAATGCCTTGGAGGTAGCATTCTTTAAAAGCAGTCTGTTACAGCATGGCCAGAATGTTCCAAGAAACAAAGGATAGAGGTTCATTTTATAAACTACTGAATTTTACAGTGTCAATCAATGCATACATTTTACTCTAGTTGGTTCATTGGTTTACACCAAAATGATTTATATAGTATAAAAGCCTATTATATTATATTCTGGTGGTTCTTATACCTTTTGAGATGAGCCACCACCACCCTTGATATTTCTGTGCGTATAACAATTGTCCATTCTAGTTTATAGGACATCTGCTGTTTTCTTAGTAATTTCTTAGTCATCCTTCATTACATTTTTGTATATTACATCAGCCTTTCTTCTGGTACATTCTTTATTTACTTGACCATCTCAGTATTTTTCCTAAACCAAATCTTATATTTCAGTGTACATTTTGTTGTTCACCTCACCTTTATTTGGTTTCCCACATTTATTAACCCTTTATGCTATTTAAGATGAATGCTATATTATCCTAAAATGATTCGTCCACACCCTACTCCATGCAAAAAATGAGCACAAGATGCACTTTCTAAAATGCCAAAACTACTTAATTCAAAGTATCATTTGGTGATTCATATGTCCTGTAATGTCGCTGATAAAATCATATAATGGGCATGCTCACTTTTAATAAGAAAAGACAAAGAAGCTTCTAAAAGACAATCATAAACATGTGGTCCAAATATTATAATATCGCATACGTTAAATGTTCAAGTCACAATTTTAACCACTATTTTCTTCCATGTAATTTTGGATGCTCTGTTTTTCTAGTGCATTTAATTCTGTTTATATTTGTAGGGATATATGTTTAAAAAAGGTCACAAAAGAAAAAATTGGACAGAGCGGTGGTTTGTGTTGAAGCCCAGCCATATTTCATATTATGTGAGTGAAGACTTAACAGAGAAGAAAGGGGATATCCTATTGGATGGAAACTGTTGTGTGGAGGTAAGAGCTTGTGTTTAATTCATTTTATTTAATTGCAGGAAAATGTAATGACTTTTTATATAGTAAGAAGATGAAAAAATACATTTGAAAAGAGTGGAACAATCTCTTGAATCATAAATGTTATTATATTTCTCATACAAACACTGATTAAAATAAGTGTCATTTATGTAAAATAAACTTTCTGCCTCCTATTAATTGCTGGAATTTTAATCAGATCTGTGTCAAATAAAGCCGATATCACATTATTCAGCTTATAGTCATGGGGCATGTCAGACTTGCCAATTGAACGTGCTCATCTCAATGCTGCAACGTGTCAATTTAAACGACTGAAAATCGTTGGTAATACATTAGTAAAATTAGTAATACATTAGGTTTTTAAGATTATTCAATATTATGAAATTGTCTTAAGTTAATGTCTGTGCTGGAGAAAACATTTTGAAAATGTGATGACTAAAGTTTAAGTTAGTGTCAAAAATAATGCCTGAATTTGGTGTGGATTTAGTTTACTTAAAATACAAGTACTTTGCACTAAGAAGTTATCCATATTGACTTTAATAAGAAAATAGTTAATCTTATATTTTGTAATGTAAAGTGAAGGACAAAGTGGGTTTTGTCCATTTTACTAGGCTTTTTAGTCACACAGAATGCATTTTAAGCAGATTTAACAGGGATACAGAAATTCAGGTGCACCTTCCCCCCCAACCTGCATTCCAGAATAAACAGCTAAAACTGCAGGTCATACTAACACTTCAGAATGTAGTCCTGGACACCCAAGTTCAAACAAAACAATAAGTGGCAACATCAATGGGCAAAATAATGTGTCTTTGAGCAGGCACTGGTTCTGTAACTGGAAGTGATTTTAATCCAGTCATCAGAGGTTATGTCTTCCTTATAAAGTAGCTCCATTAATATCTGTGAATTTCCCCTTGGGATTAATATTTATCTATCTATCTATCTATCTCTCTCTCTCTCTCTCTCTCTCTCTCTCTTTGAAAGTTGAAGATTTCTCTTAAATTGAAAAGCTAGCGTACCATCCTCTGCCTGAGGTGCTGAAATCTGATAATCTCTTGTCTTTGTGAACCTGAAAGCCACTCTTTGCCAAGCCATACTCTATGCCAATGACTGAGCCTAGTTTGAGAAAATGAAGATACAGCCATTACTTCAAAAAGGGAACTTAAGCATCTAAGCCGTTGTGCTAGAAAGAGTAATGTTTTTCTCTATAGAGTTGGAGATGACATGGCAAAACGCCTAACTGAGAACAACATAACATACAACAAACAAAGAACTACTTCACAAAAAGAGATAATGCACTCCAATGCAAGGAGAATTCTCTAATTAAACCCGGAGCAATAACAATAGCAACAACTCCACATAATGTATGATATGATCCTTAAAGACTTGGTATCTGTTTCCTAAAATGAGTATGCTTCAGTTACCTTGATATAATTAACTAAGATAAGATTCCCTATGTATGTTGCATTGTTAAACTAGAAGCCCACTTATCATGTAACTGATAACATGTTTCAGCGTCCAGATCCAAGTATAATGTTTTGTGTTTGTAAAGTGAGTACAACTGCACAGGGACTCGGGCAGAAAAGAGGGTACTGTCAAACAGACTGCAGTCTACTGTTCAACAGTTTCAATACATAATTCCTGTTGTGCCTGTAGAGGATCTCTTGTATTGACATTGTTACATTTATTCATTGTGTAAAACATTTCGTTGTGTTTGCACTGATTTGCAGATGTAAAACCCTAAAGAAAATCCACAAACCTTTGTAACATTCAGTACCCATTCTTTTAGGTGAACAGTTTTGTAGAGCTCCATAAAACTTTTCTGGACTGTTCTCTGTAGAAAAGAAAACATTTAAGGAAAAAAGCTAACAGAGAGTAATCTACATGAAATTGCCTCAAAAGTTGTGCAATTTTAATGCAGTCCCTATAATTATATGGGTGTATTGTAAACAAAAGTTGCTGACAAGGGATCACATTTCTTAACAAAAATGTGTTTCCATTATCTATGGTGGAAAGAGTTACAACTAAGCATTTTCCACAAGAGGTATTACCAAAACTGAACCTCGAAACATGGAAACAAATTGCAGAAACTTTTGTTTATGCTGTTGACTTTTCCTTTACCGCCAACACCAACTTATTCATAAGTACTACAGTAGAACTATACAGTGGAACCTCGGTTCACGACCATAATTTGTTCCAAAACTCTGGTCATAAACCGAGTTGGTCGTGAACTGAAGCAATTTCCCCCATAGGATTGTATGTAAATACAATTAATCCGTTTCATACCGTACGAACTATATGTAAATATATGTAAAGATTAAGCACAAATATAGTTAGTTACACCATAGAATGCACAGTGTAATAGTAAACTAATGTAAAACATTGAATAACACTGACACAAAACACCCAGGCTCCCTGCCAAAAAAGTAACAAGATCACGCTATTTTAGCCTTACAGCCCAATCGCTGTAAACACTTTTTTTAAAAATGAGTTTTAAGCACAGCGGGAAAAAAAGGAACATTTAGAACAAATCCAAAATTTATTTAAAAACCAAACACAAGCAACCAAAAAAGTAACAAGATCACGCTAGTTTAGCCTTACAGCCCGATCGCTGTAAACACTTTTTTTAAAATGCGTTTTAAGCACAGCAGAAAAAAAGGAACATTAGAACAAATCTGAAATTTATTTAAAAACCAACCACAAGCAACAATTCACGCTACGAACTGAAAAAATCCGTAATGCAAAAACCACCAAGAAAACTAACCTTGCATGAGTCGAGTTCTGGCATGAAGTGAGGAGGAAGAGTCTGGCTCCACAATGGAGGGATGTTTTCCTTCAGGTGTGTTCTCTCTTGTGATTCCTTGGGTTTCTGGTGTTTTTAGCTGTTTAGCTGGTGGGAGCGAAAGCCTCATGCAGCCATTCCAAAAACAAAGTCCTTGTGACCCAACCCTTCGAGTTTGCCCTCCACATTACTGGTAGTCTGGCTTTGTTTACATTGTGCTGCTTGAAAGCACGAGGGTTCTCAAATTGGTAAACAGTTTTTCCACATCTTCCAGCACTTGAAGCCTCTGCCTGGTTAACGCTGTAACTCCTTTTGCAATATCAGCTGCTTTAATAGATTCTTTCTGCTTTAAAATAGTCGAAATCGTAGATTTTGACTTCTTGTACTCGGCGGCAAGATCAGTAACATGAATGCCACGCTCAAACTTTTCAATAATTTCTTTCTTTACTTCGATTTCAATTTTCTTCAAAACTTTCTTCTCATCACTCTTCACTTGCTTAGAAGCCATAGTTAACTGCAAAAGCACACAAAATACTGTAGAGCACAAAGAGAGCACAGGTAAAGCACGCACGTCTGACTGAGAACAATGAACAGGGAGCGGCTCTGCTTAAATGAACCAGCCAGGCAGGCACGCGGCTCGCTTTCTGTCTCTCTCTCTCTCTCTCTCTCTCTCTCAGCTGTACCGCCCTCCCCCTCAGCAGAAGACAGGCAGTACTGCATGCGAACCATCCCCCAACTCCACCCCCCGGCACAGGCAGACAGGCAGGCAAACACATGCAGCAATCTCCCCCTCCCCAGCAGGCACGTGGCTCGCTCGTTCGCTCTCTCTCTCTCTCTCTCTCTCAACAGCAGGCAGGCAGTTTGACCGAGAACAATGCAACACGTGCGGAAATCATCGGCGCGCACAAACTGAAAGGGAAACTGGCTTGTTCGTATACCGTATGTGTGGTTGTGAACCGAGACGTTCATGAACCGAGATTCCACTGTATAATTATATACCCCAATCTAGTAATTCTCTACATCCATTGAAAACATAAGGTGCAAAATGAATGTCATTTTAATTAAAGAGTTAAGTTTTCATCAAGTGTTCTTAACTGCCGGTATATGTTGTGCCACTAGGGACATACCAGCACCCCAAACCCCAGACGTAACTACCAAAGACACAGTCCTGGCTTCAAACCCTGTTCTTTTATTTTATAACCAAAGTATATCTTATGCAAGTTTCTTCCTTATACTTCCACAAATGGTTCCAATACCCAATCACATAGCATGTTACTTACTTCTGTCCTCTATTCGCTGTGATCTCCTCCACTCCACTGAGGAGAGTGTTTTCCGTCTCCTCTTCTGATGTTAACTGTCTGAACTGAGTAGAGGACTCTTTTTAACTTCAGACCCAAAAGTAATTCTGGTGCTTAATCTATTGCGTCCAGAAAGCACTTTCTGGTCAGGTAGGATCATAATGGTTCTTGTATCGGGTCCATGTGAGAACTTCCCCTCTGGAACCTCCCACGGAATCATATAGGACAAGCCCATGTTACCGCAGGCGTCCATAATGGAGTTTGCCAGATTGGAGGCTGCCACCCTGTGTATGGGGGATGCTCTACATAGCAAGCAGTCACCCATTTCTGCTGTCCTTCCTAGTTTGTAAGTCTATCCCGGGTGTTGCTCAGTGTTGATTAGAACACCAGCCCCGATGTCCTTCCACATCCGTGTCCTGGCATGTAAATGTGATTTTGGCCCTCCCTCCCTGACCTTCTGTTATCGTGGTAAGAAAGTGGTTTCCATACTGGCAAGAATCCCAGTTTCTCCTTCAAAATGTCCTTTTATTTAATTATTGTTGCCTGTTCTACACATAAAAATGGAGAAATTGTGGAGACGACCATTCCAGGACTTCAGTAGGGTTAGCTGATCTCTCTAGACATACAGTGGCAAAACATCCAGCATCAGTGCCTGGGCGCAATGTCATCCAGCATCCACAAGATGTCAGGAATGTCCGATGAACAAAGGCAAGTGGCCAACATAAGATAGTAATCTATTTCTTTTTTTTTTTTTTCTTTTTCACTATACAATTACAGTTGAACTATTGATATTCTCTTCAAGAAATAATAGATACATGAATCGATGACGACATTCTCTTTTTTGTGAAAATGTCTGGCTGATATTTATTAAATCCCTGAAATTGTCAGGAATTTTGTCTTGATCATTATTTAGACTGTGTAAACAAACAACAGACCTTCATACCATATGTTGTCCGATTTATGTAGGTATATGTTTTGAAAGTTCATGTGGCATAATTTGCATCTGATGCAGTGCTTAAAGAAAAGCACACATGGCAGTTCTGCTTAGGTGATAGGTAGGAGGACTGGGCAGAGTCACTCAACACCAACTTATAACTACAAATATTGCTGAAAAGCAAAATGTACATCTGCAAAGAATAAAAAAATAATAAAATTAACACCCTTGTTTCAACTAGGACATGACAAGTAGGATTTTATAATTCACCCGTTTGGACAAATCAGTAGTCTAGATGACTGGGGCTACTAGGTTTTAATTATCCATCCACTATCCAACCTGCTGTATCCTTACTACAGGGTCACAGGGGTCTGCTGGAGCCAATCCCAGCCAACACCGGGCGCAAGGCAGGAAACAATCCCCGGGCAGGGTGCCAGCCCACCTCAGGGCACACACACTAAGCACACACTAAGCACAATTTAGAATCACCAATGCACCTAACTTGCATGTCTTTGGACTGTGGGAGGAAACCGGAGTACCCAGAGGAAACCCACGCAGATACAGGGAGAACATGCAAACTCCATGTAGGGAGGACCCGGGAAGCAAAACCCGTGTGCTGTGAGGCAGCAACACTACCACTGTGCCGCCCCAGATTTTAATTATGGGCAGCCAAACTACCAACAAGCAACAACTGGTGGATTCTCAGATTCTTGGTCCAGGAAATATTTTCTAAATCACAAACAATCTGATAAAAACAAAATATCCAGTTCTTCATGTATGTTCTCAACTCAACTGTTGCTTTTAAAGACAGCTACTTGTAGTGCGCAAGGCAACTGTAACCCCCCCAAAAAAGTTTAGTTTATATGTAGTGTGTTTGCCATAGGATTTGAAAAAGATTTAGCTATGTTAATTTATCGAGTGGTCTTCTCAGAAATCTTTTTCCAGTTGGGTGGGGTAGGACGGGGAAATTTGGTAGTGGGGAAAATTTAAATGTGCACTATTATTATTGGTTAATTATTTTTAATTATTTTCCAATGCTGAATATGACTTCCTTAGAAGTCATCCAATTTAGGATCTTGCAACCCTAACAAAAATTTTAAATAACAATTGTTATGACATAAACAAAATATTGTCGCTGTCAGGAAGAAAAGTGAAAACAATGGGAAAAAAAAAGTATGGGAAGCCAAATGAAGAAAAATAAAAAAAAATTCTTTAAAGCCAACATGCATATGCAGAAGTTGTCTTCAGTTAAATATTTATTCTTCTTTTCTTCGTAGAGGCCAAGTTGTCTGCAGCTTTCCCATAATCAAAGTCCCAAAGATCTGGGCCCTCCAAGGAGATCAGCATGAGATTATTTAGCGTGCTTTGATTCATAAGATTTCTCAAATATGTCTTGATCCATTTAAGGGCAGAAAACCCCCTTTCACATTCAGCTGTGCTCACTGGGATCACTAGCCCAATAAGAGCTAGTTTGGCTAAATTTGGAAATGACTCTTTGAGCTCTAATGTCGTTGCCATTTTTAGTAAAATCTGTTTTGGACTGAAGTCTTTGTATGATTGACTTTTGATCATTTTTGACGCAACTGTCCATTCTTGCCTGCTGCTTTCCAATTTTAAAATTGGAGGGCTACCATTTTTGGAGTAACGATCAAAATGAATTTCAGCAGACTCACTGGAATCATGAGTTTCTGCATTGAAAACTTTTGAAAAGCTGGAAATAATTGGCATGTCAGGGAATCTTGCATCTAGTGCTTGACAACTGTCTCTAGGTATTTATCATATATTGCAGTTTTGAATGACATTACATCACTCTGAGTATAAACATTGTGGAGATCTGACCATTCTTCTGCCAGACAGTGATGAAGGCTTTGAAAATATCTCCCAGGAGTGTCTTTCAACTCCATGATGGACAATTTTGTGGCGAGCAAAATTGACTCAATTTCGGTAAGATTGACATCTTGCCTTTGCCAAGCCGTAGATAAGTTGGACAACAAAGTTAATACGTCTGGAAGCATCATCAAAAAAGAATCAAAATTGCATGTTTTAATACATCTGCTTAATCCTTCAGCTGTGATGTCATTTCGTTCAGTGGCTTCTCTTTCCAGCACAGCTATGACACTTATCATACACTGTCGTAGTGACTGTACTGCAGTGTTTTGGAAGAAATAGAACAGCTTGGGGGGTGTTTGTTTGCTAGTCACAGTATGTAACTTTTACAAAAGAAGCTTAACTGTGAACTTAATAACCTTAACAAAATCTTGTGTAAAGTAGGGCCTCTATATTTGTAGCTAAATGAAAAAAAATCCAGCAAAAAAACTTTTTTTGTCTGATATATGGTCATATATACATACATATAAAACAATTTGCTCTTCTACTATTATAGTAAATAAAGTAGGTGCAAAAAATAAAGCATTACCATTAGCACATTAACCTTTTTTTTTTTTTTTTATTATTATAAGAAAGAACCTTTGAGTTAAGTTTCAGACCATCCAATTCCAAAAACAATTTTTGGAATACTTCAAAATTATAGTGTTTCTTAGCTCTTTAGGGTACCTTAGATTAAGTGAGTATATCACACCTAGTAACATGGCACATGCTTTTGCAAAGTTACCAAGATTATTTACAGCTTCAATTCCCTCAACAATCATAACAACATCTGCTGGTTCTGCATCAGGAGCTCTTTCATGCTTTGCCACAAATAGTTTGAGAGCATGCCGACTCCAGTCAGACTGAATACTATCGGCTTCAACATCCTAAATAAAATAAAATGCCATAACTAATATCAATAACAAATACATCTACATTTCAAAGGAATACTCCACCAAAAAATAAACACTTTAACTGTTCCTTATGTCCTACACTGGTACAGCTGGCTGAGAAGAATTTTAATCTCAGGTTTTTAAACAAAACAAATCATGATGCAATACAATTTAATAGAAACTGATTCTGGATAGTACCAAACAATATCAAAGTGTTCATAATAAAATCTCAGATTACTAATTTTGTATAGTCAAGATGGATAACATCCAGAGGGCATCACCCAACAGATGAGATCAATTGCTTTTCTAGATTTGACTTGGCCATTTCTTGGGTTTTCAATGTTTTATGCAACAGCATCCATGTGTGTTATTTTTGACATGCAACAGGGCAATATACTGTCAAAGCAAAGAAATATTTAAGTAATATAAACTACTGAGTGAAAGAATATAGTGTTACTAACATATTATATTAGTATGTCCATCTATCCATTATTCAACCCGCTATATCCTAACTACAGGGTCACGGGGGTCTGCTGGAGCCAATCCCAGCCAACACAGGGCGTAAGGCAGGAAACAAACCCTGGGCAGGGCGCCAGCACACCACAGTACTAGTATATAGCATATATTTTATTTATTAGTTTCTTAGAGTTGTGATCATAGAGCTTTTTTTTAACTCCACTCAGTCAATGCAATATTGAGAAACAGACTTTATCTTCACAAACAGAATAAGAAAAAAATGAAAACTGATCCACTTGCCACATATTCTTTGTGAAGATCCTCCACATTTTGACCAAGGTACTTTACCAAACAGCAGTGGAGAGTATTTTCCTGTTTAAAACAGTATTAAGAAGCATTGTGAAAAAGCAACCAAACCAGGTCATTTAATATATATCTCTACAAAAATGTACTTATTATTCTTACCTCAAGTAAGACATCTAGCATCATCTGGATTTCGGTTTGTACAGTACTTCCCTTCTTATGGAAAATGCTTATCAGCATTGGTGTAAATTTATCCAGGGAAGACACAAATTTTGCAACCAGATGGACTGTTGTGATTCTTAAGAATTTTTCGCTGATCTGCACATATAGAACCATTCTGAAATGATAACAAACAGGTATTTTTTACAAGCTCTTAAACTACACCATATTACACAGAAAAAAAGAAACTATAACAAATCAAAATAATTTAGAAGATAAATTATTTTAATATGTTTTCAGTACCTGAGTGTCATTGAATAGCGCTGGCCATCCTGCTTTGAAATCTTCAATCCTTCGGAGAGAAAATGTTTTGGCAATTTTTTGGCTGTTAACACTGTGATGATCTTTCTTCCTCACCTCACGTAAAAGCCCCTCTCTTTCTTTTTCAAGACTTTGTTTTGTTTCCCCAGCTGCATATGGTGGAAGACCATTCACTTCAGCCTTCTTGGGCTTTTTTTAATTTTTCTTGCTGAAGACTTTTCCTGCAACTGATTCTTCTTTAATGAATTCAACTCAGGGCATCCAAGGGACCTTAATTTTATCCTGTAATTGGCCATTTTATATTTTAAGCTGGTCAGCCAACCATAATAACCAGACTAAGAGCCTGGCTCCTTTAATCATGGGTGCTTTGCTTCTGCTACTGCACAAATCTGACCATGTACAAAATTGCTATGAAGAAGTCAGTAGTGCTTAAGCAGATCTGCCTTTGAGTAACTGGAACATTTACAATACCACCTCATTTCACACCTACAAGAATTGCAAATAGAGCAGCATTAATGATTAAAAGTATATACGTAATTTTAGACATGGAGTAATATCAAGTGCAGCTAAAAATATATATTTACTGGTGATTACCTGTCATAAATTTAAACACACACACACACACACCATTTTCAGTGTTTTATGCATGAATGTATAATGTGTTTGTCTAAAAATAGTAAATAAATGGCAAAATTAATTATACTTGTGATTTCCAAATAATTTCTTTACCATAATGACATAATTACATAACTCAAGAGATATATTTGCTTTATAAGCTACTATACAAATTATCTGTTAATACAGACTGCCACCTGCAATCCATACAAAATAGTATACTACTAGAATATATTAAAAATTCAGATAGAAAATAATGTATACCTCTTAGAAATAACCATATTTATATGTGCCATGAATCAGAAAAATATCCATCCATCCATTTTCCAACCTGCTGAATCCGAACACAGGGTCAAGAGGGGGTCTGCTGGAGCCAATCCCAGCCAACAAGACAGGAAACAATCCCAGGCAGGGTGCCAACCCACCGCAGGACACACACCAAGCACACACTAGGGCCAATTTACAATCGCCAATCCACCTAACCTGCATGTCTTTGGACTGCGGGAGGAAACCAGAGCACCCGAAGGAAACTCACAGAGACACGGGGAGAACATGCAAACTCCACGCAGAGAGGACCTGGGAAGCGAACCCGGGTCTCCTAACTGCGAGGCAGCAGTGCTACCACTGTGCCACCGTGCCGCCCATTATAAAAATATATTACATAAAATATCAGTTGTGACAGATTAGGGTTTTCTCGCACCCTTGTACCCTCAGACACCACGTCAGACACCAGATAAAAAGTCCAGTTATTATTTATTATAATAATAATGTGTATAAAGCACGCTCCTCTGCACAATACTCAATAAACAATAAACCAATCCTCCAAACTCCCAGACGCTTAGCCACCCTGCTTCCCAACTCAGCTCGTCCGTCTGGGATTTCCCACAGTCCTTTATACTCCTTGACCTGGAAGCGTTTCACCCTCTCTGTCCATGTGACCTGGAACACTTCCGGGTCAGATAAAAATCCTCCTTTTCTTCACCCAGGAAGCACATCGTTCCCTTTGTCCACGTGACTATGACGTACTTCCTGGGCGAAAGGCAAATAGTCTCTGGGCCTCCCTGCAGCGACTTCTGGCGGCCCCCATGGCATTCAGCAGGGCTGTGCATTAAAAGTCCATTGTCCATAATTCCCTCCTGGCACTTGAGGCACCTCTATGCTGCAAGGAGGGCTCCATCTGGGGGTATTGGCCGGGATGAACGGCCGGCCATGTACCACACAATTCAACAACTTAATGCAGAAACGATATGGCTTGTAGTCTTCTTTAAGTTTCCCGGCCTTCTATTTTGCAATTACATTTTTGTAGCATCATAAGTTACCTATTCTGAAACTTTTTTTGACCAGGAAGTAACTTTATATTGAAACTGGCGATACTGTATGCACACTGGTATTTTAAAAAGTACACAATGTAAGATCTTCCTTAAAGATTTTTTAAACTTATGGAGATGTGCAGTTGCTCGTGTGTTTTCAGATAATTAATCGCTCTATGTAATTTATAAATTCAGTTGAAAATTGTGCAAACTTTGATTACCGCGAAACAAGTGCTCGAAAAATGGCGTTTGGAACAGAGGAAAAAAAAAAGACATTCAATTTACGAGGAGACTAACAGTTACTTGTAGTAAATACCATAATCACAAACTTTCACACTATAACTCAGTTCTTTGGAGAGTTGTGAACACATTAATAAGAAAAATACTTACCTACTAAATGCCTGCGAATTAAGCTGCAGTACAAAAACATCTTAACAAGCTGTTCACATTATCGTAGCTTATATGGAATGTAAGCTATTAACATCTTAACAAAACTGTACACATTAAAAAAAAATTGATATGAAATGTAAATGATTACTATCTTACCAATTTCAAGAAATGCTTTGCAAAGAAAAATGCCTTCTGTCACTAAAGACCCACCAGTTCTATAAATATAAATCCGGTGATTAATGTGCACAAATCAGAAGCTCTTCAGTGAGCATACACGTATGATGGTCACTGTGAACGAATGAGAAACTGCTCAGTGTGCATGCGCAAAAGTAAAATCCCGCCCAACCTAGTATAATTGGATTTAAACAAAAAACTTATTAAAGGAAATGTAACAATTAATGTAAAGAGGAAAGTCCATGTGTTGTGTTGGATAAACTATTAAATATAAGTAAATTCAAAATTGTACAATTTCTATGTAAAATAGACACATTTATATGAGTAAAATAAACTAGACCAAGAAATTATTTTTTTCAGTGATAGTACACGCTTTCAAAAAAAGCTCAGCAGAAGACTCAATGTGCATTTTACTTTTTTAATGGTCTTGAGTATGGCAAGTTTACCCAAAGTAACCCCTCCTTGGGGTGTGTGTTTGAGTATTTCATGCACAATGACCAGCATTATAACATTTTCTTTGACCATTAGTCAATCAAAATCTTTAAACCATTATTTGTTTATGCCGGATATGCGGTGCTTAGATTTATCAATTGGCAGAGTGTGTGCTGCAGAGACTTGCCCTGATGGACCAGCCTATGCAATGTCTTTGTCTGAAATTGCCACATGAGGAGTTGACGCAGCACTTCATTAATTTGTGACGTCTCTTTTCTGAAATAACTGAGCAATGTTGTTTTCTGAACACTTCTTTTGCTCATGTTGGAAAAAATTTGAAAAAAAAATTAAAGTACCTATGAATAAGACTTTTGAGTGGGAAAGGGAGAGCCTGTTGGATATTCAGTTCACACTTGCACTACGGCAGGTACGCATTTTCGACATTTCTACTTTATTCTCGCCGTTTATCTCGAGATTAAATTCGACTTGTTGACTTTATTCTCGTAGTTTGTCATTAAAGTCGAACATTGCAAACTAAACTTCATCTTAACATGAATGTTTAATTTACTAGATTTTCTCAAACCCCGTCATAAGTTATGTAGCAACATGTCAAAATCTCGACTGTATTCTCTACATATAGATTTTTTTTTTCTTCACTTTGTCCGTATTTTTTTTTTCTTCACCTGGCCCTAATACGCTTCCGTACAAAACCCTCAGCAATTCAGTGACAAAACTTTTGCTCAGGACACAGTGTGTGCTGCAAGGGTTTCTGCACACTTTTTGCAATATGGACGCAGGTCCAAATATAATCAAATATAAGAACGGCAGATGGGGTCACTTTAAACAGGAACCACAGTGAGTGCTACAAGGATTTTTGCACACAGAACACACCTAATGCTTAAACAACTGTATAAATATATACAGTGGGATGCAAAAGTTTGGGCAACCATGTTAACAGTCATTATTTTCCTGTATAAATCTTTGGTTGTTATGATAAAAAATGTCAGTTAAATATATCATATAGGAGACACACACAGTGATATTTGAGAAGTGAAATGAAGTTTATTGGATTTACAGAAAGTGTGCAATAATTGTTCAAACAAAATCAGGCAGGTGCATAAATTTGGGCACCACAAAAAAGAAATGAAATTAAAAATTAAATAAATAAACGCGCAAATAAATAAAAGTACTGTGAAATGTGAGCATAAATAAATAAGTGTATCATGAAATGAGAGCATAAATAAATAAATGTGTCACAAAATATGTTTTTTGTTGCATATTTATTTATTTTAATTTTGTCCGTAACATTCTTCCAAACCATCATGAAATACGACTTGAAGTAAAACTGTCACTTTCACTCATCAAAGTTGAGAGGGTGGGCTCTAACACACCCTCTAGTTACTGATTGGTGAATTGATAGCACAAGAATTAATTAGAAAAATGCTTACTACTGCCGATGAAATGGATTCTGACGAAGATATTGGGTATTTCAGAGAGAGAATTTTAAAAGTCTCACATACCATCTTCTCTGCCATTTGTTTTGTTTTTTTTTTTTTTTTTTTTTGTACCTTACAATACCATCAGAATGTACAGCGCCGTATTTGAGTTACAGAGAAAAAAAAATAAGGACATAATGAAAATGTCTATTTTGTAATTAAAGTGGAAATTTTGCCCACCTCCCCATACTCCTTCCTATTAGCTTGTTCAGCATCCAGTGACTGGCAGCATTCCACCCCGCCTCTCCACTCGCCGCTTGCGATCCTGCTTCTAAAATATTTGCCCACCCACCTGCTCATCTTTTGCCATCTCTGATGTGCCTGTAGATCTGCAGTTGTCATCTCACTAAATTAGCCAGGTGGAGCGTCCGGCCAAAAGACACTAGGGAGAACACTGATCATACCTACAGTAACAGCAGTATTTAATTAAATAATTTGATATTTGGCTTTTACTTTACCTTTATTTGTTGTTTCTAGCTATTAGACTTGTATCAAGGTAACTAAACCACACATGTTTTAAGAAACAAAAAAATACAATTTATTTATATATATATATATATATATATATATATATATATATATATATATATATATATATATATATATATAAAACTGCTCAAAAAAATTAAAGGAACACTTTGAAAACACATCAGATCACAAGGGGAAAAAGAGATCCTCCTGGATATCTATACTGATATAAACTGGGTAATGTGTTAGGAACGAAAGGATGCCACATCGTTTGATGGAAATGAAAATGATCAACCTACAGAGCCCTGAATTCAAAGATGCCCCAAAAATCAGAGTGAAAAAATTATGTGGCAGGCTAGTCCATTTTGCCAAAATTTAACTGCAGCAACTCAAAATTGTACGCAGCACATTAGAGGACATGGGGCCCTTAGGTCACCCTCATGAAGTCTTTCTGGTTGTTTGGTCAGAGACATTCACACCAGTGGCCTGCTGGAGGTCATTTTGTAGGGCTCTGGCAGTGCTCATCCTGTTCCTCCTTGCCCAAAGGAGCAGATACTTGTCCTGCTGATGGGTTATGGACCTTCTATGGCCCTCTCCAGCTCTCCTAGAGTAACTGCTTGTCTCCTAGAATCTCCTCCATGCCCTTGAGACTGTGCAGGGAGACACAGCAAACCTTCTGGCAATGACATGCATTGATGTGCCATCCTGGAGAAGTTGGACTACCTGTGCAACCTCTGTAGGGTCCAGGTATCGCCTCATGCTACCAGTAGTGACACTGACTGTAGCCAAATGCAAAACTAGTGAAGAAACAGTCAGAAAAGATGAGGAGGGAAAAATGTCAGTGGCCTCCACCTGTTAAATCATTCCTGTTTTGGGGGTCATCTCATTGTTGCCCCTCTAGTGCATCTGTTGTTAATTTCATTAACACCACAGCAGCTGAAACTGATTAACAACCCCTCTGCTACTTAACTGACCAGATTAATATCCCATAAGTTTCATTGACTTTATGCTATACTCTGATTAAAAAGTGTTCCTTTAATTCTTTTGAGCAGTGTGTGTGTATATATATATAAATATAAATATAAATATAATATATATATATATATTTATATATATATATATATATTTATATATAAATATATATATATATATAAATATATATATAAATATATTTATATATATATATATATTTATATATATATTTATATATATATATTTATATATATATTTATATATATATATATATATATATATATATATATATATATATATTTATATATATGGATACTTTATTAATCCCAAGGGGAAATTCACATAATCCAGCAGCAGTATACTAATACAAAGAAACAATATTAAATTAAATAGTAATAAAAATGAAAAATATAAAAATAAAATTAATGTTAGCATTTACTCCCCCGGGTGGAATTGAAGAGTCGCATAGTGTGGGGGAGGAACAATCTCCTCAGTCTGTCAGTGGAGCAAGACAGTGACAAAAGTCTGTCACTGAAGGTACTCCTCTGCCTGGAGATGACACTGTTCAGTGGATGCAGTGGATTATTCATGATTGAGAGGAGTTTGCTTAATGCCCGTCGCTCTGCCACGGATGTTAAACTGTCCAACCTTACTCCTACAATACAGCCTGCCTTCTTAACAAGTTTGTCCAGGCGTGAGGTGTCTTTCATCTTTATGCTGCCACCCCAGCACACCACTGCGTAGAAGAGGGCCTTAGCCACAACTGTCTGGTTGTCTTACTGCAGATGTTGAAGGATGCCAACCTTCTCAGAAAGTATAGTCTGTTCTGACCTTTCTTACATAGAGCATCAGTATTGGCAGTCCAGTCCAATTTGTCATCCAGCTGCACTCTCAGATATTTATAGGTCTGCACCCTCTGCACACAGTCACCTCTGATGATCACAGGGTCCATGAGGGGCCTAGGCCTCCTAAAATCCACCACCAGCTCCTTGGTCTTGCTGGTGTTAAGATGTAAGTGGTTTGAGTCACACCATTTAACAAAGTCTTTGATCAACTTTCCTTACTCCTCCTCCTGCCCACACCTGATGCAGCCCACAATAGCAGTGTCATTAGCGAACTTTTGCACGTGGCAGGACTCCGAGTCATATTGGAAGTCCAAATATACATACATACAGTGGATCCTTGACTTATGAACACAATTTGCTCACGAGAGCTGGTTTTAACTCCAAGCTGGCTATAAGTCAAAACTATTTTTCCCTTAAGAAATAATGTAAATACCCATAATGCGTTCCGATCCTCCCACAGCAACACTTACTTACCCTTTTCATAATAAATAAGGGTTGTATAATGTGCATAATTTACCAAAAACACCAATCATTTTTCTAATGTACTAACCAAACAGTTATAAAAAGTGCCTTGCCTACCAGAAACAACAATTTCATACTGTACTCACCATCTTTGGCTTGCAGGAACGGAGGAGGAGGAGAATGAAATGGAAGGTGGTTATTGTTTGGAAGGAGAGCCCCCTTCCATAAGAACATCAGGTCTCTGGCTCTCTGGTGTCCTTTCTCTCCTTGGGAGAGGCTGTAGCCCACTAGGACCTGCTTCTGGCTCAATAGGTGTCAACCTTTTCGGAAATAAAAACTGGTCTAAGGTTGTCTGTTTCTGTCTTTTCTTCAACACAGTTCTGTAGTATGACATGACATTGTCATTAAGCAAGTTAATGCAACGATTAGCTTTTTCTCTATCTGGGTGGGTCTTCTCTACAAATGTTTGTAGCTCTGTCCATTTTTTCAGGATGTCCTTTATTTCAGAAGAGGACATTTGCTGCACTGATTATTGATCCTCCCACTCTTCTTCAGAAAGCTCCTCTGCTGCCATTCTCTGTTGCTCAGCCAGAAGTTGCTGAAGTTCCGCTGTAGACAATTCCTCTGAGTGTTCCTCCACCAGTTCCTCAACATCACCACTGTCAACCTGCAAGCCTATGGACTCAGCTATAGTGACAATGTCATCAACCACAGGGTCAGTTACAGGCTCAGGCTCTTCTACAAAGCCTTCAAAGTCTCTGTCCTCTATAATTTTAGGCCACACTTTTCTTCCAGGCAGATCTTAGTGTCCTTAGAGAGACATTGGCCCAGGATTTCTCTATTAACCCCACACAGGAAAGGATGTTGTAATGTTTCTTCCAAACTCTGTAAGAGTTAAATCTGTATCTGAGACCATCTGGAAGCACTTCTGGAACAGTTCCTTGGTGTATAGCTTCTTAAAATTAGCTATAACCTGCTGGGCCATAGGCTGCAGTAGAGGAGTTGTATTAGGTGGGAGGAAATCTACTGTAAGCCATGAGAATTCTTCAGCCAACTCTTCTTCCAAGTCTCTTGGGTGAGCAGGAGCATTGTCCATGCTGAGGAGAGCCTTGAGTGGTAAGCCTTTGTCCTCTAGATATTTCTTAACAGTAGGACAGAAAACCTCCCTGATCCACTCAAGAAAAAGCACTCTTGTTACCCAGGCTTTTGCATTAGATCTCCACATGACCCCTAGCCTATTCTTCATGACTGTATATTTTCTGAACACTCTTTTCTTCCAGAAAAGCCCAGTTTCATCACAGTTGAAAACTTGATGAGAGCAAAAGCCATTTCTCTGTGTTATCATTTCAAATTGGTGAATGTAATTTTCGGCAGCCCTTTTATCAGCACTGGCTGCTTCACCATGCCTAACTATGCTATGAATCCCAGTTCTCCCTTTAAAATTGTGAAACCACCCCTTACTGGCACAAAATGTTTCACCACTATCACTTGTTGATGGCTTATCCTTTAACAGATCTGCATTTATAGCTCTAGCTTTTTCACAAATGATAGACTCAGATAGGCTATCACCTGCCATCTGCATTTCGTTTATCCACACTAATAATAGCTTTTCTACCTCGTCTAACACTGTTGATCGTGACTTACTAATTTGTGTAACACCTTTAGCAACACTAGCTTCCTTATACAAATCTTTTCGTTGTAAAATTGTGGAGATGGTGGATTTCGATATGCTGTACATGTTAGCGAGATCGGTCACACGAATGCCACTCTCATATTTATGCACAATTTCCTTCTTTGTTTCAATTGTAATCACTTTCTTTACCTTTGTTGTCTTCTCTTCCTTACTTAGCTTCTTTGGGACCATTTTGATAGTACAGTAATCCGGTGACCACGGGCCCCTATAGCATTGAGCTTACATGCTCTGTTCCCGTGGTCCCCATACCAACCAAGGCAGCTGGCCCCTCGTGGTCCATAGGAGGTGTAATCCCTCTTCCGGTCCTTCCCGGTGTCCCGGCTGGGGGCTGCACCCACTATATTGATCGCCACTATATTTTGAAAAGAAAGACACACAAGTCGTCAGGGTTTGAGGTTTTCCGGCCCCGTATACTGTAAGAAATATGCAAAACAAGTAGTCAGTGTAGCAGTTTCCATGTACAACAGACAGTCAAAATGGCGGAGTGGGGAACATTTATGAAGAGGGAATTCCCTGAGAACCGAGTTCTGATTATAACACCATGCTTGTGCTGTTTGGTCACGAATCATGTGATCTTTTAAAACAGGTGTATTATCGTGGTATTTCCCTCCACTTGCCCTTTTACCTGTTTCCTCAAGGGTAAGTGTTCTCGTCAAGTTCGTTATCGGGTTGGTCTACTGTTGCACTTTAAGATGAACACACACACACACACACATAGATAAACACACACACAGACCCTAACCACAACAGTGCTCCATGAATGACACACACATGCTGATTAACCCTTAGCACTTTAAACCACACAAGTGCTATAGGAATAACAGCCTGTCATTCAGCACTTCAAGAGACTTATTTTCGGCACGAACAACAATACAATGTTTTAATGATATCTCAGACCTAAATATTACTTTTGGTCTACAAGAATACATTTAAACATACAAAGACTCAGCACTCTTGACTATAGGCCATTCATCAGCCAAGAATACCTTCTTTCTCATATTTGTTCCTTCTGTTGAGTATAGCGCTCTTCACTCTCAGCCATATAAACCTCGCAGCACAGAAATAATGGCAAAAATCCGGAAATCTAACTTATAACTTCAATCACTCTAGACATTAAGACAAAGCACTGAAAGTTAAAAGCAGCATGGTATTTATTACAAGAATAATAATACCACAAGAACAAAGAATACTAGAAAATAGGTAGTGATAGGAAAGTCTGAATATATATAGTCTTTAGAAAAAGCTTACGAAAAAGTTACAGATGACAAGGATGAATGTCCCAGGGAGGCGTTTGATTTAGCAATCGATGTTCATGATGCCTTTCTGACGACCAGGGCCGTCGTCCGTTCCTCTTCTTCTTCTCTTCTTCTCCCTTTGCTTTCTTTCTTCTCTTTGCTTCTCTCCTTCTTTCCAAACCAAGGCATATTTATTATGAAATGTCAAGCCTTGGTTTCACAACACATGCACCTGATTGGCTGGCTGTCCAAATGATTGATGAATTAATTCAATGTCCGTTTTCCCACACAACAAAACCGTTGATGTACTGAGGATCAGTAGTTCTTCCTGTCCTAGGCTATAAAGCAAATTGTTGTTCCAGATGTCCATCCATCAATAGCCTGAGGTATCAGCTCAGCATCCTTTCCCAGGCTATAAAACCAAATTAGCATGAAGCTATGAACAAGTGTTATAAAAGTAAGGTGTAAGGGAAGAAAACCTGCTTTAATTTAATTTCATCTGTTGTCTTGTCTTGAACAAAATATAATGGAAACCAAAATGTACAGATTTTATACACCATAACACTCCACCCCTATTTTGGTCAGACAAACTAAAGATGAACTGTGAGTCCTTCAAACCCTTGGCCGTCCGGGTTGGTAGTGTGTTCCCACGCCCTTCCAGTCGCCTCCTACTGCCCAAGTACTCAGTCCCTCAAGCAGATTTGGCTCACCAAGGACATTTGAAGTACTTCACAGCTCCTACAATTAGCAGAAAAAGAAAAAAATTATCAAAAGATGCAGTTCTTACACTAGGATCCCATCAAATATACTGCAAAATTTGCCATTGTCATTTCATAATGATTCCATAAGCATTCTGAATCCTTGGCTAGTTGACTCTAGTAATTCCTGTGTTCTGTTACTTCTGCAGCTCTTGTCTTTATTTCTTCAAATGCCAAAGATGCTGTATGCAAGATGGAAGCTGGATTGCCTAAATCTTAAACACCTATTCCAAGTTCAAGTGGTTTGCTAATTCCAAATTAGTGTCTGCCACATTACTGTGTTTCACCTAAACAATTTTAACTATTTACTCCACCCCTGGACCCCTAAACACAAGTCCATCTATCTAAGCTACAATTCTATACAAACAACAGAAATGTTTTTTATAATGTCTTTGCATCTGATAACTAAATACTTGGTCTTAGGAAGGAACATGTTTCCTCAGATGAGGTCTTCATCTCAACTATCAAATAAACCAAAGTAATTTCCCCTGCTCAATTTATTCAATCAGTAGAGAGATCCGACTGCCACCAATTCTGGCCAGAATAAATTGGGACATCCTGTATGGGGCATCAAGTGTCTTTCCATCCAACAGATCACCACTGGAAGCTGCACCCAACAGGTGGACACCCTCTCCTGTTCCCTCCTTGAGCACTAAAAATATTTTTGGCTTATACCACTACTTGGTGTTCATATGAAATGCCTCCTTCAACTCTTAGTGTCCTTCTCTAATGTGATCACTTTCCCATTCAAAACTAAAAATTAACTATGACCTCCTGCATTGTACATTATATTACATTTCCATAGTGTCATATGAATTCTATATGATAAACTTTACAGTTCTGAACTTTCTACCTTATACAATGTAGGATACCAGTTTGTCAAAAGGCCCAAAAACTTCTCTAAATTTAGTTGTTCTATTTTGTTCTAAATTTTGTTCACTTTGTTGTTTTTTGTAGCACACATTATTGGACCAATTTACTCACTAAATAATTACATTAACAAAACTGCAAATCTAACATTCTAGTTTAGAATTCAAAGCTGAAATGTATCTAATTAATTTAGCTTTAATGTCCAGTTCCTTATGTTATATTCCTGGTTTTATGGTTCCTCTGAGACATGCACTTCCCCAGTTCCTAACTATGGTAGCCATAAAAGGCACACCAGGTGTGAGGTGGTTTGTGGCGTGGTGGTTAGCTCAGCTGTAGTTAGAGTGGGACCAGCCTGGTGGAATCACAGAACTCAATGCCATTGCCACCCCTTCAAATGTAGCAAATGTTAAAGTGCACCCTGAGCACAACTCTTTGGAGGACCACCAGAGGAATGTTAACTGCCTTCTTGCTGGAGCATCACTTCCACAGTCACAGATACTGTTGTGCAGCTCCCTGCAGTGCAGCTTCTTGCCTCTAAGTGACTAAGATTATAGTCTTTAGGGCATCCAGCACTCCATTTATCCCCCTCTTTGTACTCACTTAGCACATTGCAAGCTTCTTTACTGCTTTTCCACCACTGGTCTTACACTCATGCCCCTTTACACCTTTCCATCACCCACAAAGCACAGAATATCTATGACACCCAACTAATGGGCCTCAAAAAGGTGGAGGAAAATAGCCTGTTTCAAAGTGACCATTAAAACACAAGACACTATATTGACATTTAACCCACCCCAGAATGGACATCACTTTAAATCACCTAGTTTAGCCTAGTGGGCTATACACATCAATATACAGGCTACGCAAAATTAAAACAAATGCAAAATAAGGCATAACCTATCTGTCTAGGCCTTTTGGACAAAGTGATTCCCTCATAGTCTTTTGATTGTCTTGATCATTGTTCTCCCTTTGGGTCCTATGAAATCCCTACAAATGTGTCCTAAACTATCCTGTCTTGCCCTTAGAAACCAGCTTCCCTCTGCATGCAGTACATCCCATGTTATGTGCTTATGGAAGAGAACACTTAGCTTTTATCTCTCAGTGTCCAGGTGTCTTTCCTCAGTCCAGTGCTCGACAATGGTGGTGATGATGATGCAGTCCCTTGGCCTCTTTCAGCAGGATTCTGATGCTTGCTTCAGGTCCTAGTATAAAAACTTTGTCGCACACAAATTCAGTCCAAACATAAACAGTTCATTCTGGTTCTAAAAAGTCTGTAGAAATGGATGCAAAACAGTTTTTCTGGCTTTCAGTCAAATCAAGTCTTTTGTCCTTTTTTCTAGCAGCCACTGTTTCTCATTTTCTGGATGATGTTCTTCCTAGACTATTAATCCAGACCTTGTTATCAGGTGTAATATTAATAGTGCTGCAACTTGCCATACTTTGTCCACAACCAGAGTGAATGAAATAATATTCATTTCTAATTGAAGAAAGAGAGTGCTCACATATTTTATTAAAATGTCTGCCTTCTGTCCCTGCTCCACAATAACTCCTAGAGCTCTTTACCTACCAGACAGACTTAACAAATATGTGACACCTGTCTTTCTTCCTGCTTTGTGCTCATGTAACAAAGACCCTAAAAACTACCCAGCTGTTAGTGTGAATCACAACAGGCCTTTCTGTATGTCCTTCTTACTATCAAAGCAACAGCTTTCAACTCAGCTCACTAGCTACATTTTCCCTACATGCTGAGTGCCAGAAACTGGATGGTAAGCCACTGCCTTCCATTTTCTTATTCCCCAATATGAATGTGCTGCTTGTAATACCAATAAGAATTTCAATCAAACTAACTGCTAAAATGGCCATTTCAATCCATTCACTTTTAATTCAAATACATTCAAAAGCTTTCATATACATACATTTGCTTTGCTTTCATCTTCTGTATTTCTTTCTTTAATTCACTTAGTTTTCAGTCACATTATTCAACTCATGCCCTGCAGTCTACAATGGCTACAGAGAATGCAGTTCAGTATAGAATAATGGAAGAAAACACTTAACTCTTTTCACTTTCTTTCACTTACAGTTTGGCATTGGCTGTTTTTATAATGCCACATGCCATTTTTCATACCAATTGTTGCATTTGTCCATCACTAAACAAATGCACACCATATTGTCACTTACACTTTCCTTCATTACCACATACAAATAACCCTCACATTATAGCAGCTTTCCTTGTACTCTGCCTCTCCAATAGACAGTAAATTTTGTTTTCTAAGCAGCACTAATCAACATGGGCTTTGAAAGGTATGCTCCCAATAACCAGCTTCATTTCTACTGCTGTTGCTGGATGTTCCACTGCCCTATAGCCTGTAACAGCTGTTCACCTTTAAAGTTATAAGGATCGATGCTACTTCAGTGTTAAATGTAAATCAAAGTTAAAAACGTGCTTTTTCCTTAAAACAAGGGTCAGTTTGTGCAGATCTACACTCTCACTCCGCTTATCTCATTTGCAGGGGACCACCTTTAAAACACTGGCCTCAGGGGGTTTTCTTTCCACCCCTCGCTGAGACCTGACAACTGCTCCTCCTCCGCTGATCTCTGTTGGTGCAAGCCGCTCACCTCGCTATCATAAAACACCTCTGTCTGTTTAGCCTGCACAACAACCAGCATACTTGAATGACTGCCTCCTGTCCCATCAGCAATCTGCTCTGCTATTAACTGTGCTCCGGTGTGTAGCGTAACAGCTGCGTGTCCTTGCCTTTCAACAAAAGCGGCTTCTTATCAGCAAGCAAATATGAGAGTGCAGCGATCTGTGACAAACTAAGTTATCCTGCATTTATCTCCTGTTTCTCAGGGTCAAAAGACCCCGAAATCAAAGCACACACTTTAACACTGAGCGATCGTTGCTTAATCTGTGTGGCATTCTCTTTATACATTTCTAAGTGTACTGCTAGCTGCTTGCGACTTTTTGGCCATCTATTTCTCATCTGTCTTGCCTCCACAACTAACTGCTTTATAATAATTAACAATACATAACCTGTCTGACCAGCAGACAAGTGTATGTTTTCTATTTTAGCCGCCTTTGCCTCCACTTTATGCAGAGACGGCTTCTCTGCGTGTTTGACTAGCGCAACGGCCTGCGATTCTTCACTCTCTACACCCGTTGCCGTTAAAGTTGTAGCTGCTGCCTCCGTTTTTAGCGGAGAAAACACAGCTTTAACAGCTGATTCTACCGTATACCTAAAAAACTTTACAAATGCTGTTGATGCGCTGACATGTGCCGGCTGTATGCCAGCATGCGATTACAGCATATTTGCCGCCTGTGGACGATCCATCCCTGTCTTTGAAAAATGAAACCAAACACACAAAATGCAACACATGATTACTCCGTTAACCCTGCTCGCAGCGCCAAAATGTATTATCGTGGTATTTCCCTCCACTTGCCCTTTTACCTGTTTCCTCAAGGGTAAGTGTTCTCGTCAAGTTCGTTATCGGGTTGGTCTACTGTTGCACTTTAAGATGAACACACACACACATAGATAAACACACACACAGACCCTAACCACAACAGTGCTCCATGAATGACACACACACACTGATTAACCCTTAGCACTTTAAACCACACAAGTGCTATAGGAATAACAGCCTGTCATTCAGCACTTCAAGAGACTTACTTATTTTCGGCACGAACAACAATACGATGTTTTAGTGATATCTCAGACCTAAATATTACTTTTGGTCTACAAGAATACATTTAAACATACAAAGACTCAGCACTCTTGACTATAGGCCATTCATCAGCCAAGAATACCTTCTTTCTCATATTTGTTCCTTCTGTTGAGTATAGCGCTCTTCACTCTCAGCCATATAAACCTCGCAGCACAGAAATAATGGCAAAATCCGGCTGTCACCAGGTGCTCAAAGAAATCTAACTTATTACTTCAATCACTCTAGACATTAAGACAAAGCATTGAAAGTTAAAAGCAGCATGGTATTTATTACAAGAATAATAATACCACAAGAACAAAGAATACTAGAAAATAGGTAGTGATAGGAAAGTCTGAATATATATAGTCTTTAGAAAAAGCTTACGAAAAAGTTACAGATGACAAGGATGAATGTCCCAGGAGGCGTTTTGATTTAGCAATCGATGTTCATGATGCCTTTCTGACGACCAGGGCCGTCTTCGTCAGTTCCTCTTCTTCTCTTCTTCTCCCTTAGCTTATCTTTCTTCTTCTTTTGCTTCTCTCCTTCTTTCCAAACCAAGGCATATTTATTATGAAATGTCAAGCCTTGGTTTCACAACACATGCACCTGATTGGCTGGCTGTCCAAATGATTGATGAATTAATTCAATGTCCGTTTTCCCACACAACAAAACCTTTGATGTACTCGGAGGCATCAGTAGTTCTTCCTGTCCTAGGCTATAAAGCAAATTGTTGTTCCAGATGTCCATCCATCAATAGCCTGAGGTATCAGCTCAGCATCCTTTCCCAGGCTATAAAACCAAATTAGCATGAAGCTATGAACAAGTGTTATAAAAGTAAGGTGTAAGGGAAGAAAACCTGCTTTAATTTAATTTCATCTGTTGTCTTGTCTTGAACAAAATATAATGGAAACCAAAATGTACAGATTTTATACACCATAACAACAGGTCAAATTTTATTCAGTCTTTCGAGCAGTTGCACGACATACTCTAACACATTAGTGGAAGGAAGAGCCTCGTTTTCCCATCCTTCTTTTACTATGTCCAAAAGTCCCCAGGGTTGGCGACCATACAGAAGCTCAAAGAGGCAAAAACCCGTGGAGGCTTGAGGCACCTCCCGGTAAGCAAAAAGCACAAGAGGCAAAAGCTGGTCCCAGTTCCTACCATCCGCGCTGACTACTTTGCGCAACATCTGTTTAAATGTCTGATTGAAACGTTCTGCCAACCTGTTGGTTTGCGGGTGGTAGACAGACGTTTTAATATGCTTAATACGGAGTAACTTAGCCACCTCCCTGAACGTATCCGAAGTAAAGGGAGTGCCTTGGTCCGTGAGGACGACTTTACGTATTCCCACTCTGGTAAAAAGGTTGACCAATTTCCGTGCAATATTTTTTGTATTGGCAGAGTGCAACGGAACCGCCTCTGGGTACAAAGTCGCGTAATCGACCATGACTAATATATACTTATGGCCACGGTTCGAGGGCTCCAGGGGTCCAACAAGATCTATTCCGATACTTTCAAAGGGAATATCAACTAGAGGTATTGGAACGAGAGGAGCACGGTCCTTCCTAGGTATCTGGCATTCCGGGAAGGACTGACAGAAACGTCAGACCTCCTTATTTTTTCCAGGCCAATAGAAACAGAACTTTATTCTGTTTTTTTGGCCCCAAGATTGGCGACTAGGAGGTGGGCATGAAATAGTTCGCAAACCTCCCGGTGGAAGTTCCGCATCACTAGCAACAACTTCCGTACCTTGCCCTCGCGACTCGATACAATAGATCATTTTCCAATACAAAGTAGGGCTCTGGTGGCAGGGGACTGTTTGCCGTCCCTCTATCAATGGAAACAATAGCATTCTGGGCAAACTTCAGGGAATGATCATTCCACTGTTCCCTTTTAAATGAGGCTGGCGTAGACCTAAATTGGTGATCCATGCTGTCTAAAGGATCGACTCGCTCTGGGAAGGCGTTGTTTCCTTGGCTCAGGCCCTCAAGTGGTGGCAGTTCCGGGTCAGGGTCCGTTGCTTGAGGATCTTCCCCCCGGCTCCCTACGTCATCATTATTTGCTGGTAAGCATGGCGTGGGAGCCACGGGGAGGGCGCCCCATCCACCCATAATAAGACCCAACTTGGCTACAGGAGTGGTTTTTATTCTACCGCTATTAATCTGTGACCAGTCGTGTCCCAAAATTACCGGACAGGGGTGGTTCGAGTAACACAGCCACCGAAAATTGATTTAAGTCTCCCTTCCAGGAAATATAACGTTTCGCGGACCTATATGATCTGGTCTTCCCGTGCACGCAGGTAACCTTCATATGTTGGCTCAACCACTGTTGCGGTAGAATGTAACGGCGAGCCACAATGGTTATGTTGCTGCCGGTATCATATAAGGCAACTACAGAATGTCTATTTACCAACACCACTCCCGTATTCGGGATCGGCAAGGGATTTGACAGAGCACAGTACCTCTCACCAGCGGCCCAACTGCAGTCCATTGGCTCCAGGTTTAGGGAACAGGTTGGTAAAAGGTATCCGACCTCACCATACTTGAAACAGTGCGGTGGGGCCGGCTTTTCTCTGTGCTTCACCGGAGCATCCGCAGCGCAGCGGGTGGGCTCAGGGGTGATGGCACGTCACTGTCGAGCTCCGCGAGTCGGCTTTTCCGGCCCCCCTGGTCTGGTGTTCCGTGAGCTGACGCTCCAGGACCTCCGCTTTTAGGAGGTCGTAACTTGCGGCCTCCTCCTTGGGGAGGTTGTAATAGGCCCGCTGTGCGGTGCCCTTCAGATATGGACGCCCACTCCGCCCGCTGCCACTGATTCCGAGTGGCTGTCCTCTCAGATATGCCCAAGTAGGACTTTATGTCATCCGCCTCCGAGAGTGGAACGATCGGAGGAGGTGGAGATCGGGGTGGCTCCGGTCTTACCGCTTCAGCTGTAGCCAGACGAGCTTTGGTTTCCTCCAACTTGCACTTAGTCGCGGCTTGCTCATACTGCAGGGTTTGGATCTGAGCTGCCATCCCTGTCAGTACGTTGTTTAGGTACTGTCCTTCTGACATTTCGGACGCTTTGTATCCTGCCGTTTACGCCACTGTAAAAGAACGACACACAAGTTGTCAAGGTTTGGGGTTTTCCAGCCCCGTATACTGTAAGAAATATGCAAAACAATTAGTCAGTGTAGCAGTGTCCATGTACAACAGACAGTCAAAATGGCGGAGTGGGGATCATTTATGGAGAGGGACCGGAAGTAGATAGAGATATGCATATATATATATGTGTGTGTGTGTGTGTGTATATATATATATATATATATATATATATATATATATATATATCATATATATATACAAGACTGCTGCTCCCCAGCCTCTTCAGTGTAATAGAAACCACAGCACAAAGAAACTGCACTGAACTGCAACAGGTCCACATGTCGTAAACGTAGAAAGGACGATCCTTTGGTGTGGGGGAACTGTTATCATTTGAATTTGATGATTGTATATAGCGCGGAACTGACCTCCCTGTACTATTCTTTCCTCTGCATGTCCTGGCGTACAAAAGAAACAGCACCGTTCACCCAAAAGTGAACACTGGCAAGAGTGAGAAAAAAAAAAAAATACGGTCGCTGATTACAAGCGCAAGAAGGCGTGCGAATGAATAATGTTGTATCAGTGCCACAAAGTTTTCTGAAATGTACTTTACAGATCATAAAACGAGTTATTCCAAATATCATATATACCTATGTCTCTGTTTTTTTGTCCGTGCGGCTTTGACATCATGGACCATAAGGTGCATACTAATTCAGCGTGAGCAGGAACACTCAATTAAACTGAATAAAAAAAATTTCAAGTGACTGTGAGATAGGAAGAAGGCAGATTCACCAGCATTTGTGTGTCAGCTTGTATCCCTCCAGATCAGAGAATTTCCAGTTCCATTGTCTCTAAACACTACACAAATCTACAGTTATTCCCAGTTTCAAATAAAAAGTAACCATGACAGATTTGGGGCGGGGGATGGGTGTTGTATCGTGATCATGACTGAGAGAATTAAAGTGAAAAAAAATCAACACATTTCGAAGACAAAGAGGCTGACAGAGACGTGCGAAGGAATTTAAGGTGGGCCGGATTTACAAGTTTTTTCATTGGCTCTGGTAATTCTAGTGTTAATGCAGTAGTCCAGTTCTTTTTTTGATAAAGTATTTTTGTACAAGGCAACACATCAACATGATAAAATCCCTTAAAAATCATCTATTTGCTAAAATATTCTCTTCCAAGATGCCAACTAGTGTTAATCAACGGATTTCACCAAAGCGTTGTTTGAGGCGAATTTGCTGCATTCTCCTTGTTCGTTGATATATTTACTGATAATTCAGCTGGTTTAGGAGAACTTTTATCCCCAGAGCCCCATAAGTTTTACGAAGCCAGCATGTCACCCCCAAAAGGGCTGTAGGATCCAGCATTGGATGGAACCATTCCCCTGGGTATATAATGGTGATCATTTGAATTACAGACCCTTAGTAGTAAAATAGATAAGTAAATAATGCAAGTTCTCAAAATTTTATTTTTAAGAAACATAATCAGCATAAAAAACGAGTTATCTCAAGTTGTTGCCAAATGAGTAGGTTGATCTTTGAGTTCCACTTCAGTTTAAGAGAAGTAGGCGCGTTCACAATGCATGCATACTTAGCCATGTAGAGATAGGAAACAAACCTTGAAGTAGCCTGACGCGTCTCCCAAAACACAGGAGACTCTACGAAGTAATAAAAATAATAAAAGATTTATTACTATTTATAGACGAAAAGTGCAAAGCATCAGCACAGTTTGGAGAGCATTCAGTGCGGCTTCAATCATGACACGCCACTTTGAATTTTCAGCATTCAGTTTTATTTTCTGAGTTTTGACTATGATTTTGGCATTTCTGCTTTGTTTTGATGAAATACTAAGGGGCTTCGCTCGCCAACCTCCATGTTTGGTTTTCCAGATACACACTTTTAAGATTTTTTTTTCTTTGAATTGTTGCTATTTCATTAGTTTCAGAACTTCTTTAAAAACAATATTTGGAATCTTTCAAGTCCCAATATGCTGAATCTTTTAAATGAGGTCTGTGAGACATGTGTTTAATGACTTTGTCCCATAATTCAGGATAGGTTTCTCTGTTTGGTATTTCAGCACAGACAAAATGATCTACATCATCAGCAGTTAATAATTTTTTTTTTTGCAAAGTAACCAATAAATGCAAATGCATGGTAAGCCCCGTTTTTGAAATTCTCCGACTTAAACTTCAAAGCCTTACAATATTTACATACTTCTGACATATTACCTTTGTCCATATATTCGATCACCATTCGCCTTTTCGTTATTTCTCTGAGTAATAATTTCTCTTTGTTTGCGCAAATGTGATGTATACTTTCTTTGTTTTGACACTTTCGTTTTTTTTTTCAGCTTTCATATTCTGTATCTTGCTCTGCATGTGTTTCGCACCTACGTTTTCTTTTTTGAGTCTTTTGAATTCCACTGTTTTCATTATCTATATCCTGCTCAGCATGTGTTTGGCCCACTTGTTTTTTAAACTCTTTATGACATTTTAATTTGTTTTCTACTGTTTTGTCTTTTTTTTTTCTGACCTCGTTTTGTCCTGCTATTTTTTCAATTACACCTGGGCCGTGATGATTATTTTCCCTTTTTTCGAGTAATAATTTCCTTTTGTTTGTGTTAATGTGATCTTTACTATCTTTTTTTGATACTGTAGCGACCTCCGCATCTGGCTCGAAAAGAGAAGAAGTAAAAAAAAACTCACAGACGTAAAGTCTCACAGTGAACAAATACGAAAAAGAATGCTGACTTTGTAACCCCAAACACAACCTTCTAACACCCTCTCCAACCCCTCCTCCCATCCTGGGTAACCCCTCCCCGACCACCGCATCAATCAGTACCCCGCTGTCAGTCTTCCGTGTTGTACTCCGCCCTTCCTCAATCGAACCTAACAGTCACTCAAAAAGCTTCAACCTGCCTGGGATGCTACAATACTTTTACTGCTTTCATACTCTTTACCTTTCTCTGCATGTGTATAGCACCAACGTTTTTGAACGTCTTTATGAAGTTCTAATTTGTCTTCTCTGGACATGCTTTTTTTTCATTTCCACTTGGTTCCAGGCTGATTATTACTTTCCTTATTTTCTGAATTTGCACCTAGATTATTCTTTTTTGCATTTTTTTTTCTCCAAAGCTTTTGAGTCTCTTTTCTCCGCGCTGCTCTTTCTTCTTCACTTAGTCATCAAAGTTTTATCTATAACGTATTGTCCTTATATGCTTTATATGCACTGAGAGCCCTGTATCTATGTGTGCTCAAAGCCTTGACATGACTGAGTGTTTTGCTGCCCGTGGTCTAATTTGATATTGGTTGTAAGTAGGGTGTGTCTTGCAAGAATCTCATGTTCTGTGTCCCCTCGAGATGGTCCTGGGTCAGTCTCTTGGCACAAAGTGTCATGTTTAAGGTCCCCGCGAGATGCTTCGTGGCCAGTCTCTTTCATCTCACGGGTCTTTTGTGTGTGTTCCGTGACCTTCATGTGAAGATCACGTCTCGTGTACCCAGTCTTTCTCTTCCAGGATTTTTTTTATAATGGAGAGATATGGTTGTGTGTCTCTGAGTGTGATTTTTTTCTTCTTTGATCTCACAGAGGCATGGTGGTGCACTGGTTGAGACCGCTGCCACACAGCTCAGCTCACATAATCAGTCCAGCACAAGTTGCTAGATGTTTCCTTAACCCTCAGGGACACTTTAAAGATGATTGAACCATTATAATCCACTCAAATCTGGTTCATTTAGTCCTTCCACCTTAATTTCAATGTATTTTGCAAAGTTCAGAGATATTTGCGAACACTTCCCTGATTTCTCTGAACTCGAGGTGAGCGAACACTATGGACTTTGCTCAATACTAATTGCCAATTATTTTATATTGTGGTAAAAGAGTGCTGTACACTAGTATACAGAAGTAACTTTACAAATAAATATTCCTGTGGAAAGCTGCAAGTAACTCTCCACCCAATATATAAAGCTGGGCTACCAGAAAGTATCCCTGGATAACCAGGTTTGGAAAGCCTGAGATCCATTTACAAGTTGTCCAACCCCTGATTTTCCTTAAAAGCAATTGTGATACCATTTGGTGAGGCTAGTCTCATTGCTTTACAAATAAATATTCCTGTGGAAAGCTGCAGGTAACTCTCCACCCAATATATAAAGCTGGGCTACCAGAAAGTATCCCTGGATAACCAGGTTTGGAAAGCCTGAGATCCATTTACAAGTTGTCCAACCCCTGATTTTCCTTAAAAGCAATTGTGATACCATTTGGTAAGGCTAGTCTCATTGTTTCCAATAAAACTGATCATTTTAAAACTAGTGAGGACTTATCCTAGGTTATAATGCACATAGCAATTTTCATTTCTACTTAAGATGTTTAGAACTCAGTGCAGTAAAAAAAAAGAATACATTTTAAAATAGTATGTTTTTCCTTTTTTGTTGTTATGGAAGAAAAAAAGCATCCCTGTAGGTCTTTAAAAAGTTTACTCAGTAACTGAATTTAAACTCAAATTACTTGAGTGTAAACATTAATAAAGATCTGTTGTGTATGAAGTCATGTGTCAAGTTTCTATTATATCCCTTCCTCTGGTTCTCCTTTTTGAAAAACAAAATCTGGTCACCATAATAGATGCATACTGTACATAAAACTGTTTTAGCATGTGTGCCACCAAGACAAGCATTTAAAATACAATTTATTAATGGATGCACAAGGCAAGATGTAAGTTGGTCTCAGCGCAGAGGAACGTGCTGCTAACATTTACCCCAAGAAGATTAGAAATACAAAGGAAAGAAAAGAAAAACAGTACTCCAGCTTGTAATCATTGTCGTGCACATGCATTACAAGCTTCTATGAATGTGTTCAACAATGCCTGTAGTAATTAATTTGAAAACTTAGTTTAAAAAAAAAGACAACCATAAAATAGGTACATGTTGTTTTCTTCATTTCTGATTGTATACACTTTTACAGGGCAGTAGCATTGAGTATAACATCAATGATTAATTCTAATAGTAAAATAACTTATATACTATATATATGACTGCCTGCAAACAACAACTGGAATAAAGTCTACTCACCCACGCCAGCTCACTACTATTACATTTTATTCCTGTGCCAGAAATGTTCGAGTTGGGTTCCGCAGGATTTCAGTGAGAATTCACACCAGTATTGTCTGTGAAATTTGCAAATAAATCAATGGGGCTTCCTGTTTAATTTAGATTGCCCTTAAAATACCATTTATGATATCTCTAATGGAGCAGAAATGCATCAGATGTCAAGAAATTAATTTAATGTGTCAGATCTTGACAAAAAAGTTGACGGTTGAGTTTCTTAGGATACTCAACTACATCTTTGTTCACACATGCCCAGGAGGAATCTCTGTATGTGAAAGTGTCAAGTAATAAACAGTGCTTAAAATGTATAAATTTGATTCATCTTCTGATTTTTTTTTTATTATTGTTTAAAAATGCATTGTCTTTAAAAATTCTTACAGTCTCTTCCAGATAAAGACGGGAAAAAATGCCTTTTTCTCATCAAATGTTCAAGTAAAAGTTTTGAAATAAGTGCCTCTGACAAAAAGAAGAAACAAGAATGGATACAAGGTGACTGTTTTCTATATGGGGAATAGTATTGTAGTTAATGCAAAAGCTTTTGATAGTGTTAATATTTATCTTTGGAAATGTATTCCCCTTATGATCAATGAGTATTCTTTGAAATTTTGTACACTATTAAATTATGTTAAAAAAATGGGGAATAAAGCACCTTACAGGTTTATATGATTAAAGGTCGATTTTGAAATCATCCCTAAACTTAACTGAAAGTTATTTTAGCGCTGTATTTATGATAGCTAGATAGAGAGAACTTTATTTATTCCTGGAGGAAGTTTGGCAAGTCCAGGAGTTAAAGTAAATGGCCATAATTTTTAATTTTGGTAGTGATTTTGGTGGGAGCTCCAAGTCCTTTAAGAACTGTTTTATTTAGTAATCCTTCTTTCACCCTCCTTCTCACTTACTGAAAACTGTCTGCCAGTATGATGCTGGTTATTTGCTCTTTCACTTGCCATTTTCTACAGCTGCTTGCTTGGCTCTATTCCCCTCATTAGATGACTTACACAGAGCTCCACTTTTTACTTCTTTACTTTCAAACCAAACCTGCCGCCTACACTGTATTTAAATGCTTTCTTCCTTATGCATAAACACCTATGCCATTGTTCTTTACTACTGCTAATGCTTCTCAAAATGTACAGCTTTATCTGATTATTCATTTTACACCTTAAATTCTTCCCATTGGTAAAGCGAGGTTACTTTTAACTATTAGTCACTATTATGCTAGTTATTACTTATTGCCTTGCCTCATACTGCATCTCATTTATGTGGTCTCAGCCTGCACTGTTCCCTGTACACAAGTTTAAAAATAGATATTTTTTCAAACATTTAGGTATTTTTGCTCCTGTTCAGACATAAAATGCCAAACAAAGACCTTCTAAAGCAAAAAAATATGGTCCATTGCAGGATGTAGTTTGAGACTGAGATTTTACATTCATTTGCTTCTTTGAAACACAATTATATAGCTACCACCCCACAAAAACGCATATTAAGTGTATAGAATATGCTTGAATTTGTAACCTTCGGAGATTTCTATGTTAACAATAGATTTGCATCATTTGAACGACTCTGCATCAGGTATGATTATTCTTCAACTCAGCTCCTTTGCTATATTGAGAACTGAGTGAGTTTTCCTGACCTTCCCTCAATAGCTACTATGGAAATTACACTTTCTAGTTGTGATCAGAATATAGGTTATATCTTCCACAGCTAAATCATTCTCCTTGAAAAAAGTGCACTACTAGATAATAGAAGACAAAGTAGAAAACAGGAACTTTAGAATGGCAGTCAGAGCTTGATAAAATATTTACTCTTTTATCCGTCTGTAAAAAAACATAGTTTAATTCACCTCGCCTCACAAATATTTCTTGACTTAGACTATTCTCAATATATGTTTTTAACAATCTCAAATTATGCAATGTCGTCGATCACCCGCATCACCTGGTCACTTGTTTTGGGAAATGTCCACCTATTAGACTTTAATAAGTAAGCAGATATTTTAAGGGTAATGCCTATGGAGACATTACTGTTTAACACATTATCTATTATGATAATTTACCCTACATTACTGGCACCTTGTATTCTCTTATTCAACATGAAGAATCCTAACTCAACTACCATAACACAATCATGGGGTCTTTTTTTAGTTACAAACTTAACTCCTCAGCCCTGACGCCTAGTCAAAAGAACACAAAGTCTTCCTCATCAAGGGACCTTGAAATGCTTCTTACGAAGCCACTCCTTCGTTACCCGGGTGGTGTGTTTGGGATCATTGTCATGCTGAAAGACCCAGCCACGTTTTATCTTCCTGCTGATGGAAGGAGGTTTACACTCAAAATCTGACGATACATGGCCCCATTCATTCTTTCCTTTACACGGATCAGTTGTCCTGGTCCCTTTGCAGAAAAACAGCCCCAAAGCATGTTTCTCCCCCTCCATGCTTTACAGTAGGTATGGTGTTCTTTGGATGCAATTCTGCATTCTTTCTCCTCCAAACACGACGAGTAGAGTTTTTACCAAAAAATTCTATTTTGGTTTCATCTGACCATATGACATTCAACCAATCCTCTTCTGGATCATCCAAATGCTCTCTAGCAAACTTCAGACGGGCCTGCACATGTACTGGCTTAAGCAGGGGGACACGTCTGGCACTGCAGGATTTCAGTCCCTTATATCCAAATTCGAGCTATTGAGCTGTCGCCTGCCTGCCTGAATAAGTCACCCTCTCTTCGCTCCTACTTTTTTACCGTTCATTTAATCATGGCTAGTGGCGGAAAAATTATAAAATGGAAGGAGGATTACACTGAATATGGCTTTACCAAAACAATTATTGATGGCGAATCGATTATTCATTAAGCTTGAAATGGTCATCTGTTTTTCTGTGTTAACCTCATATTTTTTCATACTTCTTCTCAAACCAAGGAGGTGCGAGGGTAAAATGAATCGGGAAGCGCTGATCAATGTAATCGGTGTACAAGGAAATCATGAATTGACAGAAGTTTCCCTTTGTTTGTAATGCAAAGTGTGATTAAATGCGTGATTTTTTAACGCGTTATGGAGCACATGCATCAAAGCTTCTCAGCTGTGCTTGTGCTAAGAAAAGGAAACATTTTAAAAATAACGTAACACGATTGTCAATGTAACCTTTTGTAAGTAGTGCCTGGAGGATTCAGTGTGGAGAAACTGTAGAGACAGCGTGTGTATTAACTTGTGGATTTTTCTCTGAGTATTTGGTGGCAGCGTCACAAACTCGCTTCCGTATTACACTGCGTTAGCTGCGGAGCTCAGCTCAGAGCGAAATGAGGTGAATGGGAGGGAGATGATGACGTGACTCCCCACCATTAACTGTCAATCCCCACAAACACAGTCTCGAATTTGCATAAGCACAGCCCTCACCTGCAATTTTAACTTCGTTACAAAGTGATCAAAACTCTCGTTTATATCCTGCGTCCTCTCATTAAACTTGTATCCCGCATTACCCATGGGCATGACAAACGCCAGTGGCAGCCTGTCAATGAACTTAATTTAAACTTTAGGTTTACATCGTGCTTTGTTTCCGATGTAGCAGCACTCATGAATATGGTTGTATATGTCACTCGCTCACTTCTTATTGTTTCGCTGCCTTCTCAATTGTATAATGCATGTTTTCTTCAGCGCTTTTTGGAGCTCTTCCTGGTTTTCTACGTACTGTGTTGACAGTCAGTTCACATGATTAAGTGGGAAGCGTGATGATGTCACACGAAACTCCGCCTGCTTTCGAGCTCAACTCCATTACAGTAAATGGAAAAATAGCTTCCAGTTATGACCATTACGCGCAGAATTTCGAAATGAAACCTGCCCAACTTTTGTAAGGAAGCTGTAAGGAATGAGCCTGCCAAATTTCAGCCTTCTACCTACACGGGAAATTGGAGAATTAGTGATGAGTCAGTCAGTCAGTGAGGGCTTTGCCTTTTATTAGTATAGATACATACATACATACAAGTATATACTGTATATGTGTCTTTATGTGTGTGTGTGTATAGCTTTGGTCACTGAGTGCAAGGGAAAAATAATAAAATGTAGTCTATAAGTTATTAAACAGTAAAACATTAACGTTTTAAGAAGTAAAGCTACATTGAGCATTACTGGAGTAGTTTCGGGTAAACTGCATTTTAAAGACGGTGTAACACAACAGGTAATTAGTACTAACAGCAGCTAAAATGTATATGGATTATCTCTCGGAAGTAGATCCCTTTTGAAAGGCGTTACATGACGGCTGTGGTATAGAAATTACATTTGCTATGCGAACGTCCAAATTTCTGCCTCTAGTAATGTGCTTTACTGGCATTACCAGCAGTTAAAGAAAATTAGTTTTGTGTCCTCTGCAGTGTTAAGAGAGAAAGGCTTTGGTTTGGGATAAAATGAAAAAAGGTGTAAAGAAAGGAAAGTTGCCTTTTTCTTTTTATATAGTGTAGAGATGTCTTAGCTGATGATATGAGCGCCTTTTGGGGACAGTCGCGGTGGGTTTTGTGTAGACTGGTGAGACGTCCCTGCCATTAATCGGCTGTGATGGCACTGTTGTTCCTCCACTCCTGTGCGTGTCTTCATAATTTGAGCTGACGACCTCATAATCGTATACGTGCAAAAGAAAGTGCGAAGTGCCTTAATATTAGTTTGCCGCGGTGTAGAAAAGGGATCCCGTGTTTGCACTTGTCTGGGCTATAGCTCAGGGGGAGGAGGAAAAAATGAAAAGTGCTCACTTTGACAAAGCAGAAGCGCAGTCAGCGTCTCAAAGGCCGGCACAGCTATGTGCGTGCACCGGCTGCTCGAGTTTTGCAGGGCAGGCGATCGGCACTTTTTGCAGACACGTTCCACGTGATCAAAAGTCTCAGCGCTCTTTGGAGGTCATTCATATATATATATATATATATATATATATATATATATATATATATATATATATATATATATATATATGTGTATATATATATATATATATATATATATGTATATATATATATATATATATGTATATATATATATGTATATATATGTATGTATATATATATATATATATATATATATATATATATATATATATATATATATATATATATATATATATATATGTATATATATGTATATATATATATATATGTATATATATATATATATATATATATATATATATATATATATATATATATATATATATATATATATATATGTATATATATATATATATACTGTATGTATATGTATATATATGTGTATATATACTATACATACATATATATGTATTTATGTATATATATTGTGACAGGCGCCTGGCGTCCATGCCCAGTTGGGATGCCCCTGCACACTGTATTCAGGGGGAGCAGCCCTGGACAGCGCAATACCTCCCCCTGGATGCTAGATGGCCGTCCCCCTGGGCTGGTGTAGTGCCTCAGTTTCCCACAGGGCTCCCTGGGAATTGGAGTTGAGGGCAGCCCTGTTGGGTACCGCCAGGGGGTGCTGTGTTTGGGACTCCTGAGCCCGTGTGGACCACAGCTTCATCACACCTGGAAGTGCCGCCAGATCTTGGTGATAAAACACCTGGAGCACTTCCAGGTGACTTATAAAAGGGAGCCAGCAACCACCACTCATCGGCCAGAGTCGGGTGGAGGAAGACAAGGTTGTGAGGGAGGAGTGGTGGTGGTGCCAATAAGGAGAAGAGTGATTGTGCTGCACTGGTGGTTACTGGTGCTTAGGACTGTGGTGTGGCTGGGGGGATTACGGGGAAGACGTGCCCTCCAGCTGAAGAGAAATAAAAGTCCTTTTATTTTACATGTGTCTCCCGTGTCCAATCTGTGTCGGGTCAGGCGCTATATAGTGCCATTTACAATATATATATATATATATATATATATATATATATATATATATATATAATATATATAACTGATCACCCATTGGCCTCATTCCGAGTGCAAGGGAAAAAAATAAAATGTAGTCTATAAGCTATTAAACATTAAAACATTAACGTTTTAAGAAGTAAAGATACACTGAGCACCAGTGGAGTGGTTTCGGGTAAGCTACATTTTAAAGCCGGTATAACATAACAGGTAAGTAGTACTAACAGGAGCTAACATGTATATGGATCAACTCTTGGTAGCTGATCTCTATTGAAAGGCGCTACATGAAGGCTGTTGTATAGAAATTACATTTTCTATGTGAACGTCCAAATTTCTGCCTGTGGTAATGTGCCTTACCGGCATTACCAGCAATTAAAAGAAAATCATTTTTGTTTCCTCTGCAGTGTTAAGAGAGAAAGGGTTTGGTTGGGGATAAAAGGAAAAGAGGTGTAAAGTAAGGAAACTTGTCATTTTCTTTAATATAGTGTAGAGAGAGGTCTTCATTGATGATATGAGCGTCGCGGTGGGTCTCGTGTAGACTGGAGAGACATGTGCCTTACCGGCATTACCAGCAATTAAAAGAAAATAATTTTTGTGTCCTCTGCAGTGTTAAGACAGAAAGGCTTTGGTTGGGGATAAAAGGAAAAAAGGTGTAAAGAAAGGAAACTTGCGTTTTTCTTTAATATAGTGTAGAGAGACGTCTTCGCTGACGATATGAGCGCCTTTTGGTAAGCGTCGCGGCGGGTCTCATGTAGACTTGAGAGACGGCCCTGCTATTAACTGTCCGGGATGGCACTGTCGGTCCTCCACTCCTGTGCGTGTCTTCATAATCCGACCTGACGACCTCATAATCGTATACGTGTAAAAGAAGGTGCGATGCGCCTTAATATTAGTTTGCCATGGTCTAGAAATGGGATCCCGTGTTTACAGTTGTCTGGGCTATAGCTCATTGGAAGGGTGAAAAAAAATTGTTTACTTTCACTTAAGGCAGAAGCGCAGTCAGCATCTCAAAGGCCGGCACAGCTACGCACGCACGCTTGCGCGCCGTCTGCCCGACTTTTGTAGTATTTTTACAGTGCAGGAAACGCCACTTTTTGCCAGCACGTGAGCAAAACTCTCTGCGCTCTTTAGAGGTCTTACTTTGTCTGCGTACTGCATTCATAGTCAGTTCACGTGAGCCGCTCTGAGTACATGCATCGAAGCTTCTGAGCTGTGCCTGTGCTATCTCGTGCGATCTCGCGATGTCCACAACATTATTTAATGTTAGCTAAGACCCGCCACTTAAAAGTTTCTCGCTACAGCAATTTTTACTCCGTTACAAAGTGATCCAAAGTCTCGTTTATACCTCGTGTCTTCTCATTAAACTTGTATCTCTCGAATAAAGTATTCATCCGTTTTTCTTCAGCGCTCTTTGAGGGCTCTTCCTTCTTTTCTATGTACTGCGATCATAGTCAGATTACGTGGGAGGCGTGATGATGTCACACGCAGCTCCGCCCCCCCACGGCCATCGGGCTAACGTCCATTACAGTATATGGATAAAAATAAGTTCCAGTTATGACCATTATGCGTAGAATTTCGAAATGAAACCTGCCCAGCTTTTGTAAGTAATCTGTAAGGAATGAGCCTGCCAAATTTCAGCCTTCTACCTACACGGGATGTTGGAGAATTAGTGAGTGAGTGAGTGAGTCAGTGAGGGCTTTGCCTTTTATTAGTATAGATACATACATACATACATACGGGTATATACAACAACATTTATTTATATAGCACATTTTCCTACAAACAGTAGCTCAAAGTGCTTTACATATTAAAGAATAGAAAAATGAAAGACACAATTATAAAACAAAATAAATCAACATTAATTAACATCGAATAAGAGTAAGGTTCAATGGCCAGGGGACAGAAAAACAAAAAACTCCAGACGGCTGGAGAAAAATAAAATCTGTAGGGATTCCAGACCATGAGACCGCCCAGTCCCCTCTGGGCATTCTACCTAACATAAATGAAACAGTCCTCTTTGGATTTCGGGTTCTCACGGAAGGGCTTGATGATGATGATGGTCACGTAGAATTCTGCCTTTTAATCCGTCCATCATTGTTGGATCATCATGAAGCTTTGAGTAGGTGGTGGTGGCGCATATATATACATATATATATGTATGTGTCTATGTGTGTGTGTATAGCTTTGGTCACTGAGTGCAAGGGAAAAATAATAAAATGTAGTCTATAAGATATTAAATATTAAAATTGACATTAAGTCAGAGAATTCCTCAAAAAAAGACGCGTTGAATTTTGTAGGTCTATACACGGATAATACTAGAACTTGAGAATCTCCATGGATAACAACGGCGAGATACTCAAAGGACTTGAACTTACCAAAACTGACATCTTTACATTTTAACTGGCTCGAGTAAATGTTTGCCAAGCCGTCCCCCCTTTTTCCCTGGCGGTCTGCACGAGTAAAACTGTAATCTGGAGGCAGATTCGATTAAAACAGCCGCCCATCTGAGTTAAGCCACGTTTCACTTAGTGCAATAAAATCTATTTTTTTATCACTAATAAGATCGTTGATAAAAAACATTTTGTTAGTTAAAGCTCTAACATTTAATAGTGCCATATTTAATGTTTTGGATGGGCAGAGATGAGTATTATATGCGTTATTGATATTTGGAATAGGAACTAAATTATTTTTATTAGTGCCGCTCTGTGTGTATTTTTTGTTTAATCTGTGATCTGTTTTTATAGTTTTAATACATTGTTCCTCTAAAATAGTAATTTTAATTAGATTATTGGAGTTTATGCCGTATTGCCTAGATTTCTACATGCATTGAGATTGCTTATTACAGTATTAATGTTGTGCACTTTAACGGAAGATTCTATTAAACACTTATCATATCCTAGCACAACAGTATCATTTTGGAAGGGGTTAAGAGCAGAGATAGATAGTCAAGATAAACAAATTACCTTTGATATGTTTTTGGAGAGGACCCGGGCGCCGAAACTGTTCGGATGTAGGCCATCACGCTTGAAGAAACGCGGCCTTTCCAAAAAGAGATTCCAATTGTTGATGAAACCGACATCTTTCTTCTTGCAGAAACCCTGTAGCCAGTTGTTCAATCCTAGCAGACAACTGTAGTACTCGTTAGATCGTCTGACGAGAGGTAGTGGACCCGAAACGAAGATCTTTGCCGATGGGGTCCTCTCCTTCGTGTCTTTAATCAAAGCTGCGAAGTCAGCCTTGAGGATTTCTGATTTTTTTATAAATGCCAGATTGAATGTTATTTACCTTGATTTATTTACTTATTGTCCTACAGTGTAAAGTTACTACAGGGCATCCTGTGTTTGATTGACAAGGGTATGTTCACAAATTACATGTGTAATGCCACAAAAAATGCCTGCTGACACGTCAGTACACCAGCAAAGGTATGAGAATGCAGTCAGACTTCTTTTTTGGGCACATAAACCATCCAGATATAAACACTAGTGAGAAGAGTCATTTGCATAATGAAGAGTCTATAGCTGCACGTGGAAGCTGCCGTTGCACTTTTGCCATCACTGTACTTTGTGAATAAAAGTCAGATTGACTGTTATTTTCCTTAATTTATTTACTTCCTACAGCATAAAGTCACAAGTAAACTACTGAGCTTCCTGTGTTTGATCGACACGGGCATGCTGACACTGTACATGTGTACTGAAGTGACTTTAGCTGCGGGTGGAAGCTCCATGCAACTGTTGTTATGGTTCTGTCTTTGTCCAGAAATGGTTTCATAAGCTTTATGACCTTAGTCTCAGAAAGTCTTTCTCCCATGGGTCAACTGGAACCTTTTCCTGAATAAGATCAAACACAGTTGCATGAGCTGGGTTTCAATAGTTGAATAGACCGCCTGGATTTACTAGCACTATCATTTATAATTTTTTAGAAATAGGACTGCCTCTCAAGGTGGAATGCATTGTTATATTCAGTTATTTTTGCATTCAATATTTCATAATAGACTGTCAATTTATTTTTTTTTCCATTTACGCTCCGCTCTCCAGCATTTTCTGTTTAACTTGGACACTTTTTTTGGGTTTTCCAAGGTGTAATGGTGCTGGAAGATTTCTTAACTCTCTTTTCAGGGACCACTATGTCAGGTGCAGCTCTAACTTTAGCATTAAGATTTTCTTACAGTTTACACTATCAGTATTATTAAAATAAGTACTACAGTCAGACTGTTTGTTTAGAATATTAGCAAACATTGAAGTTTCATATGTGTCAAAATAATGTTTTATTTAATAGTACAAGTTTCATTAGTTGTAGTTATCAATAATTCTAAATAAAATAGTATGCATAAGTAGTTCAATATACCAATATCCATGACTTGCCTCACGTCAACTTTTAATGCCTTTGAAATGATTAAATTCAGGGTGTTTCTTCGCTTATGTGTAGGCTGACTTAGATCAAAAGACTAGTAAGTTCAGCAATAATTAAGAATCTGTCATAATTAGTTATTATTATAGATACTAAGTCTGAGAGTTCTTCAATAAAAGACACATTTTGGAGGTCTATAAATGGTCAATACGAGAACCTGCGGCACACCATGTATAACCACAGCATGATACTCGAAAGACGCAAAAGGCCCAATACTAGAGTTTTTACAGTTTAGTCGGGTTGAGTAAATACTCACTGAACCACCACTTTTTTGCCTTGGAAAACCGAATGAACAAAGCTGTAATTCAGATTCAGTTAACACTGCCGCACAATCCGAGCCATGTCAAGTTTCACTTAGTGAGAGAAACTTGATATTCCTATCACTGATAAAATCATTAACGTAAAAAGTCTTGCTGGTTAATGCAGTAATTTTAATTAAAGCCATATTTAAGGTCTTGGAAAAGCAGAGCTGAATTTGAGTGTTACGGCAGCTTGAAATGGTAATTAAGTTTTTTGTTAATTCTGTGAATTTTTTATTTAATCTATAATTTGTCATAGTTCTAATAAAGTGCACATCTTTAGGTGAAATGGTTATTAAATTATGCATATTTTATATATCAAAATGTTGTTGGAGAGGAACCAGGCTCTGAATCTGTTAGGATGCCGACCATCTCTTCTGAAGGAACATGACCTTTCTCAGAGACGATCCCAGTTGTCCATGAAACTGATGTTTTATCTCTTGCAGAAGACTCTCAACCGGTTGTTCAAGAATAGCAGCTCACTGTAGGCTTCATTTGACCTTCCAACCAGTGTCAAAGGGCCTGAAATGATGATTCTTGTAGCCAGTGTCATCTCTTTCATGGCCTGAATTAGTGCTGTGAAGTCTGTCTTTAGAACCTCAGACTGTCAAAATCAAATGTTTATGCCTGCATGAACTACGATGGTTCAAACATCCCTGTCCTTCTGCTTCTTGAAGACTGTTCATGCTCTTCTTGTAACATCTTGTACTTGTGCACCAGGTAAACAACAAACAAAAGATTTCTGTTTAGGACATGAAATATTGAGGTTGCATATAATTGAATTGCCAGTAACAACTACATCACCAAAGTCTTCCGGCACTGTGGAGGAGCAGAGAGGGTCAAACAGGTTTTGGATTGGGATGCTTGCCTGAGCCAATGGAGGGGTTCTGGCCTTGAGCCCCCACCTGCAATGCTGAAATATATTCCATCGTTGTTTCAAGTAGGAGCCAGGGTTAAATTCACTTGAAAGAGTGAGCAAGCAGCATGGAACAGGGTTAATACTGCCATGTTGAGATGAGTTGCGTCGATCTTGACTGCTGAGGAGATCTCTTTTTACAGGCAAGCTTTCTGATCCCTGAGGTGTGTCTGGTCTGGCAAGGATTTGCTGAATCTGACTCTCAAGGGCCCAGAGATGGTGTTCAACCCACTACAGCTCCCATCCAGCCATCTTCCACTTCCATGTCACGTCCTGATAGAGAGAGGTTAGTGGTGTGGTATCAGCTCGCAGTATTTCACTCACTGTATTGTTTAAATCCCTTTGATAGGACATTTTATAGCAACTACTGTAGGTCACTTGCTCTTCTGGAAGCAGGTTTTCATCCAGGATGTCTCTGTACATTGCTGCAGTCATCTTTCCCTTTATTCTGACTAGTCCCTTCAGTTCCTGTCGCTGATAAACATCCCCACAGCATGATGCTGCCACCACCAGGCTTCACTTTAGGGATGGTATTGGCCTGGTGATGAGCGTTGCCTGGTTTCCTCCAGACGTGACGCCTGGTATTCACACCAAAGAGTTCAATCTTTGTCTCATCAGACCAGAGAATTTTGTTTCTCAAGATCTGGGAGTCCTTCAGATGCCTTTTGGCAAACTCCAGGCTGCTATGTGCCTTTTACTAAGGAGTGGCTTCTGTCTGGCCACTCTACCATACAGGCCTGATTGGTGGATTGCTGCAGAGATGGTTGTCCTTCTGGAAGGTTCTCCTCTCTCCACAGAGGACCTCTGGAGCTCTGACAGAGTGACCATTGGGTTCTTGGTCACCACCCTGACCACGGCCCTTCTCCCCCGATCGCTCAGTTTAGATGGCCGGCCAGCTCTAGGAAGAGTCCTGGTTGTTTCGAACTTCTTCCACTTATGGATGATGGAGGCCACTGTGATAATTGGGACCTTCAAAGCAGCAGAAATTTTTCTGTAACCTTCCCCAGATTTGTGCCTCGATACAATCCTGTCTCGGAGGTCTACAGACAATTCCTTTGATTTCATGCTTGGTTTGTGCTCTGACATGAACTGTCAACTGTGGGACCTTATATAGACAGGTGTGTGCCTTTCCAAATCATGTCCAATCAACTGAATTTACTACAGGTGGACTCCAATTAAGCTGCAGTAACATCTCAAGGATGATCAGGATGAAACAGGATGCACTCGAGCTTCATGGCAATGGCTGTGAATACTTATGTACATGTGCTTTCTCAATTTTTTTATTTTTAATAAATTTGCAAAAATCTCAAGTAAACTTTTTTCACGTTGTCATTATGGGGTGTTGTTTGTAGAATTCTGAGGAAAAAATTAATTTAATCCATTTTGGAATAAGGCTGTAACATAACAAAATGTGGAGAAAGTGATGCGTTGTGAATACTTTCCAGATGCACTGTAGGTATATATGATATTTGGAATTATTAATTTTATGACCTTTATAGTAGCTTTTGGAAAACATTGTGGCATGAATGCAGCATTTTTCATATTCATTTGGGTACCTTCTTGCGGTTGAAATCAGTGGCCACGTTTACAAAAGATCTTGCCCAGTCTTCACAGGAGTCCAGGACATGCAGAGGAAAGAATGTTCCTCTGCAAGGTGAGCCATGAATACTCTTCTTTTCTCAGTGGACCCCGTACATGCCTGTTTCCTATAGGGGACGATATAGTGCCCTAATTGGAATAAGTTCTTTTATAATTGTGGAGTTTTAAGTAACCGAAAAATATAGAGATATGATATTAAAAGGCAATATCCCTCCCATAGTGATACGGTGGTAAAAATCACATAAGAGAAAATAACTTGGATTTCTTTACTGGTGATTTACGCGGCATTACTGACAGAAAGCCATAATAATAAGACAATACCAAGGTAGGATCTTGGTCTATACAGTCTGTCATTTTTTCGTCGCTGTGCTGGAAGGGTTTTCGGGACGAATGACTATATCACCCATCCGTATTGCATCCGGTTGTATTTTATCTTAAAACATACAATATGTATTTTTTAAATCAAAATAGTAAATATAAGCATTTAAGAAAAAGTGTGAATAATATGAACAATATAGTAGTAGAAAACTATCAATAACAACTAATAATTTCAAGGTGATGATAATTTAATGGTACCAGTGGTCTATCGTGGTTTTAAAACCTTTCCTCCCGTACTAAAACATTTTGTTTATCAGTTGTCTAAAACTTCTCCTTCATAGGCTAAACTTCTCTTTCATGGGACTAAAATGATATGCTGCAATGCAAACAACAGCAATAATGGTGATTAATTACATCCGTACATGGAGTAGCATAATGATCAGACAGCACCAAGACTGCAGCTTTAGGATTAGGATGGAGTTATTCAACTAAACATGTAAGCAGCACTGATATGGGCTTACATTAAAACCTGCTGGAAAAGTCTGACAATTTCAATGTCGTCCATATCTCAAAAATTTTAATCACCACCATCTAGAAATTGATTAATTACACTCTTGAATTTTATTCCTGGCTGGCTTTGAGAATCTCCACAACCAGAAACTGGTTTGGAAAGCTCTGACATCATGCTTTAATTGGATGATGACATTTAACTTATTTGCATAAATTTAAGATAAATGGCAAATTGTAATCATGATTAAATAAATATATTTTTTTATACTTCAGTTTCATTGAATTTTGTGGTTATATTAGTTATGTGACTGCATCAGTCAGCATATTTCAGGGACATAAATTAATCTTACATGTTTGTTTATAGGGCTTGCTTTGTACAGTTATAATTGTGAGCTCACCATCATCGTAAGATATTTCTTAGTCTAGCAGTATACATAGAGGACACCCCCAAGAAAATCAACTTTGTATAAAAGTGGTTGAACCCCCAAAACTTGACCCATAATTATGTATAAAATCTTTTCACAACTCATCCCCACAAGTGCTGGTTCATTTCTCATGACTAACTTGCATCAAGTGTAGCTGATGTTATCTCAGCCTCCTCACACTCTTGATTGCATTACGATTGTGGATGTGTAAGTTTGTCTATGTGTTAAGTTCATCACATATACTGAAAGGGGTGAGGATGTGCTTGACTGATTCCATTCACTTAAGAATGGTAATAATATCACTTCATATGCAGGGTGAAGGCCTTGATTGAAACATTGTTTGGCTTTTGGTAGCCTGTAGTTAGAGACCCACAGAAAACTGGAATGTAATGCCAAAGCCAATGTACCAGAGCAGCATATTCTTCCTGTGCTTGAATGGCTTTCCTCTGGGTGATCAAGTGTTTCTCCCACAACCCGAAGACCATGCAAGTTAGATGGTTTGTCGATACTAAAGTGACCCTGGGGGGTTGTGTGTGTGTATGTGTATGTGATTAATTTGTGATGGACTGCAACCAAGTCCATGGATTGTTTCAGCTATGTACCCAGTGCTTGCTGGAATGGGCTCCAGCTTCCCCTCTACCCAGTTGGGAGATGAATGAATGGATGTATAGCATGCTTCTGACTTCAAATTATTTACATTGAAGGTTGCCTGTGAATTTATCAGCTCGCAATAACATTTTGATGAAATTATTATAATTACAGATTGCTGCATACTGGAAGTATTATAGGCAAATCTATACGTACAAACATCTGGTCGTGAAGGAGGAGCCACTCTGTAAGACTTTCTCAAAAAATATGAGTTATGCACGGTATTTCAGAAAACACGTAGAAACTGAGGTATTACAGCAGGCTTCATTTATTTTCACATTTCTCTCAAATGAACTAATCTGCTTTACAGTTTTAAAACAATCTTCCATTGAGTAACTATACCCTTTAATAATGAGTAATGTTCTCTTTAACCCACTACCATAACAGATAACTTAAGAGTGATGGTGACAATATAGTCATAATCTTACTATTGTGTAGCCCCATATTTTATGCCGCATATATTATTTTAGGCCCCTGAAATCAACAGAGTAGCAGAATCAGGGGTGTGGAAATCAAATTTGTTTCTACTTGTCCACAGACAAGTAAACTTAGAAAATCCACTTGTCCGCCAGTTAAATTCACTTGCCCATAAACAAATAACAAAAGTGAAAAATAGTTTATTTTTTCTGATCTCTTTTATTGATACCAAAACTGCCTTCCATTTTAAAACTGAAAAAAATTCTTTCAGGGAGTAGTATTTTGTCACCTTGCTCTAGAATATTATATAAAAGATTCCCTTATTTTAACTGGCTAATAAACAATGCCTTCATTATAGGTATACTAGTTCTTTTTTCATATATTACAGTTACATAACAGAACACTGTCCTGATTCATTTTCTGCCATGTTCTTCAGCTTTTGTCTTGCAACATCTTCTCCCCCAAGAATCTTTACCATCTCAGACAGCATGGGCTGAATGCTGTTCATTTCTTCTTGAGCTGAACTGCATGGTTCCTGGACTGATGGTTCTGCAGAAGTGGATGCTGATGACTTTTCAGGTTTTTTTATGAGTGATGTGCCTGTTGCCAGGTGACAGCCAGAATTCCACAGCTGGTCGTGGGTCAAACTCTTCTAAAGAAGTAGCATTGAACAGCCTTGCATAACACTCAACCTCTGAGCGTTCAGCTTTAGAAAACGCTTTTTCAATTGAACCAACTTTTTTCTTACTTTTAGACTCATGTCTCTATCTGACGTACTAAACCCCCAGTTCCTATCCTTTTTCTTTCTGCACATAACCAATCACCACACGTATTTGTGAAATTAAAACTAGTTATAACAGACCTCTGAATGGATGGCATAATTAAACATGTATAACAAAATTGTTTTAAAGTTCTGAAAACTGAGGTGTAGGTTTTAATTTCACAAAGACGCTTATCGTGTGGTGATTGGTTATATGGAGAAAGACAAAGGCTAGGAACTGGGGGTTTAGTACGTACGATAGACACAGCAAACATGCAATAAAGAACGCCTGCTCAGAAAAACATCCATTGAATTCTTCGTTCGTATCTCCGACCTCCAGATGACGAACCCAACATTTACACAATATTTCAGTTAAACCTGTGCGATACCCATTCAAATACAGTATCCAGTTTTTTGGAGCCTCGTCACACCTGCCATAAACTTCTCTACACTGAACGTAGACCTGAGAACCCCATAATGCAAGGGAGCAGCACTACAGTCACGCCACTGTGCCCCCCGCCACCCATGTCTAATACATGCTTTAATGCATTTCATCGTGAAAAAGATATCAAGTATTTATCTTAGTATTCTGAATGTTCATTGAGCAGGAATATCATGAAGTCAATGTGCGGCGATTGCTGCCGGCGCCTCTCACTGCAAGAGAAAGTCAGTTTAAGAAACGCGCAGAGATTAACAACTGGGTCGGGGAACACTTAATATAAAGCATTTAATGTGCTACATTAATTTATGACGGGGTTTGAGAAAATCTAGTAAATGAAACATTCATTTTAAGATGAAATTTAGTTTGCGACATTCAACTGACAAAATAAACTATGAGAATAAAGTCAACATGTCGACTTTAATCTCGACATTTACATTTTTTTTGTCTTCACTGTGTCCATATTTTTTTCAGTGGCCTTAGTACACTTCCTTAGGTTTCTCAAGGCCTGTTGTGCCAGTTTAAATGATCAATTTCTCATCCGCGATGCTACATGCTTCAGTTTCAACAACACGCATATAGCGAGAACAACGTGCGTACCGCAGTGCATTATGGGTTACGCAGGTAATTCCTAATGGCGTATTCGAAATTCAGCAAGAGGTTACATTTCCAAAGAAGTAAATATTACCGATGTTGTCGGGAAAAAAATAATCGCGTCTAAATGAAGATTTTTATTGATATTTCATAACATTTGGAAACCGTTAGAATGTTTTCTTTATTTTTAAAAAACTGACAGCGCGAAACCAACTTGTTTTATTTGAAAAATTCACTAATCAAAAATGATCTATAGACAGCTCATCAAAATTGATGTCACGCAATAAATTTCTTAACTCCTCAATATATCACAACCTATGCGAAATCGCAAATTCCAGAAAAGATCAAATGCCTAACAAGCTTTATGTGGCGAAAACAATTTCATTGTAGGTGAAATGACCGCATTTTATGTAGAAAAAATTTCTTTTATTAATAATATATAAAAGATATCGATTATAATGAAAAATCATGTCGGCATGAAAAAAAAAGACCGCATCTCCAAGCGTGTAAATAGTAGGGTATAATACTTATGTAAGATCACAACAGTGCTTCCCCTTTGAAAAATCAGCCATCATTTTGTAAACAATATTGAATACCAATTTGATACATGAAGAACATGCCAAAGTAAACTGTTTCCGCACGAAGTACGTACCCAAATGTTTAAAATTTGAAAGTAGTGGTAAAAATGTGCCCTGAACTGCACATTTAATTCTTTTTTCTCCAGAAAAATTGCACTTGTCCGCGGACAACTGCAACCAGAAAACACGGTCAATTTACCCGTGTCGGACGAGTCGGGCGTTGGATTTCCGCACCCCTGAGAATATAAAATGAAATTAAAGTATAACGATGTGTTAAAACATTTACCCATGATTCCTGTTTACCATATCCTCACCAAAATGCGTAAATTATGCATTCTTACCATTGAATCAATGAACAATGTCACAGTATACTTTGAATTAATGATGATTCATAGCCATCCCTTCCACTGCTGCTGCTGTTTTGTTTTTGTGTACTGCTTCTGTTGTAACAATTACAAATATTTTTAAGATGTATTTTTTTTAAACTATCAATCTGCTATGTTAGAGTCATTTAAGCCTAGTACAAGATAAAACCTATTTCTTCAGTATTATACAGGAGGTGAGCGCAATTGTAAACTTACCCTAGCATGTTAAAAATGATATTAATCTACACAATGCAACTTTAACTGAAATGACAATGAAGGCCACAAATGGAAAGAAAAAAGCATTCCCAATAAGACTATTCAGGGTGGGAGGCAATAGCCCCTTTAGTTTAGTACTTGTGTGTGGAAGAAAAATCTTCTTTGCACAGGAAAACATGCAGACTGCACAACAACTGTGCTTGGGCTTCACACACAGTGACACTAATCAGAATCCTTTTCATTTTCCATTTTGTCTGCAGTGTAGATGATTTATAAGAACGTAGAAGACAGATCTAAAAGGTAATGCATTGATCAGGCTTTGAAGCACCTGGGTGCAATGCCTTAGACTGTTAGCTATTACTACTTTGAAAAGGATAAAGAATGTCAAAATGTTTCCAAAACTACCACTTGCTATATATTTTATTTCTTTGATTCATGATTTTATATAACTATTACTATCAAGCAGAATCAGTTCTATATCATTAATGGCAACTTTTGTTCTTACTTATGTATAGTATGTATTAAAAAGGAATAAAACCTTATACAATAAAATTTTGATGCATAAAATATTTATGTAATAATTTATGATACCCTTTCAATGAATATTTATCTACAGTGTTGATACCATTGTATAGTTTTATCTTGTAATGTTCCCATGAGTGGCTTGAAAGGCACAATTAAATAAAATATGTATTCAATAGTAAGAATGCATGTATTTCTCCAAAAGAAATTGTCTTTGAATTTTCTCTGTGAGAATATAATATAAAAAGCACACACCACTTTCACTCTCTACAGTATAACAACAGTTTAAAACCAATAAAAGTGTGAATGGTATTCAACTTAAATTCCTTAATTTAAGAAAAGGTTATTGCTGGTCCTTGAATGGATTTGAAAAGAGGTTATCACTGACATTGATAGCTCACTATTTAAACCTTTCACTTCTCCCTCTACTGGATTTTCACTGGTAGCACACCATTTAAACGTCGCTGGTCTGCCATATGAACTTTCAAGCTAATGCAATCACGTTGCTGTAACTTTCTGAAATGGTACGGTTGCATGCAGTATAGTATAGGCAGCGTATTGCAAGGTAGCATAGTATTCCTCACTAATTCTGCTTGGCTACATCTGTGTATGTGTATACTTGAACAGCATTACTTATCAAGTTTCTGATCAGTTACCTTAGTTGACCTCTGTCTGCATGTCTCTTGGTATGTTATCCTTTTAGTAAGTGGGTCTTAGGTGTAAATCTGATTACAGGTCACAAAGTAATTGCTTTCCACCAAATAGAATTACCTTCAGAGAATAGTGGTTGGAGCTCAAAGTTATATTTTAGATCATAACCCAGTAATTGAGTAGATTATCAATGATGCAGTAATAAAGTATCCTCCTAATATAGACTTATAAACCAGGCATAAAGTGAAGAGAGTTCACATTAATTTTTTTTTTTTGTTTTTTTTAATACAAGCACTCTGGGTAGAGATGAAAATCGGGAGCATACTGCAACACTAGGACTTCTTTAAAAGATTTTAAATATCTCTCTGTCTTGTGAGATGATACCTGTACTTATCAAACTTTTGCAAATTTCATTCAGTCTGACCCCAAATGGTCTCTCTCTCTCAACACTGGCAATTTATGTTTCAGTTTTACATTTATATTGGTGCTTGGTTTTTAACCAAGTTCCCAATTTATTTTGTAGTTTGTGATTGTTAAAAAAATCACAAGACCTTGAAGTAAAATTGTTGTTTGAATAAACCAAAAATATTACTAATACGTAGAAAACCACATACCTTGAGGCGACAATGTCAGTCTAGCTTATTAGAAAGCAATTTAATCTGCTTATTATTGTTTTAATCTTGTATGGAAGATATTGCTTATAATTTCTGCAGAAGTAAATGCAAAACTAACATAGCTATTTGCTTTTTACTGCAATATAAGCATGTTGACTTTCAAACCACATAAGGTAAGTGAGCTTAGTAACACACTTTATATGGAAGTAGTAGTATCCTTTATTTTTATACATATTATTGATTTTATTGTAATCATTCCATACAACTAGATACATTTTTACAAAAAATGGGATTAAAAACAAATCAACCCCCACCCCTCAGTATCCTTTATTTTGGTGTGACAGAACAACTTTAATGAAGTGTTTTCCTCTGCAAATCTTGAAAACATATAGGGAAATTTAGCAGTAAGAATAGGAATATTAGAAGTATTATCATGTGTACAGAGGACAGTGAAATTATGTGCATGTTAATCCAACATGCAACACATTGTCACTATTTTTTGCACCAAGATAAACAAGAATGCTTAATAGAAAGCACAAACCAGCTTGCATGATTAACCTCTTATTGCTGTTTCAATTTGTTTAGTTTTACAATCTTTGTTTGATAGTTAAAAAAATACACTACTGAAAGATGAAGAATAAACTTAATGTTAAGTTATGACAATAAATATGAACTATTCAAAAACATTTGTGTTGCAGTAGTTTTGGTTCTGTTTAATATAGTCCTCAGTTCCAAATAAGGACTATACATTGCCAAAAAAAGAGGCTGGTTTCTACTTGGCAGCTGGTCACAATATTACAATCTGATAAGATCAGTTTTTATATTAGTGAGAATGCTGTAGGATTTATAGAGAGTACTATATCCTACAGCCTCTACTACTGTTGAAAAAGTATGTTAAAATTGACATTCTTTCAAATAAATGTTTTGTCAGCCATTCAAACTGCTATTAACTTGCTAAGTATGGGCCTGCCAGCACCACACCAGGAATCACGCGAGAAAAGAAAAGATCTGCGGCGCAAGCAACAGATTGAACAAGAAGAATTGGAACGAAGAATGAAGGAACTGCAATTAGCCAACGAGAAAAAGCAACAAGAGCTGGAATCCATGAGAAAGGTAAAATGTTATTAGACACAATAATTTTCATGTTTTGTAAAAATTACTAAACCCTCCTATTGAGAATTTGACATTTGACCACACTGTTTTATGAAATCAATGTTCAGAGTGAGAGTTGCAAAATTTACAGTTTCTGTAGAGCAGACATGGAGACAAATTCTTAAAGGTTATAGATAATTCAATGTCATACCCAATAGTAAAAAATAGTTTAAATAACAAGATTGTTTTGCAAACATAGTTTTGTTTTTTTCTGGATTGATGCCAAAAACATGCTAATCCAACTACAGTATACTAATAAAAAGCAAAGCCCTCACTCACTCACTCATCACTAATTCTCCAAGTTCCTGTGTAGGTAGAAGGCTGAAATTTGGCAGACTCATTCCTTACAGCTTCCTTACAAAAGTTGGGCAGGTTTCATTTTGAAATTCTATGCGTAATGGTCATAACTGGAAGCTATTTTTCTCCATTTACTGTAATGGAGTTGAGCTCGAAAGCCATGGGGGCGGAGTTTCGTGTGACATCATCACGCCTCCCACGTAATCACGTGAACTGACTGTCAACGCATTGCGTAGAAAACCAGGAAGAGCTCCAAAAAGCGCTGAAGAAAACATGCATTATACTGTACAATTGAGAAGGCAGCGAAACAATAAGAAGCAAGCGAATGACATATACAACCATATTCATGAGTGCTGCTACATCGGAAACGAAGCAAGGTGTAAACCTAAAGTTTAAATTAAGTTCATAGACAGGCTGCCGCTGGCGTTTGTCATGCCCACGGGTAATGCGGGATACAAGTTTAATGAGAGGAAGCAGGATATAAACAAGAGTTTTGATCACTTTGTAACTAAGTTAAAATTGCAGGTGAGGGGATGTGCTTATGTAAATTCCGAGAGACTGTGTTTGTGGGGGATTGACAGTTAAGGCGGGTGGGGGAGTCACGTCATCATCTCCCCTCCCATTCATCTCATTTCGCTCTGAGCTGAGCTCCGCAGCTAACTCACGCAGTGTTACGGAAGCGACTTTGTCAGGCTGCTACCAAATACTCACAGAAAAATCCACAAGTTAATACACACACTGTCTCTAGAGTTTCTCCACACTGAATCCTCCAGGCACTACTTACAAAAGGTTACAATGACAATTGTGTTACGTTATTTTTAAAATGTTTCCTTTTCTTAGCACAAGCACAGCTGAGAAGCTTCGATGCATGTGCTTCATAACGCGTTAAAAATCACGCATTTAATCACACTTTGCATTCCAAGCAAAGGGGAACTTATGTCAATGCTTGATTTCCTGGTACACCGATTACATTGATCAGCGCTTCCCGATTCATTTTAACCTCGCACCCCGTTGGTTTGAAAAGAAGTATGAAAAAATATGAGGTTAACACAGAAAAACAGATCACCAATTGAAGCTTTATGAATAATCGATTCGCCATCAATAATTGTTTTGGTAAAGCCATACTCGGTATACTCCTCCTTCCGTTTTATAATTTTTCCGCCACTAGCCATGATTAAATGAACGGTAAAAAAGTAACAGCGAAGCGAGGGTGACTTATTCAGGCAGCTCGAATTTGGATATAAGTAGGTTCTATTTAGTCGCCAGAAATATCTTTGTTAGGAATGGAAGTTGAATTTAAATTTCTATGGTAAAGAAAAAGTTATGCAATGATGACTACATTTAACTATATAAAGTCAAAACTTGATTATATAAACTCACTGTCAGAATAAATAAAGTCAAAACTTGAATATATAAAGTCTGCGTCGGTATATATAAAGTCAAAACTTGAATATATAAAGTCAGCGCTGGAATATATAAAGTCAAAACCTGAGTATATAAAGACAGGGTCGGAATATATAAAGTAAGCGCTGCAATATATAAAGTCAAAACTTCAATATATAAAGTCAGCGTCGGAATATATAAAGTAAGCGCTGGAATATCCATCCATTTCCCAACCCGTTGAATCCGACCACAGGGTCACGGAGTCTGCTGGAGCCAATCCCAGCCAACACTGGGCGCAAGGCAGGAACCAATCCTGGGCAAGGCACATGCATCATTTTCAAAACATTAACCGAGCAGTGTTTTTTTTTTAATTTATTTTTCTGAATACATTTTTGTTCACTTAGTTCAGTTCAGAGTCGTTTTAATCAATAGATTTTGGCTTTGACTTTATATATTCAGGAATGAGTTTATATACTCCGATGTTGACTTTATGTAATGTGGAAACGACCCGGACACAGACAGGCGGACATGTTGTAATCACTACCACACGTTTTATTTACAATAAATAAACTGGTCACACAGACCCCAGCCAATGGTCACTAAGACCCAGTCACGTGCACAAAAACCCCCAAATACTCAGTCCTGGTCACAAATGCCTCTCTTCGGGCCACCTCCACACCTCCTCTGTGCTTCGTCCTTCCTCCTCCCGACTCCAGCTCTGAATGAATGAAGATGGCCCCTTTTATACAGTTCCGGGATGAGCACCAGGTGTTCTCGGCATTCCGCCCTTGGCCACGCCCCAGCATGGCGGAAGTGCCGGCTGTCCTCCCGGCAGCTCTCCGGGTGTCACCCTAAATCTTCCCCCCCAGCACTTCCTGGTGTGGAGGAAATGCTGTGGCAACAGGTCCCCATGTGATCCAGGGTGGGCTTTGACCCTCTTCCGGTCCCTCACGGCGTCCCGGCCGGGTCATTGCCCCTGGCATCCCTGACAATAATCAGGAATGACTTTATAAATTCCGACGATGACTTTCTATATTCAAGTTTTGACTTTATATATTCCAGCGCTGACTTTATATATTCTAACGCTGACTTTTTATATATTAAAGTTTTCACTTTATATATTCCAGTGATTACTTTATATATTCAAGTTTTGACTTTATATATTCAGAAAAAAGTTTTGACTTTATGTATACCGACGCTGACTTTATATATTCAAGTTTTGACTTTATATATTCTGATGCCGACTTTATATATTCACAGAATCAATTTATTTGCCAGTTTGGCATCCCATAGTATATGTGTGTGTGTGTATATATGTACACATGTATGTATGTATGTATATATATATATATATATATATATATATATATATATATATATGTATGTATGTGTATATATATATATATATATATATGTATGTATGTGTATATATATATATATATATATATGCCAGCAACACTCATGACAATGACAAAACAATTACATTGTCAATCATGTTACGTTATTATTAAAATGTTTCCTTTTTTTTTATTTCTCTGCTGCCAAGTATGGTATTATATATATATATATATATATATATATACAGTATATATACTAGTAAAATACCCGCGCTTCTCAGCGTTGAAATACCCGTGGATTAAATAAAACCTACACAATACTATAAAAATCGTAATAATATGAACAATGAAACAGCGGAGAACCCGTGAATTAAATAAAAAGGTTGCTTCGTTGTTGAAGCAAGGAAAAAGGACTTTCTTATATGTCGTTCGTTTTAAAACAGTGCAGAAGCTGTGAGAAAGCTGCTTCCTTGGCTTAAGAAGCTAAACGAAAGAAGACACCGCAGTGAACACAGAAGAGAACCCGTGGATTAAATAAAACCTACACAATAACTATAAAAATCGTAATAAATGAACAATGAAACAGCGGAGAACCCGTGGATTAAATAAAAGGCGGCTTCGTTGGCGAAGCAAGGAAAAGGACTTTCTTATATATCGTTCGTTTATAAAACCGTGCAGAAGCTCTGAGAAAGCTGCTTCCTTCGCAAAGTAAGGAAACGACTGAAGAGACCGCGGGGACGTGGTAAGTATTCGGCAAGGCAGCTGAAGTGCTGCATTATGGGATCTGTAGTTTATTGTGTTACCAGCACTTCATATCCCCGGGCCATTAATAACAATAATACAGTATATAAAATGATCTCGCGGGCCGGATATAATTACACGCTGGGCCAGATGTGGCCTGCGGGCCTTGAGTTTGACACATATGGACTAAATAGAACTTGAAAAGATATATTTTTTCGTACATCGAGCCCGCATGCTATTGTGGTTTTGCCTGCATGCCTCAATAAGTCATCCTCCCCTCGCTCTTACTTTTTTACCGTTCATCTAATGAATACACTGAGTATGGCTTTACCAAAACAATCATTGATGGCGAATAAAGTATCTATTATTCGAGTATGTAGATCGGGTATATATATACATATATATATACCAGCGTATAGCAGGAGACGTAGTGTGTTAAAGAAGCTATGAAAAGAAAAGGGAACATTTTAAAATAGCGTAACATGACTGTCAATATACAGTAATTGTTTTGTGAGTTTTACTGAGTGTTGCTGTCATCAAGGATTTGATTATCATTATTTCTTTCAATCAGGTTCGTATTTGTAGGATGTGTTGTGTTCAAGTTACATTCCGTGTTTGTCAATCGTTGTAAAGATGACAGGTTTCATTCATCGATTCGTTTCTTACTGCATCAATAAACAGCTCGTCTTCTTCTTTATCTGAGACCTGACACACTGCATGCACGGGTTTTTTTTACACTGTCTTCCTTTAGCGGGACATTGACTTTTCCACCGTGTGCTTTGTTTCCACAGTAGCTGCATTTATGAATATGCTTATATGTATCAGGCCTTCATATTTTTGCTGCCTTTTCAATTGTGTAATTCATTTTTGTTCAGCTCTTTGGAACTGTTGCTTTTGTCTGTGCACTGCGTCAGTTCCGTGAGCCTTCGGTGTACATGCATCGAAGTTTCCCAGCTGTGCTGGTGCCATGTCGTGCTATGTCCATGGCTGTATCTAATGTTACGAAGTTCCGGCACTTAAAACTTCCTCCTGCAGTTTCGCTGAGTTTGTGCCAAACACCACCCTGACCATCTCATCTTCCTCTGCATAAGCACAGTCCTTCACCCGTGAATATTTACCCGTGGCAGTTTGCTATTGGATTGCCGCTGACGGACGGCCTTATATGGGTAGGCACTAAATTACAAGCGCCAGCGCAGCCTGTCTATGAACTTAATTTAAAGTTTAGGTTTACATCGTGCTTTGTTTCAGTAGCAGAACTCATGAATATGGTTGTATATGTCACTTTCTTTCGCTTCTTATTGTTTGCTGCCTTCTCAATTATATAATGCATGTTTTCTTCAGCGCTTTTTGGGCCTCTTCCTGGTTTTCTACGTACTGCGTGATTACGTGGAAGGCGTGATGATGTCACACGAAACTCCGCCCCACGGGTTTCAAGCTCATCTCCATTACAGTAAATGGAAAAACAGCTTCCAGTTATGACCATTACGCGTAGAATTTCGAAATGAAACCTGCCCAACTTTTGTAAGGAAGCTGTAAGGAATAACCTACCAAATTTCAGCCTTCTACCTACGGGAAGTTGGAGAATTAGTGATGAGTCAGTCAGTGAGTGAGTGAGTCAGTGAGGGCTTTCCGTTTATTAGCATAGATATCTATACCAATAAATCTATACTCAGCCCTCACTCACTCACTCACTCACTCACTCACTCACTCACTCACTCACTCACTCACTCACTGACTCATCACTAATTCTCCAACTTCCGTGTAGGTAGAAGGCTGAAATTTGGCAGGCTTATTCCTTACAGCTTACTTACAAAAGTTGGGCAGGTTTCATTTCAAATTCTACGATAAGGGTCATAACTGGAAGCTATTTTTCCCATATAATGTAATGGAGTCTTGAGTTGAGATGGCTGGGGCGGAGTTTCGTGACATCATCACGCCTCCTACGTAAGTACGTAGAGAACAAGGAAGAACTCCAAACAGCGATCAGCACAAAACGCCATTTCACAATTGAGAAGGCAGAAAAACATTATGAAGCAAATGATGCATACAAGCATATTCATAAGTACAGCTACTGCGGAAACAAAGCACGGCGTGAACCGTAAGTTTATATTAAATTAAGTTCATAGGCTACCACTAGCGCTTGTAATTTAGTGCCTGCCCATATAAGGCCGCCCATCAGCGCAATCCAATACAAACACTGCCGGTAAATATTCACGGTGAAGGACTGTGCTTATGCAGAGGAAGATGAGATGGTCAGGGTGGTGTTTGGCACAAACTCATTGAAACTGCGAGAGAAACTTTTAAGTGCCGGGTCTTAGCTGACATTACACGAGATGGCACCAGTACAGCTGGGAACCTTCGATGCAAGAACACCAAGCGGCTCACGTGAACTGACGATGCACAGACAAAAGCAACAGTTCCAAAGAGTGCTGAACAAAACCAATTACACAATTGAGAAGGCAGCAAAAAATATGAAGCGCCTTATACATACAATCATATTCATAAGTGCAGCTACTGCGGAAACAAAGCACACGGTGGAAAAAGTGAATGTCCTGCTAAAGGAAGACAGTGAAAAAAAACCCGTGCATGCAGTTTGTCACATCACAGATAAAAGGAAGACGAGCTGTTTATTGATGCAGTAAGGAACTAATCGATGAATGAAACCTCTTATCTTTACAACGATTGACAAACACGGAATGTAACTTGAACACATCCTACAAATACGAGCCTGATTGAAAGAAATAATGATAATCAAATCCTTGATGACAGCAACATTCAATAACACTCACAAAACAATTACTGTATATTGACAATCATGTTACGCTATTTTTAAAATGTTCCCTTTTCTTTTCATAACTTCTACTTCTCCACTGCGATACACGGGTATATATATATAAATGTATATATATACCCCGATCTACAATACATACTTTAGCATAGACAAGCCACACGCTGTGGCAATTGTAGAGTCTTCGCCTCTAACGCCGACATTCGAGGTTCGATTCCCGAGAGGGGATGTACTGACTATGTACGCGCGCTACCTGATTCATTTTACCTTCGATCTCCTTGGTTTGGGACGTATGAAAAATATTAGGTTAACGCAGAATCATGTTACGCTATTTTTAAAATTTTCCCTTTCTTAGCACAAGCACAGCTGAGAAGCTTCGATGCATGTACTCCATAACGCGTTAAAAATAACGATTTAATCACACTTTCAATTCCAAGCAAACGGAACTTTTGTCAATGCATGATTTCCTGGTACATCCATTACACTGATGCACACATCACAGCTACAAAAATGTTAGAGTCGGAATAAAGCGCGTTCCTACGACTGATCATTTCGACTCCCGTAAGCCTTGATAAAAGCATGGTTTTGTGCACACTGAAAAGCAAGCAAAATTAGATGCATTACAGAAAGCGGACTTTGTGGCTCTTACTGGGGATCATTGGACTTCCGTGACCGTTAGTAATTCTAAATACATCTAATTACAAAATGTTCAATGATCACACTGTTTTAGCCTAATGTACAAAATAATTTTGGCTAATGTTACTCAGAGTTTAAAGAGTAAGCTGGTCAAATTACCTTTTATGTTTCTGACTTATTTTTTAAGAAGAAAACTGCACTTTATGGTGAAATTTTGGTTATTATTATTTAAAGACAATACTATTCTGAAAATGTACTTAAAGTACTTAAACTACCACTTTATTTTTAAGTCTGCCCAATTTTAACCAGGGATGATATTTTTGTTTCTGTTTTGAATTCAAATGCAGTTTAAAGCTTTTTTTCAGAAATTAAAACAGCTTCAGTTTACAATATTCATGTCCATGTCTATTATTTGATTCTGTAAGCCCACTAAAACCGCTTTTAAAAAAAAAAAAACATTTGCATTTGGGGCAAATTTACGTGTCGATTACATACATTAATCAAGATTAATTCTTACACAGCCTCTAATTAATTGGATTAATTTTTTAATCGAGTCCCACCTAATATATATATATATGTAGATATATATATATGTATTTGTATATATATGTGTATATACAGTATATATGTAGATATGTATATGTTGTATATACAGTATGTATATATATGTGTGTGTATATATAGTATGTGTATATATATGTATATATATGTATGTGTGTATATGTGTATATATATATAACTATATATATATATATGTGTATAGATGTGTATATATATATATATATTTATATATATGTTTATATGTATATATATGTTTATATATGTGTCTGTGTGTGTGTGTGTGTGTGTATATATATATATATATATATATATATATATACCAACAACACTCATATCAATGACAAAACAATTACATTAACAATCATCTTACGTTATTTTTAAAATGTTTGCTTTTCTTTTCATAACTTTAACACACTACTTCTCCGCTGCGAAGCGCAGGTATTCTGCTAGTATACTAATAAAAGGCAAAGCCCTCACTGACTGACTCACTGACTCATCACTAATTCTCCAACTTCCCATGTAGGTAGAAAGCTGAAATTTGGCAGGCTTTTTCCTTACAGCTTACTTACAAAAGTTAAGCAGGATTCATTTTGAAATTCAACATGTAACGGTCGACAACATCCGCCATGTTGAACTTTCTTATTTATGGCCCCATCTTCTCGAAATTTGGTAGGCGGCTTCCCTGCGCTAAGCGAAACCGATGTACTTACTTATTTTGATGGTATGACGCCACTGTCGGCCGCCATATTGAACTTTCCAACGTCACCAATTTTCCAACTTCCTGTGTAGGTAGAATGCTGAAATTTGGCAGGTTCATTCCTTACAGCTTACTTACAAAAGTTAAGCAGGTTTCATTTAGAAATTCTACCTTTAACTGGCAACAGCGTCCGCCATGTTAAACTTTCTTATTTATGGCCCCATCTTCACGAAATTTGGTAGGCGGCTTCCCTGCACTAACTGAAACCGATGTACATACTTATTTTGGTGGTATGATGCCACTTTCGCCCGCAATATTGAAGTTTCTAACGGTCTTTGTTACCTATGGGCCCATCTTCAAGAAATTTGGTACGCTAACTGAATCCTACTTATGTACATACTAGCAAAATACCCGCACTTCGCAGACGGCGAAGTACTGCCTTAAAATTGTTATTAAGAAGAAAATTAAACCTTTTTAAACTGAGGGAAAATATGCCAATAATTATTTAAGAATCTCTTTGTATACCACATTGTGAGTTCGGCCCTCCGGTTGTAATATGACCAAGTTGTGCGCTGAGCTTACTCTTGAGCATGCAACGTACATTTGGCCATGTGAACAGTAATCTTGTTTCAAATCCCACAGCTTGAATTGCTGCTGTCATAATCGGTTTGAGTTTCATGGTTTGCTTCAATTACGACAATATTTGCAGGACTTGTGTTGAAGTGACATTTGGCAACTGTCAACGTTGTAAGCATACAACCGGTTTCATTGATAACTTCACATCCAGCTTTTGAAAGTTTAAACATACATAAACATCAAAGTGTCCACTACTCAAATCGTCACCTGTGAACCTAAGATGTTTAAGAGGCATTGGCAGTTGTCGAAAGGTGTAAAATATTCGGCCATTTTGGTACACTTGAAAGCGACAACCGAACAATTCAGCGGCAGTCATCAACTCACATGCAGAACCATAGGTGAAGGGCTTAAGCATTTCACTCTTATAGTGCTCCTGTGTAGTATAATTATCTCCTGTACCGTCATCAGTCCACACCTTGAACCTGTCCGAGTCATTCAATACATAAGACAGAATGTTCCTCCGGATATCAAGAGTGAGCCTGATATGGCCGTGCAATATGTAACAGAAAATGGAAAAGGTAAGTGCCATCTCCGGGTATGGAAACCACTCAGTAAGTGACAGTTCTTTGATCGATGGTGATCACCTCGATAGACATGTTAATAGGGGTAGGTTGGAATGATAAAGGAAATGGGTACCTGAACAATGTAAAGTAAGTCTAAAATACCTACACAATAACTATAATCGTAATAAACGAACAATAAAACCGCAGAGAAGCCATGGATTAAATAAAAAGGCTGTAGTTATCAGCAGGGAGACGTGAATCACGTATAAGCAAGGAAGCGAATGTAGAGACCAGAGCGCCGGACGCCTTATACAGACAGGCAGCCAACAACGTGGGAGGCGTTGGGATGGGGGACCCAACGCTGCCTCACACGGTGACCGAGCTGCAGGCTATGGACGTATATATGTACATAAGTAGGATTCAGTTAGCGTTGGAAACCCACATACCAAATTTCTTGAAGATGGGCCCATAAGTAACAAAGACCGTTGAAAAGTTCAATATGACGGCCGACAGTGGCATCATACCACCAAAATAAGTACGTACATTGGTTTCGGTTAGCGCAGGAAAGCCGCCTACCAAATTTTGTGAAGATGGGGCCATAAATAAGAAAGTTCAACATGGCAGACATTGTCGACCTTAATTGACCGTTACGTGTAGAATTTTGAAATGAAACCGGCTTAACTTTTGTAAGTAAGCTGTAAGGAATAAGCCTGCCAAATTTCAGCCTTCAACCTACACGGGAAGTTGGAGAATTAGTGATGAGTGAGTGAGTGAGTGAGTCAGTCAGTCAGTGAGGGCTTTGCCTTTTATTAGTATAGATATACATCCATAGCCTGCAGCTCAGTCGCCGTGTGAGGCGGCGTTGGGTCCCCCATCCACACGCCTCCCACGTTGATATGAGGCCCTCCGTCGCTCCGGTCTCTCCATTCCCTTCCTTGCTTCGCCACAGTATTCATGTCTCCCTGCTGATAACTGCAGCCTTTTTATTTAATCCACGGGTTATCTGCTGTTTTATTGTTCGTTTATTAAGATTATAGTTATTGTATAGGTATTTTAGACTTACTTTACATTGTTCAGTTACCCATTTCCTTTATCGTTCCAACCTTACCCCTGTTATATCTATTGAGGTGATCACCATCGATCAAAGAACTGTCACTTACCGAGTGGTTTCCATGCCCGGAAATGGAGCTTGCCTTTTCCATTCTCTGTGTTACATATTGCACGGCCATATCAAGCTCACTCTTGATATCCGGAGTAACATTCTGTCTTATGTATTGAATGACTGGGACAGGTTCAAGGTGTGGACTGATGACGGTACAGGAGATAATTATACTACACAGGAGCATTATAAAAGTGAAATGCTTAAGCCCTTCACCTATGGTTCTGCATGTAAGTTGATGGCAGCCGCTGAATGGTTCGTTGTCGCCAAGTGTACCGAAATGGCCAAATATTTTACACCTTTGGACAACCACCAATGCCTCTTAAACATCTTAGATTCACAGGTGATGATTTGAGTAGTGGACACTTTGATGTTTATGAATGTTTAAACTATCAAAAGCTGGATGTGAAGTTATCAATGAAACTTTTTGTATGCTTACAACGCTTGACAGATGCTGAATGTCACTTCAACACAACAAGTCCTGCAAATACTAACGTAATTTAAACAAACCATGAAACTCAACCCGATTATGACCGCAGCAATCCAAGCTGTGAGATTTAAGGCAAGATTGCTTTTCACATGGCCAACTGTATGTTGCATGCTTAAGAGTAAGCTCAGCGCACAGCTTGGTCATATTACAACCGGAGGGCCAAACTGACAACATGGCATACAAAGAGATCCTTAACAAATAATTATTGGTATATTTTCCCTCAGTTTAAAAACGTTTACTTTTCTTCTTAATAAAAATTTGAAGGTAGTAGTTCGCCACTGCGAAGCGCGGGTATTTTGCTAGTGGAAAATAAGAGCTGATGTAATTAAAGCTGGAGTCCGAAGTAAGCCCTGACAAGTGAACTTAAGAATAACCGATCTATTTTACTGTGGTATAAATTGTTGGTGTCTGAAATGGTGGCGTCAACATCTTTAAAATGGCTTTTGTTTTCTATGGAGTTTGCTTCTATAATTATATTTTTTTAATGACAACAATAAGCAGAGCAGACATAGGTTTTAGAGCCTTGTTCAATCCTTGCCTCAAAGAATTCAAGCTGCTCTGGAGACAGAAGGAGGTAGCATCTGGTAAAGAGCAGGTGTACCTAATAAAGTGTCTGATCAGTGTATATCCTCTATTCTGCAAAACACACTAAACAGAGATCTGCTTCAGTGCCTCTTAATATCCTGGAGTCTGAATCCACATCAGCAACCTTGAATTTGCAACAACACTACAGTGTTTGCATTTGTCAATGGTTGGCATCTCTTACACAACTATGATACATTTTAGGCTGTACATGAAACCAGAGATCAGTCTTTTACTGAAGTTGTAAATCTGTAAAAGAGCATATTAAAGGTAAATCACCTCACTTTTGCTGTGACTTACATGTTTTGAAAAAAGGGACTGTGACTCAGCAGTTTCTGGGGGGCTGCAACCACTGTTTACTTAAAGGACTGAGTTGGTGTGAGCAAAAATGTTAAATTTTATTATCCTGTAAGCATTACTTAATCCTATGCAATATAGACACATATTCGTATATACAACTGATTAATCCATTCATTCTTTTATAAAGATGACTAGATATGCTGTTGCTGTATGTTTCTTGTGACCTTTAGTTTAAAAAGTTGCAGAATATTTATATAACCCAGCCACAGGAGATGCACAAACCAGTGTTTCTTTGTGCCAGTCCCAAGCCCGGATAAATGGGGAGGGTTACATCAGGAAGGGCATCCGATGTAAAATTTTGCCAAATCAATATGCGGACAACAATACAAATTTCCATACTGGATCGGTCGAGCCCTGGGTTAACAACGACTGCCACTAGTACTGTTAGCCAAGAGGGTGCTGGAGGAAATTGGGCTACTGTTGGCCGAAGGAAAAGAAGAGGGGGGAGACGTGTCCGGGGGCAGGAGGAGAGGAGGAAAGTAAAGGGAGTGGAACTGAGGGTAGGAACTTTGAAAGTTGGAAGTATGACTGGTAAGGGGAGAGAGTTAGCAGATATGATGGAGAGAAGGAAGGTTGATATATTGTGTGTGCATTAGACTAAATGTAAGGGGAATAAGGCCAGGTGGATTGGAGGTGGATTCAAATTGTTCTATCATGGTATGGATGGGAGGAGAAATGGAGTAGGGGTTAATCTGAAGGAGCAGCACGTCAAGAGTGTTTTGGAGGTGAAAAAGAGTGTCAGACAGAGTAATGATTATGAAGCTGGAAACTGGAGGTGCGATGATGAATGTTGTTAGTGCATATGCCTTGCATGTTGGGTGTGTAATGGGTGTGAGAGATTTTTGGAGTGAGTTGGATGAAGTGATGAACAGTGTACACAAGGGACAGAAAGTGGTGATTGGAGCGGATTTCAGTGGACATGTTGGTGAAGGGAACAATGGAGACGAGGAGGTGATGGGTAGGTATGGTGTCAAGGAGAGGAATGAAGGAGGTTAGAGGATAGTGGATTTTGCCAAAAGGATGGACATGGCTGTGGTAAATATGTATTTTAAGAAGAGGGGGGAAAATAGGGTTACGTAAAAGAATGGAGGAAGATGCACACAGGTAGATTACATCCTTTGCAGAAGAGTTGATATGAAGGAGATTGAAGACTGCAAAGTGGTGGCAGGGGAAAGTGTAGTTAAGCAGCATAGGATGGTGGTCTGTAGGATGACATTGGAGATCAAGAAGAGGAAGAGAGTGAGGGCAAAGCCAAGGATCAAATGGTAGAAATTGAAAAAAGGAAGACTGCAAGGTTGAGTTTAGGGAGGAGGTGAGACAGGCACTGGGGGGCAGTGAAGAGTTACCAGACAGCTGGGAAACTACAGCAAATGTAGTAAGGGTGTCAGTAAGAAGGGTGCTTGGCATGACATCTGGAAAGAGGAAGGAGGAAAAGGAAACCTGGTGGTGGAATGAAGAAATACAGGAGAGTATACAGAGGAAGAGGATGGCAAAGAAGAAGTGGGATAGTCAGAGAGATGTAGAAAGTAGATAAGGTGCAAGGAGAAGAGAGAGGTGGCGAAGGCTAAAGAAAAGGCGTATGATGAGTTGTATGAGAGGTTGGACACTAAGGAGGGAAAAAATGACCTCTGCCGATTGGCTACACAGAGGGACCAAGCTGGGAAAGATGTGCAGCAGGTTAGGGTGTTAAAGGATAAAGATGGAAACGTACTTAGAAGCGAGGAGAGTGTGTTGATCAGATGGAAAGAGTACTTTGAGATGCCGATGAATGAAGAGAATGAGAGAGAGAAGTGGTTGGATGATGTGGAGATAGTGAATCAGGAAGTGCAACGGATTACCAAGGAAGAAGTAAGGACAGCTTTTAAGAGGATGATAAATGGAAAGGCCATTGGTCCAGATGACATACCTATGGAAGCATGGAGGTGTTTAGGAGAGATGGCAGTGGAGTTTTTAACCAGATTATTTAATGGAATCTTGAGAAGGGAGTAGAGTTGGCGAAGGTGAATGAGTTTAAATACTTGGGATCAACAGTACAGAGTAATAGGGATTGTGGAAAAGAGGTGAAAAAGAGAATGCAGGCAGGGTGGAATGGGTGGAGAAGAGTTTCAGGAGTAATTTGTGACAGATGGGTATCAGCAAGAGTCAAAGGGAAGGTCTACAGGACGGTAGTGAGACCAGCTATGTTATATGGGTTGGAGACTGTGGCACTGACCAGAAAGCAGGAGACAGAGCTGGAGGTGACAGAGTTAAAGATGCTAAGATTTGCATTGGGTGTGACGAGGATGGATAGGGTTAGAAATGAGTACATTAGAGGGTCAGCTCAAGTTGGACTTTGGGAGACAAACAAGTGAAATGCATGCTCAGTTGGGTTAAGATCAGGTGACTGACTTGGCCATTCAAGAATTTTCCACTTTTTTGCTTTAATAAACTCCTGGGTTGCTTTGACTGTATGTTTTGGGTCATTGTCCATCTGTATCATGAAACGCCAGCTTACTCAATTTGACTGCATTTAGCTGGATTTGAGCAGACAGTATGTCTCTGAACACCTCAGAATTAATTTGGCTTCTTCTGTCCTGTGTCATACCATCAATAAACACTACTGTCCCAGTGCCACTGGCAGCCATGCATGCCCAAGCCATCACACTGCCCCCACCGTGTTTTACAGATGATGTGGTATTCTTTGGATAATGAGCTGCTCCACGCCTTCTCCATACTTTTTTCTTGCCATCATTCTGGTAGAGGTTGATCTTGGTTTCACCTGTCCAAAGAATGTTTTTCCAGAACTGTGCTGGCTTTTTTTATATGTTCTTTAGCAAAGTCCAATCTAGTCTTTCTCTTCTTGAGGCTTATGAGTGGCTTGCACTTTGCAGTGCACCCCCTGTATTTACTTTCATGCAGTCTTCTCTTTATGGTAGACTTGGATATCGATACGCCTACCCCCTGGAGAGTGCAAATACCACACCTCAAATCAACTCCAGGCCTTTTATCTGCTTAATTGATAATGACATAACGACGGACTTTCCCACACCTGCTCATGAAATAGCCTTTGAGTCAATTGTCCAATTACTTTTGAGCCCCTGAAATGAAGGGATTGTATTAAAAAAATGCTTTAGTTGCCTCACATTTTTATGCAATCGTTTTGTTCACCCCACTGATTTAAAGCTGAAAGTCTGCACTTCAACTGTATCTGAGTTGTTTCATTTAAAATTCATTGTGGTAATGTACAGAACCAAAATTAGAAAAAAGTTGTCTCTGTCCAAATATTTATGGACCTAACTGGATGTAGCACCCAGAATATTTAACCTTTGTTCTAATGGTGGCTCTGAGGCTAGAGATCTGCACTGGCAATCGGAAGGTTGCCGGTTCGAATCCTGTAAATGACAAAAGGGACTCTGCTCTGTTGGGCCCTTGAGCAAGGCCCTTAACCTGCAATTGCTGAGCGCTTTGAGTAGTAAGAAAGCGCCATATAAATGCAAAAAATTATTGTTATAAATAATTGATCTATGGAGGAGGACCATTGTTCTGTACTTCCTTTGTAAGCTTTTGGCAGTTGGTTGGTGAGGTGGATTTCTTGATCTTCTTTAAAAGCTACTGGGAAAACAAGTTTACCATTCAGAATTACCAAAAGGCTGTTTATGAAAGTAAATTGCAAAAACACTTTAATAAAATACTGCAGCTTTATATGGTATGTCTAATTTTACATTGTCAAAATCAGTATAGGTAAAACAAACAACTGTTCTTTGACCATCCAATGTCAGCTTTTACTTTTGAATAAGACATAATTAAAATAAAAAATGAATTCCATTCAAATTTTGAGGTTCAAACTGACAGCCCTGCCGCACAGCTGTTAAGCTGTGCTTGTAGCTATTGTCCTGTATGGCATCATTCACACAAGCTGTTGATCCTAAGAAACTTATCTTCAAATTCTGTTTTGGATTTAGATTTGCCAGCCTTGTTCCTCCCAGAGTTTCCTCCAGTTTTCAGGTCCCTTTTGATGGTATATGAAACTGTACTCACTGACACCTTGCCTTTCTTTATTATTTCTCTAAATGAGACCTTTACTTTTAAGGGCTATAAAGGTCCATCAAGCTTCCTTTGTTAATTGCATTTGTCTCACTATAATCATAACAATATATAGTGCAATAACTTGCAAATAATGCTTACGGGATGCTACAACACGGTTTGTTCTAACTCTGCTTTTATGCAAACAGAAGGTCTGTAAGTTTTTAACAAAAGTTGGGACAACTGCAGAATTTTTTTATTCAATTTCCAAGGCTTAATTAACTTACATTGTTGCAGAAAAGCTGTAAAATGTTAATCCATTACTTGATCCCTGAAAAGGACCTATTTGTGTATTGCAAAATTACTTTAACCATTGCAGTTTACTTTGTACTATTTCAGATTATTCACTGGAATTGAACTGCTTACATGTCAATAAAAACTGGAAAAATCAGAGTGTTCTAAAAGTTTTCAGCAGTAGTGCAAATGTTGCAGGGTTTCACCAGTTCCATTTAGCAGCTATCCAATCCCACACTCAGCTGTCTTCTTTACTGCTTTACTCTACTTGTGTGCCAAGCAAAGTAGATTTTCTGTCACAATGTTTAATATGTTTTACATTTTTGTTAATGTCTAGAAAGATCAAAAAACTTATATTATTGTTGTCATGTACTGTATACTGCTTTGTATAGATTTATTGATTTCTTATAAACAGATATTAGAAGATGCTTCAAGAAATGCTGCTGAAGAAAAAAGACGACTGCAGACAGAACATGAACTTCAAGAGAGATACAGAATGGATCTTGAAAGAGAAAAAATGGTAATTAGCTTGAACATTTTATGTTCCTTTCTGTCACTTAAATTAGTTTCTGAGTGTTCTTGTATTTCTTAACCAGTGTGTTTTTGAACAAATCTCTAGTAATGTACCATGTTTGTGTACATAACATTTACGTTAGTGTGTAATGGGTTGAACTTTGCTACAGTAGAAACCTTAGAAGAAATTACTAAGTACTATGCATATTCTTTAAAAGATTATTTTTAATTTTTTTTTATTTGTCCAGGACTTCAGATAAATAAATCATCTAGTGTCTATTCTATTACAGAGTGAGAAGTCTGTGCCTTAGTACATACAGTGCATCCGGAATGTATTCACAGCGTATCACTTTTTCCACATTTTGTTATGTTACAGCCTTATTCCAAAATGGATTAAATTCATTTTTTCCTCAGAATTCTACACACAACACCCCGTAATGACAACGTGAAAAAAGTTTACTTGAGATTTTTGCAAATTTATTAAAAATAAAAAATTGAGAAAGCACATGTACATACTGTAAGTACTCACAGCCTTTGCCATGAAGCTCAAAATTGAGCTCCGGAGCCTCCTGTTTCCCATGATCATCCTTGAGATGTTTCTTCAGCTTAATTGGAGTACAACTGTGGTAAATTCAGTTGATTGGACATGATTTGGAAAGGCACACACTTGTCTATATAAGGTCCCACAGTTGACAGTTCATGTCAGAGCACAAACCAAGCATGAAGTCGAAGGAATTGTCTGTAGACCTCCGAAACAGGATTGTCTCGAGGCACAAATCTAGGGAAGGTTACAGAAAAATTTCTGCTGCTTTGAAGGTCCCAATTATCACAGTGGCCTCCATCATCCGTAAGTGGAGGAAGTTCGAAACCACCATGACTCTTCCTAGAGCTGGCCGGCCATCTAAACTGAGCGATCGGGGGAGAAGGACCTTAGTCAGGGAGGTGACCAAGAACCCGATGGTCACTCTGTCATAGCTCCAGAGGTCCTCTGTGGAGAGAGGAGAACCTTCCAGAAGGACAACCATCTCTGCAGCAATCCACCAATCAGGCCTGTATGGTAGAGTGGCCAGACGGAAGCCACTCCTTAATAAAAGGCACATGGCAGCCTGCCTGGAGTTTGCCAAAAGGCACCTGAAGGACTCTCAGACCATGAGAAACAAAATTCTCTGGTCTGATGAGACAAAGACTGAACTCTTTGGTGTGAATGCCAGGTGTCACGTTTGGAGGAAACCAGGTACCGCTCATCACCAGGCCAATACCATCCCTACAGTGAAGCATGGTGGTGGCAGCATCATGCTGTGGGGATGATTTTCAGCGGCAGGAACTGGGAGACTAGTCAGGATAAAGGGAAAGATGACTGCGACAATGTACAGAGACATCCTGGAAGGAAACCCGCTCCAGATCGCTCTTGACCTCAGACTGGGGCAACGGTTCATCTTTCAGCACGAGAGCAACCCTAAGCACACAGCCAATATATCAAAGGAGTAGCTTCAGGACAACTCTGTGAATGTCCTTGAGTGGCCCAGCCAGAGCCCAGACTTGAATCCGATTGAACATCTCTGGAGAGATCTTAAAATGGCTGTGCACCGACCCTTCCCATCCAACCTGATGCCAAGCTTGTGGCATCATATTCAAAAAGACTTAAGGCTGTTATTGCTGCCAAAGATGCATGGACAAAGTATTGAGCAAAGGCTGTGAATACTTATGTACATGTGATTTCTCAGTTTTTTTATTTTTAATAAATTTGCAAAAACCTCAAGTAAACTTTTTTCACGTTGTCTTTACGGGGTGTTGTGTGTAGAATTCTGAGGAAAAAAATAAATTTAATTCATTTTGGAATAAGGCTGTAACATAACAAAATGTGGAAAAAGTGATGCGCTGTGAATACTTTCTGGATGCACTGTATAATACTATCTGTGAGTTCTGTTTGCACACAACACCATTAGCGATTATTTGAAATTGAGGCAGAATTAAACAAATAGGATGAATATTGTTTAGTTATGCACTACAAAATTCTTTTTAGTTCAGAGTATTTTGTAAATTAATACTTAATTAGCAGACATTGAAGCAGCTAAAAATTGTTAACTTAAGTTTGAACTGTTATTTCACAGTACTCTGGGTCAGTTTTTTTTTTTTAATTAATATATATGCAGTATATATGCAGTGTGTACAGTGAGCATTTTTTTGATAGTTGGTCTTTGCATAACAAGGAGTACATGCTAAATTGTTTTGTATTGCATTTTCATTTATGAGTTCGGACTGATGTAAAAAATTACTATTTTTATTGCTATATTATCTAGACAGCTTTTTACGTGTGCTTCTAAACCTGATGTCATTTTAATAACCTGGAAACAAAGATGGCACTTTATCGGTATCTGGTCTAATGTCAAGATTTTTTCCAAATGACAACTATACATTATGCCAAGTATCATGTAAGCTATCTGGTGATTTTTTCATAATGAATGTAAGTGGCAATAAACTAACCAGACATGCGGCACCTGGTCTGTAGATGTTTTGCATGGCAGGAATATGTTTGGGTATATATAAATATATATATGGAAATCCACAATGGGAGCAAATGAATCATGTATCTTAAAATAGTTTTTTATTCCTAAACTTTTGATTACTACCAGGAATCATCATCAGAGGAAAATGATTAGACTTACAGGAACCCAAGGCAATAAAGTATAATAAATAAGGAGGGAAGGATAGTTGATGTGGGGTGGGGTTTGAAGGGTATTGGTCACAAAGTCTTATTTATTCTTTGCATATTCTTCTTTTCAAGCCTGTATATGCTGGGTTCATGTCACCTTAAAAACACAAAAATCCATTACTGTGAGTTTATCCAATTCACAGTAGCAATGTTTCCATTTAAAACTGCTAATAGGTAACATAAAACAAATTACAAATATACAATGTATTAATTATGGTCCTAAGTTAATTGTTAAAACTATAATATATTTGAATGAAAAGGTTTGCTTAGTTATATCCTGTCAGTCCTCATTAGTTTATACATAAGCCTGGTTATTTTACATATAAACAAAATGCAAAAAAAAAAAAAGTTAATAATAATCAAGTCAACCCATGTTAATTTATTTTTGTATGGTGCTCTTCACTGACTAAAGGCTCAAAGTGTTGTAACAAATTTACTGCTAAAGTACAAGTTGCAGATATTACAAATTACATGATCTATACACACACAAATACAGATCTGGTTAGACTTACAGTCAAAGAAAGCACTTGAATAATGTGAACAATTCCTAACAATATAAGGTAATTAATATTATACTTGAGATATTGCCTTTTGACAGTGGACTAGAGGTTAACAAAACTTGTGTTAGCAGCATTCCTACTGGTTAAGAACCTCTGGGAAGTCCATTGTCAATTAAAATAGAAAGGTGTTACAGTAGTCATATATATAGTTACAGTTTTGAAGAACTAGGGCAACTTGATGTCCACCCCTTCCTTGGCATTCTACAGTATTATAGAGCAGAACACAGATGACACAGTAGAATGCAGAGAAGAGAAACTAAGTAAAAATGGGTCACAGTTTATTGTTACACTTATTTTTTTGTGCAGATAACTAACAGATGCAATGAGACCAGCTAATCGGCAGCTGTATTTAGGGCTTGCTAGACGAAAGGAATGAGCCTTCAGCCAGAATTTAAAAGATGAGATCAATGTGGCATCTCTTACACAAGCATGCAGATCATTTACAGGGGCATAAATAGACAGAATGGGGCCCATGTGACAGTTTTTATTGGGGCCCCCAGGGTTAGGTACATCAATATACATACTGTAGATGCATATGAAATTTTTTGTATGTTTTTATTCAAACAGGAAAAATGACTATATAATGTAGCTAACACACAATTTGATTTCAGAAGTCTTTAACTACATGTGATGTCATTTGCACTAGGATTGCCTTACCGACTTCGCATTACTACCAGTGTGTGCATCATTTATGAAATGGTCTAAGTAATGTTTATAAATATACAAGTATTATAATGCTTTTTATCATTTATTGTAAAAATTATATATTGCAAATACTGATAGTAATCATCACAAAAAAAATTTTCATCACATGTTGAAGTTCTAGGAAACCCACCTTTAGTATGCAGTACCAGTATGTATATGTAATGGAAACCACTGTTGTCAAATGTTTTGTAAACTTAAAAATGAAGTGACATTGATTAGAAATACATCATATTTCAGTAGCACTGGTAAAGATGTAACTTTAGAAAGAGGTATCATTACAAATATGTAATTTGCATACGATACAAAAAGAGAAATGATCCATAAGGAACTGTACTGCATACTAAAGGTTAATTTCAACTATAGAAAAGAACAAAAACAAGTAATTTTAATATTTATTCCTCTTTTGGGATTTTAATTTGGCAAAATCTTGAATTTTCTTAACATTTAGTTGCTTAGCTCTTCTTGACTCTATTGATAAAAGGGCCAAGTTTATGACGCTAATCTGGGACATAGTAGATCGTAGCTAATTTTTAATAAGTGTCTGCTTGCTGAATGATCGCTTAGCTGTTGCAAGTGTCACTGGAATAGTTAAAAACAAAACACATGCAGTACAGATGACTTGCAAACCAGCTGCAATCATGTGATTTTTTTTTTTTTTATTATTTTGATGAAGTCTGCTAATTTTATTGGCCATGCTTGAGGTGTATTTTTTGAATCATTCCTTACTTTTCAGGTACCCATATTTATACATTTGCAGAATGCCATACTCATAACATAACTGACATGCATATTTGTATCTATCGTTTCAAACACGTTGTAAAAGTTGTACTTATCAACTTTCAACTAGAACAGTAATTAATTCAAATCAACCTCACATTGTAACAGACTATCACAGATTACCAAGCCACTTTAGTTTTGAAATTTCACTACTGTGACGCGCAATTGTTGACAGAAATGACTGATTGCAAAACCGTGTAAGAATTTGTTCAGAAACATTATCAGCAAATTTGTGCTGACAGTGTTTGGTTTAACGCTAATTATGCTTTATTTTAAAGCATGCAGAACAAGTATAAATCAATGCACGGGTTACTCAAGTAATATTTGGACTTCTTTTTTCTTTTGTATTTATTATTTACTTATGATATTTTTTATTTTTTTTTTTAACTTTCCATGTGACGCTGGGTCCCATGTAATGTCACCATCCATCCTCTTCCGCTTATCCGAGGTCGGGTCGCGGGGGCAGCAGCTTAAGCAGAGAGGCCCAGCCTTCCCTCTCCCCGGCCACTTCTTCCAGCTCTTCCGGAGAATCCCAAAGGCGTTCCCAGGCCAGCCGGGAGACATAGTCCCTCCAGCGTGTCCTGGGTCTTCCCCGGGGCCTCCTCCCGGTTGGACGTGCCGAACACCTCACCAGGAGGCGTCCAGGAGGCATCCTGATCAGATGCCCGAGCCACCTCATCTGACTCCTCTCAATGCGGAGGAGCAGCGGCTCTACTCTGAGCTCCTCCCAGATGACTGAGCTTCTCACCCTATCTTTAAGGGAAAGCCCAGACACCCTGCGGAGGAAACTCATTTCAGCCGCTTGTATCCGCGATCTCGTTCTTTCGGTCACTACCCATAGCTCATGACCATAGGTGAGGGTAGGAGCATAGATCGACTGGTAAATTGAGAGCTTTGCCTTACGGCTCAGCTCCTTTTTCACCACGACAGACCGATGCAGAGCCCGCATCACTGTGGATGCCGCACCGATCCGCCTGTCGATCTCATGCTCCTTTCTTCCCTCACTCGTGAACAATACCCCGAGATACTTGAACTCCTCCACTTGGGGCAGGATCTCTCCCCCAACCCTGAGAGGGTACTCCACCCTTTTCTGGCTGAGGACCATGCTCGGATTTGGAGGTGCTGATTCTCATCCCAGCCGCTTCACACTCAGCTGCGAACCGATCCAGAGAGAGCTGAAGATCACGGCCTGATGAAGCAAACAGGACAACATCATCTGCAAAAGCAGTGACCCAATCCTGAGTCCACCAAACCGGACCCCTTCAACACCCTGGCTGCGCTTAGAAATTCTGTCCATAAAAGTTATGAACAGAATGGTGACAAAGGGCAGCCCTGGCGGAGTCCAACTCTCACTGGAAGCGGGCTCGACTTACTGCGGCAATGCGGACCAAGCTCTGACACGGTTGTACAGAGACCGAACAGCTCTTATCAGGGGTCCGGTACCCCATACTCCCGAGCACCCCCACAGGATTCCCGAGGGACACGGTCGAATGCCTTTTCCAAGTCCACAAAACACATGTAGACCGGTCGGGCAAACTCCCATGCACCCTCCAGGACTCTGCTAAGGGTGAAGAGCTGGTCCACTGTTCGCGACCAGGACGAAAACCACACTGTTCCTCCTGAATCCGAGGTTGACTATCCACGGACCCTCCTCTCCAGAACCCCGAATAGACTTTTCCAGGGAGGCTGAGGTGTGATCCCTCTATAGTTGGAACACACCCTCCGGTCCCCTTTTAAAGAGGGGACCACCACCCCGGTCTGCCAATCCAGAGGCACTGTCCCGATGTCCATGCGATGTTGCAGAGGCGTGTCAACCAAGACAGTCCTACAACATCCAGAGCCTTAAGGAACTCCGGTATCTCATCCACCCGGGGCCCTGCCACCAAGGAGTTTTTTGACCACCTCGGTGACTTCAGTCCCAGAGATGGGAGAGCCCACCTCAGAGTCCCCAGGCTCTGCTTCCTCATTGGAAGGCATGTTAGTGGGATTGAGGAGGTCTTCAAGTACTCCTCCCACCACCCACAACGCCCCGAAGTCAGGTCAGCAGCGCACCATCCCCACCATATACGGTGTTGACACTGCACTGCTTCCCCTCCTGAGACGCCGGACGGTGGACCAGAATCTCCTCAAGCCGTCCGAAAGTCGCTCTCCATGGCCTCTCCAAACTCCTCCCATGCCCGAAGTTTTGCCTCAGCAACAACCGGCCGCGTTCGCTTGGCCTGCGGTACCTATCAGCTGCCTCCAGAGACCCACAGGACAAAAAGTCCTATAGGACTCCTTCTTCAGCTTGACGGCATCCCTCACGCCGGTGTCCACCAACGGGTTCGGGGATTGCCACCACGACAGGCACCGACCACCTTGCGGCCACAGCTCCGGTCAGCCGCCTCAACAATAGAGGCACGGAACATGGCCCATTCGGACTCAATGTCCCCACCTCCCTCGGGGCGTGGGAGTTGAAGCTACTTCTGACAGGGGACTCTGCCAGCCGTTCCCAGCAGACCCTCACAACACGTTTGGGCCTACCAGGTCTGACCGGCATCTTCCCCCACCATCGAAGCCAACTCACCACCAGGTGGTGATCAGTTGACAGCTCGCCCCTCTCTTCACCCGAGTGTCCAAGACATATGGCCGCAAGTCCGACGACACGACCACAAAGTCGATCATCGACCTGAGGCCTAGGGTGTCCTGGTGCCAAGTGCACATATGAACACCCTTATGCTTGAACATGGTGTTCGTTATGGACAATCCATGACGAGCACAGAAGTCCAATAAGAAAACACCGCTCGGGTTCAGATCGGGGGGGCCATTCCTCCCAATCACGCCCTTCCAGGTCTCACTGTCATTGCCCAAACAACAGTCAGGACCCTTCCCCCACCCGAAGGCGGAGGGAGGCCACCCTCGCCCACGGGTAAACCCCAATGCACAGGCTCCGAGTCAGGGGGCAATAAGTATGCCCACACCTGCTCGGCGCCTCTCACCGGGGGCAACTCCAGAGTGGTAGAGAGTCCAGCCCCTCTCAAGAAGATTGGTTCCAGAGTCCAAGCTGTGCGTCGAGGTGAGTCCGACTATATCTAGCCGGAACCTCTCGACCTCGCGCACTAGCTCAGGCTCCTTCCCCTCAGAGGTGACATCCACGTCCCAAGAGCCAGTTTCTGTAGCCGAGGATCAGACCGCCAAGGTCCCCGCCTTCCGCCACCACCCAACTCACACTGCACCCAACCTTCTTGGCCCCTCCCATAGGTGGTGAGCCCATGGGGAGTGTAATGTCACATACTATACATATGGTAGTTACGCCACTGATCATTTAACAGGCTTTGAAGCACTATAGTTAAAAGAACGAACTCCCACTGTTTTATGTATCATTGGAATGTTTAGTAGACTGGAATTCTGAGATCATAACACTCACTTTGGCTTGAATATCCTGATAAATTCAGAGATGGCTCTATGCCATTAAAAGCTTTATATGTAAGAAGAAGGATTTTGAAATAGTCCTAACCCCAGTTTGAAGCCAGTATTAGAACTTGGCAGCAGTAATGTGGCCATGCTTCGTAGTTCTTGTGATGATTTTTACAGCAGCATTTTTAGATAAAAAAAAATTGACAACTGCTGAATAATGTGTTGCAGTAGTCAGTTATACTACAAATAAAGGTGCTAGTTAATTTTTTAGTTTCCAATATGTTTACAAATCAGCTTAAGATTCATTACAGTAAAAACCTTGGTGTTTTATTATTTCTTGAACATTATCTACAGAAAAGACAATCTGTAAAGTATAATCAATAAGTTCAAGAAAATGGTAGTCCAGTTCCTATTGCATCAGCTGCTAGTGTGTACTGGAGAGTAATATTTACTATATAGGTTCATTTTTAAAATTTCAAAAATGCAATGAAACTTTGGTTAGTCTTTGCTTAGGGACATTTACAACTTGAAAGATCATATACCACCATTTGTTAGGTAGATAAGAGCACATGGGCCATTTTATGATTTTATTTGTCTGAAACAGCATTTTGCATTTATTTGAAATACTTTGTTCATGTCAGCCTTTTCTTAGTAACAGGAGTATGGATTGTGTCTGAGCTATTTCATTGGTAAATGACCCATAAAGTGTCCAGCAGATGTGTCAGGAGCTTTAGAGCCGTAATAAAAAGAGACTTACAAAAGCATAGTCTCTCTTGCCATTTCTCCACCTTGAGAAGATCAGCTCTCTCTCGGCAGCCATGTTGGGCCTATTTAGATGTTGGTGATCTATAGGGAGCTAACCAGAAATTACATGATCAGAAGGAATCAAATGTAATGGAGTATGGTTTTCCAAAACTCACATTTGTACTTTGTTTAATATTTAGGATGTATTCTCTATAATGCATAGTAAATAATAGTGTACCTCTTTCTCCTGTTTATTCTTTTATTGTGTCTAATCGCATGGTGCTATACATTTAAAAAGGAAGGGTGACGTGCTGAACTACAGTGTGGTAATAGAATGGGATTTGAGAAATTTTGTTAAAGTATGCTATGAGTATAAAGGGGAGAACAGAGTCACCCTAGGACCTTAGCATGACAAAGCAACAAGAATGTCATTGATCAAGTCATGTGGAAATAAGGGTACATCAGGTAAGTTAATTGGTTAAGGCCAAAAAATAAAGTTGATGTTTGTATTTTAATACATTCTTGCAAGTGGAAATTTTAAACGACATGAAAATAAAGTAATACAAAAGCTGGTTCTAATTGAAATGATTGAAGTAGTGGACATGTCAGTATACTGCAGATTTAAAAAAATAGCTCAATAACCATGAAAGAAAAATAATGATCTTAACAATGCATCCTCAAATATTTAAATTATTAGGCCCCTGTAATAAATTGACTAATCCAAAATGATACTAAAATTCAATCAGATATACTCATCATCTTTAAACATTGATTCCTGTTTACTGTGTCCACGCCAACACATGCACAACAACAGAGTTTTTCAAACTGGAATGACTGTAATGACATTTTTAGTGAGTTAGAAGTAAACATAAAATGAGTCCTCAAATCAATTCATTAATTGTAGTGAACATTAGAAGAAAATATTTTTTAAGTTTTAATGTAAATTCATGGGTTTATTTTTACTTTGAATGAAATCTGCCTTTAGCAATGCACCAAAGCCTAGATCTATAATGGTGGTCTTGTGTTTATCTTTGAAGTAAATTTTGCTGCATCTGTGTTTCCAAAAAGACTCCAGTTGGAAGACTATTATTATTGTAACAGCATTATGAGTGACAACAGCAGTAGCAAGGAGTGCATCCAATGTACAGAATAAGTGACCCCTTAAGCAGATTAGCCACCACCAGTACTATCAGGGAAAAGCTACAAAAATAAGACACTCTCTCTCAAAAGCCTTAGTCATACACTGTGACTGAGTGGGGGATCCTTTTTATGACAGTGGGCAAAAATGCATAGAAAATGAATGGATTCTCATCTTATCACTATGACCTCACACTAGGTGGTGGTGGTTTTATTTTATGAAGAGGAAACACTGCAAATACATGTTTTAAGCATAGAATTTTCTAGTTGTTTGCCAGATAGCATGAATTTACACTATACAGTAAATCAAAAGTAAAAAATAAACTAGTGGAATATCTGACAGTGCTTTTCAACAATTATTCAAAACTTCTGTTCCATCATGTATTAAATGCTTTTTTTTTAATATATAAATAAAAGCATTGCTATGGTCCTGTGCTGATAAATCTGTCAATATCATTGACCAATTCTGATACCATAAGTGTTGTCAATATCAGACTATTGAATTCAGCCTTCTTAAATTATTTATGTTACAGCCACTTATTCTTTGCCCCCAAATATTTATAAGTCAACACCCATATTAATATCACGTGTTTATTTTGTTACGTAATTTCATTCAGATTATTATTTTTTAGTGTTACAATATTGTATTTGTATGCTAGCATTGTAGCAGAAATTTATTATAAAATACTTTCTTTGGTTAATACATTATCTTGTTCTGACTTCTCTGTAGATTTGGTTGCCTTGCTGCAATTTCTGTCTACTCCGAGATTTAATTAGTTATAACTCCAGCAGACCCCCGTGACCCTGTGTTCGGATTCAGCGGGTTAGAAAATGGATGGATGGATGTTAAAGGAGTTATTTTGGCAGTAACTGTTGCTTGGGCTTGGGCTGTGTTTCTGAAAAAAAATATTTTATAGCGTTTGTATTCTACATTTTGCTTAGTCTTCACTTTGTTCCCTTACATTGAATTTTGTGGAAATAGAGTGAAGCATTATTGCTGTCAGAAAAGCACATATCAAAGCAAACCATATGACCGCCTTAGTTATTAAATTCTGCATTTTCTCCAAATTAGGAAAAGAACTATCCAAAATATATTAGATGATGGAAATTCTTTGAAATAAGGATTTTGTCACAGCTCAATGGAAATTGTGTCTAATTACTGGTGCATTTATAAGGACTTTTCCTGCCTTTCTCCAGCCTTTGGCACTCTTGGAAACCTTAACTAGATTACCCATGTCAGAATAAATAATTTTGCCGATAATTTTTTCATTAAGTTAAGTCAGGCAGCATGCACTGGTATAGTGCATTGCCACACCCACTACTCGACAAAACAACTTGGGATCCCGGTTGGCAACCCACCAGGCAGACACGTGGTCCAGTCCCACCCTCCGGAAATGATTCTTTATGTGCTGCAGCTAGGTGTTACGTGGGCGAACCCTTGGCCTGGTCCAGCCACTCGGGTCCCCAACAATGAAGATCTTACGAGCTGGATCACCCTCGGGGAAAATGCTCCACATGGCCGTAGTGCTGTAACTGACCCACTCTCACGATGCAGATAATGTGCCTCATTCTGGATTCCATGAGCAACTGCTCATTCAAAACAAAGTCCACCCAACGGTACCCAAGGATTTTTCGGAGAGACACAGTACCAAAGGAGTCCAGTCTTCGTCTCAGGTCACTGAATAGCGTCCATGTCTCTCATATAGCAAGACAGGCAGCACCAAGACTCTGAAGACTTGGACCGTCGTCCTTTTGCATACATATCGGGAGTGTCACACACCCCATTCCAGCAACCTCATGACCCCCAATGCTCTCCCAATCCGTCTACTGACTTCATAGGAAGAGTCACCAGAGACATGAATGTCACTGCCAAGGTAAGTAAACCTCTCGACAAGGTTGACACTCCGCAAACAGACACACTGCTAATAGCTGTACCCAAGAGGTCATTAAATGCCTGGATCTTGGTTTTTATCCAAGACACTCGCAAGCCCAGACACTGGGACTCCTCGCTTAGTCTCTCGAGTACCCTAATCAGAGCCTCCATTGACTCCGCGAAGATCACAGCACCGTCAGCAAAGTCAAGCTTCGTGAATCGTTTTTCACCAACAGATGCCCCACAGCTGCTGGACCCCACAACCTTGCCCAACACCCAGTCCATACAAGCATTGAACAGAGTAGGAGAAAGAACACACCCCTGATGAACCCCAGAATCAACTGGGAAAAACACAGAGGTTCTGACTCCACTCTGCACAGCACTCACAGTACCAGTGTGTAGGTTGGCCATGATATCCAGCAACCTTGAGGGGATCCCGCGAACCCTCAAGATGTCCCACAGGGACAGTCGAATGCTTTACGAAAATCGACAAAGACTGCAAAGAAACTCTGCCGATATTCGTGTTTGCGCTCCATGAGAACCATCAGTGCCAGGATGTGGTCGATGGTAGACTTCTTAGGCATAAAACCAGACTGTTCCGCTGGCTGGTAAGTGAGCAAATGATCACGGATCCTATTAAGAGTGACCCTAGCAAGGAACTTTCCTGGCACTGAGAGCAGTGGTATCCGCCTGTAGTTGTTGCAATCCAGACAATCACCCTTCCCTTTCCAGATAGGGACGAGAAGTCCCGTTTTCCAGTCAGTTGGGATGATGCCAGTCTCCCAAATGGAAGCAAAGATTTCTTGCAATGCCAAGAGGACAACCTTACCACCAACCTGGAGAAGTTCACCCCGGATACCACAGATCCCTGCAGCCTTGAAGCTGTGTTTATTATAGTTTTTCATTTTTATATTAATTTTTATTTCTATATTTTATCTGACCTTACTTGGAAATTCAGTTTATTTCTAGTTTAAATTTAGTTATTAAATTATTTAGTTATTATAAAATACATTTCTTTTTTATTCTATTTTATTTTTATAACTATTAGTTTCAGTTTCAGTAATTATGGCATGGTGCTACTATGGAGGTTAGTTTTGTGTCACAATCAGACAGAACTGTACACTTAAAGGATTTAGATATAATATGAGTTTAATATTAATGGAAGCATACTACATGGTATGGTTTACTATCTGGTTTTGTTTTGTCAGATAAAAATAAGCATAATCAAAACCAGACACTGAATATGAACAATTGTATACAATTTTATAATTTTTAAAATATTTTCTATGTCATTCGTGCTGAACAAATATGTGCTGACTGTTGGCACTTTTTATCTTCTCCTTTTATTGTCCACAATAGGCCAATTACTGATGAATATATGCAGGTCACTCATGGTTTCTTTCTGTTTTAGAGTTTGAAGTTACAAGTGTTAAAGACTAGCGGCAAGAATATTAATTCAAAATGAAAACTAAAAGAATTTTTAGTAAATTACAGTCACCCTTGACATACGACCGGCCTGACATGTGAACAACTTGATTTATGACCAAATTTTTGTTTTGATTTGCGACCAACATCTTGCGTTACGACCTGAATGCGGTCACGTGTATCCGCTTGTGCGATTGTAAACAAACAGCCGAGAGCGTTCGTAAGCGTCAGTCGGAGCCCAGATACATGTGTTTTATGGACGTAATTTCTGTCAGTGCAGTGATTTATCTATATATATAATTCACTAAGACCATGGCAAGCAAGACGCATAATTGCTAGGGAAGGAAGAGAAGGTAACTAAGGTAAAGAAAATGATTGTTAAGGGATGTTAGCTAGCGGGCTGGCGCGGCACATGATCATGTCATCAGGCTGAGTCAGCACCGGCTTGCTTTACAGCAGTTCACAACACTGCCAGCTTTGAACTGAGTGCTCGACTACTGTCATTTTTAACTTGAGAAACAGCGATCACAATCGAAACGAAGAAGGAAATTGTCTGGAAATATGAGAGTGGCGTTCGTGACCGAATTCGCTAATATGTACAGCATGTTGAAATCCACCATCTTGACAATTTTACAAAGAAAAGATTTGCATAAGAAGGCTCCTTCTAAACAGTAACCACCTTCTGTTTCATACTCCTCCTCCTCCCTTCCTGCAGCCCAAAGATGTAAAATTAAATGGTGAGTACAGTATGAAATTGTTGTTTCTGGTAGGCTAGGCACTTTTTATAACTTTTTGGTTAGTACATTAGAAAAATTATTGGTGTTTTGGTAAAATATGTGCATTATACAACCCTTTTTTATTATGAAAAGGTTAAGTAGTGTTGCAGTGGGAGGTTCGGAGAGCATTATGGGTATTTCCATTATTTCTTATGGGAAAAATAGTCTTGACTTACAACCAACTTGAGTTACAACCAGCCCTCGCGAACGAATTGAGTTCGTAAGTCAAGGGTCCACTGTATTTTATTTCTATTAGTGTTTCCAGCTACTTTAATAGTTTTGTTTAGTTTCAGCTTTTCATTTTTGGTTTTTTTATTTTATTTGAGTTTACGAAAATGTTTTTTTATGATAGTTTGTTTTGATTTTAGCTTTTGTTAACTATTTTGTAGCTGTGTTTTTTCCAAATTTACCAAAATTCAGCAGCTCTAGCATAAAAATGGGATTCAACAAAAGCCTAATGCGCTGAAATGATTCCGCAGACAAAATATCTGTTTTTAAAAGTTTTATTCAAAATTAAAAATAAAACCGTTTACACAAAAAAGAGAAAATTAACACTGCAAAAAAAGAGAAAAATTCTTGTTAAGAAAAGTTCTGTTCAAAGCTTAAATCTTGTTACATTTCAAATAGTTACAAATCACTTTAAAATGTTTCTGAACCATTTCAAAACCATCTTTTAAGTCACTATGTACTGTGACCTATTTTAAACAACAACTGACACAATTAACACACTGTATCTTAGCTATAGCAAGAAAAGACTATTCCATTGTCTCTGACTATGAAAGAAATTTATATTAAATTCTAATATGAGTTTAACTCAGAGTTTTAACTTTCTAAGATTGGCTCTTACAACTATAATAATCTTGATTTGAAGTAAAATATCCAACGTGATATTCCAAACAGTTATTTCAAAACATACTGTATGTATGTATATATATATATATATATATATATAAATAATTTTGTGATAATTGTTTGTATAATACTGTTATAGGATCATTGCATTTTTTATTTTAGAATTTCTGTATTTCTACTTGTACTTTGATTTCCTTGGGACTAAATTAAAAGTTTATTTCCCCCAATAGGTGAGACAGCAGATGGAAGAGGAGGTTGCACAGAAGTCATCAGAATTGGACCAGTACCTACAAAGAGTTCATGAGCTTGAAGTAATGTACCGTAAATTAGAGGAGGCTTTGGATGATGAAAGGCAAGCCAGACAAGATGAGGAGACAGTCCGCATACTTCAATCAAGGTAAGGAGAGCCATTGAACATTTTTCTTACCTGCACCCGTCCATTCCCACCAAGAAAAAATGCCATTAGTCTTATGTTTCCTCAACATATTTCATATACAGTGTATGTTGAGCAGATGTACACGTTAGAGTGAATAACTTAGTACAACAGCAACTTATTTTTTTCTTGCCCAGCCCAAAATGACACATGGAATGCCTCAAAGAGTTTTAACTGGACCTTTTTTCCTTAGCCCCCCAAGGTTGACACTTTTAACTCTCACTTAAACTCCAATAAATAAACCTTGTAGGGAAAAAACAATGAAAAATATTTGGGAAAGGCAATTTAGAGAGATACCCCATTCCAAGTAGGATGGAAGTGCAATGGTTATTAAAAAATATTGTAAACATAAAAGCACAAAAACAAAGCACAAGTAATCTTCACAGAGCTAGATGACCAGTCTATCTTTACCACCTCAGAAATGTGCAGGTGTGGAGCTCCACAGCAACTCTCCGGTCAAAATGAAAGAATAGATTATACCTCTCACTAAATAAAGAACTGTTACATATAAGGATACCGATTTGTTAATATACATCAAAATCCAAAGTAGAAACTATTTAACATAAATGATAAACAACAATGTCTGTCCATCAACTAACTGTAGAACCACTGTCAAATTGTAGAAAAAGAGTCAGACAAGCTAGACACAGAGTCCTGGATACCTCGGCCAACAAGCCGCCTCCCCACTACTGGCCATTTTTATAGGGTCAGTGTTGGTCCACCCCATCATATGAAAAGATCTTTCTTTCCAATGATTCCAGTGCTCCTTTATCTGAGATGACTTTTCCATAGGCAGGCCAACAAGTTGGTATTAGAGCAGTGGCATCAAGTGCCACATGTGGATATATATTATAAAAGTAAATAAAAATTACTTAAATTGTAATTCTAATGACTACAGAGATTCACCATGCACAGCTAATCAGAAGCTCTACTCCAGGTAGCTTAAGTAGCGAATCTTCTGCCTGGATTTAAAATCTGAGACTGAAGGGGCACCTCTTTAGTAGAAGGCAAGCCACTCTATAGCCTTGGGGGCCAGTAGCTAAAAGCTCAACCTCACACTGTAATTTTGTTAATCATTGAAATCATAAGCAGGTTGGCATCTTGGGATCTTAATGTGTGCTCTGGTTTGCAAGTATTGTCAAGTTCAGATAAGTAAGCATGGCCTTGGCTATTTAAGGCTTTACTGTATATGCTAAAAGGAGGATTTTGAAATCTGTCCTAAACTTAAATGGGAGCCAGCATCAGCAAATATACAAGGCAGTCAAAATCAAACCTGGGACTCTTGATTACAAGTCAGCAAATCTTACCGCTACGCCACGGAAACTGTTGTATCGTTCTTGAACCTTTTGTGAAAATGTTTATTTGATCTTTGGATTTCAGGCTTCACACATTATATAGTTTATGCGAACATTTTCATTTACTACTAAGATATGAAAAACGTTTCTGTTTTAACAATGTGTTTACACAGATTATTGTAGAAATGAAACACACATGAAATGCAAGTGTTCCAAATAACGATCTATTATTTCCACTCTAAAACTCCAGCGCTTCACTCCCAGATAATCAATCAAGGCATGAGCTGGGAGAAGTTTGTCCACGTTCTGCGGCGGTGGGGGGATGGGATAGCAGGCTGCTATCTGCTTGTCTTTATCGGCACATTTACAAGACAAAAGACGCTGACGGAGAGGTGTGAACGGATTTAAGGTGTGCCAGATCTACAAGTTTTTTCTTAGGCTCTTGTAATTCTAGTGTTAACTAGCTGAATATTAAGTGGGCTTTCCTTGAAAATGGCAGAGCACAAGAGCAGGAGTTTTTAGAAGTAATCTGTGAGTGTTTTTTAACACAGTATGTTTAAAGCACCAATGTGGGGTGAAGCCTGTCTGGATTTAGTATTTTGTAATAATCAGGATAGAATTCATGGTGAAGAAGTGATTGAACCACTAGGGTCAAGTAACTGTAATATAATACAATTCTCAGTGTTTTTTAAGAATGTAGATGCAAAGACTAAAATTAAGTTTAACTTTGGTAGGGCAAATTTGGTGCAGATGAGGCAAAGTCTAAGGAGGATAGACTGCGATAAGCCTTTAAGTATGTCAAGAAGCAGTGGAACATGTTCAAAAATGTTTTACATGTAATGCAGGCCAGGTACATGCCTAAATTTGGAAATAGCAGGAAACAAAAAAAAAAAAAACTCTGCAGCGGGTTAATAAAGAGTTAATAAAAGAAGAAGCTGCAAAGGAAAAAAACAGCTGTATAAGGCATATAAGACTAATGACTTCAACGTGAATCATAGGGGGTATGAGAACATGAGGGCAACCATTAAGAAGGATATTAGAGAAGCTAAAAAATAGTTGGAGAAAAAAAAGAGCAGATAAGGCGAAAGATGACCTTAAGAGATTATTTCAGTATTTTAATAGTAAAAGAACAGTCAAGGAGGAGATGAAGTGCATCAGGAATAGTAAAGGTAATTTAAAAGATGCAAGTTCAGAGCACCTGCTATTTCACTGTGTGTATTTTGCTGAGGTCTTCATAAGTGAGGAAGTGGATAACCTCCCAGCGGTAAATGGGACTACTAAGAAGGAAAATGGCAAATTGTATATAATGGGTGACCAAGCAGATCCATTAACTGTAGTCCAGTAAGCTAAACGTGCATCACCGGAAAATTAATAGAACGAATTAATAAGGATAAGATTGAGCAGCACATGACGACTGCAGGAGGTTTTTTTGAACAGTCAGCTTGGGTTCAGAAGAGGGAGGTCATCTTTTACTAAGGAAGCAACAAAAGGATATGATCAAAGTGGAGCATACGATATTTATCTTGACTTTCAGAAACATTTGATAAGGTGCCACATGAGAGGTTTGGCGTCAAACTAAAAAGTGGGAGTTCAGGTTCATGTTTGTAAATGGGTGCAGAATTGGCTCAGACACAGGAAGCAGAGGGTGATGGAGCGAAAAACCTTATCAGAATTGGCGGATATTAAGAGTGGTGTTCCACAGGAGTCAGTGCTAGGGCCACTGCTATTTTTATATATATATATATATATATATATATATATATATATATATATATATATATACACACACACACACACACACAAACACAGTTTGTGAACCCTTTAGAATTTTCTATATTTCTGCATAAATATGACCTAAAACATCATCAGACCTAAAAGTAGATAAAGAGAAACCAGTTAAACAAATGAGACAAAAATATTATACTTGGTCATTTACTTATTAAGGAAAATGATCGAATATTACATATTTGTTGGTGGCAAAAGTATATGAACCTTCGCTTTCAGTATCTGGTGTGACCCCCCCCTTTGCAGCAATAACTGCAACTAAACATTTCCGGTAACATTTGATCATTCCTGCACACCGGCTTGGCGGAATGTTTGCCCATTCCTCCGTACAGAACAGCTTTAACTCTGGGATGTTTGATGGGTTTCCTCACATTAACTGCTCGTTTCAGGTCCTTCCACATCATTTCGATTGGATTAAGGTCAGGACTTTGACTTGGCCATTCCAAAACATTAACTTTATTCTTCTTTAACCATTCTTTGGTAGAACGACTTGTGTGCTTAGGGTCGTTGTCTTGCTGCATGACCCACCTTCTCTTGAGATTCAGCTCATGGACAGATGTCCTGGCACTTTCCTTTAGAATTATCTGATATAATTCAGAATTCATTGTTCCATCAATGAAGGCAAGCTGTCCTGGCCCAGATGCAACAAAACAGGCCCAAACCATGATACTACCACCACCGTGTTTCACAGATGGGATAAGGTTCTTATGCTAGAATGCAGTGTTTTCCTTTCTCCAAACATAACGGTTTTCATTTAAATAAAAAAGTTCTATTTTGGTCTCATACATCCACAAAACATTCTTCCAATAGCCTTCTGGTTTGTCCAAGTGATTTTTAGCAAACTGCAGACGAGCAGCAATGTTGTTTTTGAAGAGCAGTGGCTTTCTCCTTGCAACCCTGCCATGCACACCATTGTTGTCCAGTGTTCTCCTTATGGTGGACTCATAATCATGAACATTAGCCAATGTAAGAGAGGCCTTCAGTTGCTTAGAAGTTACCCTGGGGTCCTTTGTGACCTCGCTGACTATTACACACCTTGCTCTTGGAGTGATCTTTGTTGGTCGATCACTCCTCGGGAGGGTAACAATGGTCTTGAATTTCCTCCATTTGTACACAATCTGTCTGACTGTGGGTTGGTGGAGTCCAAACTTTAGAGATGGTTTTGTAACCTTTGCCAGCCTGATGAGTATCAACAGCTCTTTTTCTGAGGTCCTCCGAAATCTCCTTTGTTCATGCCATGATACATTCCACAAACGTGTTGTGAAGAGCAGACATCGATTGATCCCTGTTCTTTAAATAACACAGGGTGCCCACTCACACCTGATTGTCATCCCATTGATTGAAAACACCTGCCTCTAATTTCACCTTCAAATTAACTGCTAATCCTAGAGGTTCACATACATTTGCCACTCACAAATATATAATATTCGATCATTTTCCTCAATAAATAAGTGACCAAGTATAATATTTTTGTCTCATTTGTTTAACTGGTTTCTCTTTACCTACTTTTAGGCCTTGAGTGAAAATCTGATGATGTTTTAGGTCATATTTATGCAAAAATTTTGAAAATTCTAAAGGGTTCATAAACTTTCAAGCACAACTGTGTATATATATATATATATATATATATATATATATATATAATATGCTGATTTGGATAGGAATATAAGTAACAAGCTGATTACATTTGTAGATTATACCAAGATAGATGGATTGGCAGATAATTTGGAATCTGTTAAATCATTACAAAAAGGACTCAGATAGCATACAGGCTTGGGCAGATTTGTGGCAGATGAAATGTAATGTCAGTAAATGTAAGGTCGTGGTGATAAAGGAGCTGAGCCGTAAGGCAAAGCTCTCAGTTTAACAGTCGATCTACGTTCCTACCCCACCTATGGTCATGAGCTATAGGTAGTGACCGAAAGAACGAGATTGCGAATATAAGTGGCTGAAATGAGTTTCCTCTGCAGGGTGTCTGGGCTTACCCTTAAAGATAGGGTGAGAAGCTCAGTGATCTGGGAGGGGCTCAGAGTAGAGCTACTGCTCATGAGGCGGCTCGGGCATCTGATTAGGATGCCTCCTGGACGCCTCCCTGGTGAGGTTTTCCGGGCACGTCCAACCAGGAGGAGGCCCCGGGGAAGACCCAGGTCACGCTGGAGGTACTTTGTCTTTCGGCTGGCCTGGGAACATCCTGGGATTCTTCCGGAAGAGCTAGAAGAAGTTGCCGGGGAGAGGGAAGTCTGGGCCTGTCTGCTCAAGCTGTTGCCCCCGCGATCCGACCCCGGATAAGTGGAAGAGGCTGGATGGTAAATGTAAGGTATTACACATAGGAAGTAAAAACGCTAGGTATGAACACAATGCGAGATCTGAAACTCGAGAGTATACCTTATGAGAAGGATTTAGGAGTCGTAGTGGACTCTGCTATAAACTTCCAGAGCAACTAGCTAATTCTGGGGCTACAGGGAATGGATTATGGAAAAAGATTAAAAGAGCTGGGCCTTTTCAGTTTAAACAAAAGAAGATTAATAGTGATTGAAGTGTTTAAAATTATAAAGGGAATTAGTACAGGGGATCGAGACTGTTATTTTAAAATCAGTTCCTCAAGAACACGAGGACACAGCTAGAAACTTAAAGAGTAAATTTTGCACAAACATTAGGAAGTTTTTCTTTACTCAGACAACCATATAAACTTGGAATAAGCTACCAGGTTAGTTGGATTGGAGATTTCGAATTGGATTTTTTTTTTTAAATCAAGTGGGTGGGCCTGGCGAGCTTTGTTGGGCATAATAGCATTTTCACATCTACATTATTTTAATGTTCTAAAAAAATAATTTTTTGAATAATCAATGAAAATTACAGAAAAACAGACAAGGCGGAAATTACTGTATTAATCTTATAAAACTACACCAACATAAATTTCAGCAATAACACCAATAGGTACATTATAGAAATAACATAAAAAAAGTAACTTTCAACACAAACAATCCAAGCAGTGCTGACACTTCTTATAATGGTAGTCTTTTTTTCTCTTTACCCCCCATCCAGTGTCGCCAAAATGTGCAATCCTAGACGAGCAAAGATTTATTTCAGCTGACCCATGTTACTCTCTTGCGACTGTCCTGTCCGCTTTTATCCCAGAGTGTTTCGGGTGGCGAAGTCTTCAAGATGGCCATCCCCAAAAATATGAATGGACTCAGATCCTTCTGTAATGCAATCTTCTCTCTGGCCTTGGATAGACTATTTGCTACTCTTTCCATGGTAACCCCTTCAGGAAGGTATGGCAACAGATTGCACCCTGCAAAGGTCCTCTTTACGATGTGCCTGTTTTATTTCTTCACCCACTACCTTATTATAGGGGCTTAGGTAGCGACGGGGATGACAGTGAGAAAAAAGGTGAACCAGACAATAGATTATTTGGCAGTGTTAAACAAGGGCTTCTCAAACGCAGAGCTCTGCACACTTGTGAATAGTTGTGACAGTTACAGCTATACTTACATCTTTAATAGAATATGAATGTAAATGGCATGTGGCATGATAGACTAATTTTAAATCCATCTACTGTAGCAGTCCACACTCCTTTTGTAAAGTCTGAGTGGCTTCTGCACCAGAAATGGTGGAACTTTATTCACTGTCACAGTACTTTTTCCTAAAAAGCACCTATTTCCTGGCCAAGTACCATGTTACATCAGTCTTTCTGTCTTCAAAAAGAAAGTCCACTGTTTGTTCTTGCTTTTGCACACAGTATTGTGCTCTTGTGGTCTGTTCAGTCTAAAATGTGCATCTTGCATGTTCTGTTTCCCCATATGAAATTGATGCTGGTTGTGTGCTTTCTATTCCAAGTTGTGTGAAAAACATTTTGATGCCATTTTCAGTGGCTTTTTTTGTTTTTTTTTAAACTGAAATAAGATAGATTAAGTATAGTTATACAAGCTTTCTGACTTCTTTTAAATACAGCTAGAAAAGAGGTTAATTGAAGCCTTCCATTATATTTGTATTTTGGAAAAAAAAAATCCTTTTGTTAAGATTATTTATATAACAGCAAAATTTAAATGCAATTTATTAATTTTTTTCCAGAGTGCTTTATTGTGCCTTTTCAAAAGAAATATTTTATTGTGCCTTGGTCAAATCGACTTAACATGCTATCTTGTTGTTTTGGTTCTTGCTTTACAGTGGCTGAAGCTCTAAGCAGTGTTATCTTGCTAGCATTTCACATAAAATGTGATTCTAAAAATACAGTACATAGTTCTTAGATGCTGAGATTGTACCCTATAAGTAAAACTAACAGTATGTGTAACTCACAACTTTCCTCAAACTGTTGCATGGAGTCTAAGTGGAGGGAAATGGTTTGGCACAAATCATACATATGGAAACAGTGTTGTAAGGAGGAAGGTACTGTATCTTTTCTGTTCTATATCTTATAATTTTGAAAGATTTACTAATAATCAGTTTATGTTTTTAAGCTGGTTCTAGATTGAATTTGTGTGATAATATCTAATAAAAGTTATATTCTTCATCCATTTTTTTCACAGGCTGCTGGAGGAAGAGGCCAGCAAGCGTAAGGAACTGGAAAAAATACACCTGCAGCAACAGAAAGCAATTTCTGAGACCGAGGCAGAGAAGATGGAACTGGAGCAACAGCGAATTATTAAAGAAAATGCATTGCAAGATGCCATGTGTCAGTTGGAACACCTTGAACAAGAACGAAAACAAGCACTACAGCAGTATGAGGTAAATTAATTATGTAACTAGTTTTTGCTTTAGAATTTGTTCTGAAAGCTGATAGCTGTGTAAGCAGTGGAGCAAAATACACTCACCTAAAGGATTATTAGGAACACCTGTTCAATTTCTCATTAATGCAATTATCTAACCAACCAATCACATGGCAGTTGCTTCAATGCATTTAGGGGTATGGTCCTGGTCAAGACAATCTCCTGAACTGCAAACTGAATGTCAGAATGGGAAAGAAAGGTGATTTAAGCAATTTTGAGCGTGGCATGGTTGTTGATGCCAGACGGGGCGGTCTGAGTATTTCACAATCTGCTCAATTACTGGGATTTTCACACACAACCATTTCTAGCGTTTACAAAGAATGGTGTGAAAAGGGAAAAACATCCAGTATGCGGCAGTCCTGTGGGCGAAAATGCCTTGTTGATGCTAGAGGTCAGAGGAGAATGGGCCGACTGATTGATTCAAGCTGATAGAAGAGCAACTTTGACTGAAATAAGCACTCGTTACAACCGAGGTATGCAGTAAAGCATTTCTGAAGCCACAACACGCACAACCTTGAGGCGGATAGGCTACAACAGCAGAAGACCCCACCGGGTACCACTCATCTCCACTACAAATAGGAACAAGAGGCTACAATTTGCACAAGCTTAGCAAAATTGGACAGTTGAAGACTGGAAAAATGTTGCCTGGTCTGATGAGTCTCGATTTCTGTTGAGACATTCAAATGGTAGAGTCAGAATTTGGCGTAAACAGAATGAGAACATGGATCCATCATGCCTTGTTACCACTGTGCAGGCTGGTGGTGGTGGTGTAATGGTGTGGGGGTGTTTTCGTGGCACACTTTAGGCCCCTTAGTGCCAATTGGGCATCGTTTAAATGCCACGGGCTACCTGAGCATTGTTTCTGACCATGTCCATCCCTTCATGACCACCATGTACCCATCCTCTGATGGCTACTTCCAGCAGGATAATGCACCATGTCACAAAGCTCGAATCATTTCAAATTGGTCTCTTGAACATGACAATGAGTTCACTGTACTAAACTGGCCCCCACAGTCACCAGATCTCAACCCAATAGGGCATCTTTGGGATGTGGTGGAACGGGAGCTTCGTGCCCTAGATGTGCATCCCACAAATCTCCATTAACTGCAAGATGCTATCCTATTAATATAGGCCAACATTTCTAAAGAATGCTTTCAGCACCTTGTTGAATTAATGCCACGTAGAATTAAGGCAGTTCTGAAGGCGAAAGGGGGTCAAACACCGTATTAGTGTGGTGTTCCTAATAATCCTTTAGGTGAGTGTATAGAAATGTAAACAAAAATCAAAAACCATATGTAAACAATGTTTAACATGATTTATATTTTGTTTTAATTTTGAATTTCAAAATTTAATGGTCATGACAGTTTAATCACAGAGTTGGCTTTCTGTCATCTTAAGTTTCATCATCACAGAATACGGGTGACCTTATGCATTATTATGATGGTGTGTGTGGCAAGGTGCTGTGCAGAATCCAAATCATGAATATAATATAAACATGGTACAAGGATGTCAAACAGCCATAGTGTAGATTGTATGTTAGCTACCAAAATTAATTAAAATACAGTTTGACTTAAAGCAAGAATACATTTATTTTAAGAGTTTATTTGAAGGAAGGCAGCAGTGGATGTCAGTTGTTCAGTTCTTCAACAATACAGAACCATAGCTAATTGAAACATACTGACACTATGCAGTAAATGCATGAGGATTGGTATTTCCTATATACCTTTATGTTCCTGGCCTTTCAACTACAATCCAGTGCTTCAGGTGCAACTCTAAGGAGAACCTTGAAAATAATACCAAGGCTTAAATGGATTACACTGACAGAAAACATTCAGTATGAAGTTAGGATGTAAGCAGTCTCAAAAGCTTGATGAGAGCTAGGAACTAAAGGTAAATAGTTATAAAATATATAAAGCACAAATGAATTTTTAATATTTTTTGAATGTTATGGTGTGTTGCATTGTACCATGTGAACATCATTGAGAGAATAAAACTGAATAATAAAAAAGGGCTAACTTTTACAAGTAGCCGAAATTTACACCAGGTGTTACAGACTCAAATCAAATGTATGTTTTTATTATATAATAATAATAATAATAATAGCAGCTCACTACTCAAAACGTGGGGTGCCGGGACTCAAACTGGCAACCTCACGGTTATAAGGGATCAGTTCATACCTTTGCACTATCCAGGAAAATCTATTAGCATTCTGTCAATTGACATTTGAGCTTGTGTTTGTTACTCATTGGCAGCAACATGTAAATTGAATGATTTTTTTTTTATTACTTTGGTTATATTCTTTAATAAAAGTGCAAGTTTATTTCATATTTGGACTAAAGTCTTCACACATTATACACTTCATGTCATTATCAGTATAACATGGAAAAAGTTTCAGCTTTAGGTATGTGTTCAGCATTTCTTGCCTCACATTTCCTTTCATCCTGCACTTACCCAGATCTTTGTAGACACAGAACACACATGAAATGCATGTATTCCAAATAACGTTATACTGTATTATTTAACCCTATACAACTCCAGGCACCTCACATGCAGATAAGGAGCCTTGTAATCTTTTTAGTTGGCCAATAAAAGGTGTCATTTTGCTTGGCTTTTCTCTCTATTATCCATTCAAAAATAAAGAATTAATTTCTTTCAGGTTTAATAAAGCTTCAACTTTACACTGGCAGTCATACACCTCATGATTTTATTTCCTTGTTTTGAGTAATAATTATTGTTTAATGACCAATTTTTACTTTTCACTACTTCCTTTTAGTAACAATTATATGAGAAATATGGTTTAATTTGGTGCCTCGGATTAAAACCATCAAGAACCTCTGCTCTAATACAATAAGTGGTCTGAGAAACTTTAACTGTAAGTTAACATTTTGTTAAAAAAATGTTTTTCCATGAGTGATCAGAACAGTACAATGGTAAATGAAATATCCGTGCTTATTACTGCTTGCTTAGAATAATATTTTAAAAAGAACTAGAATCTTGGATTAGAAAGCTTGTTTAATTTATTGATTTTGCAAAAGGGTATATTTGCTATATTTCTTGGGAGTATAGCAAGTGCAAGATGGGAGGAATGTGATTCATACATACACATTTCCTTGGCAAAAGTTTTTTTCTCTCATTTGCATTTCAAAACAATTATCTTTAATAATTACATTTTAGCAGCAGAAGTACTTTTAAACAATCACCACCCATGCTAATGGCCAATCTAATAAGGCAAGTGATGGCTAAACCTACCTTGATCAAGCCTTGTCCATATTCCTATTTAAACCTAATACTTCTTAAAACAATAGGGTAGCATGTAAGTATTTTGGTGCTTGTTTTCCATATGCAGTATATTTACAGAAACAGCCATGCAGAATGAGTCAGAAGCACCAAATTATTTTGCATTACTCTGCTTGTACTGCACTGTGATCAAACGTACCATTTCAGAAATTTTCAGAACTGTTAAAAACTTTGTATATATCCAGAAAACCTGTGTTTAAATCCAGGTATAGACTCTGCAGCAATCTTATCTTAAATTATTGGGTTGAAGTTTTAATTCTGTTGGTTTTAAATAGTTATTATGTTGTAGCTTACTGTTATGTTTGCTTTTCAGGCTATATCCTCACAGAGAAAAGTACATTTCTGATGTAGAAAATGCAAACAGTAATAATGATATATACTCAGCAGAAAAAGAAACGTCCTCTGACTTTCAACTGTTTTTACTTTAAGTAAACTTAATGTGTAAATATTTGTATGAACACTAAAAGAGTCAACACCATAAGACATAAACTAAAAATGTTTCACAATGTGTCCCTGAATGAAGGGAGGCTCAAAATCAAAAGTACCAGTCAGTATCTGGTGTGGCCACCAGCTGCTTGAAGTACTGCAGTGCATCTCCTCCTCATGGACTGGACCAGATTTGTCAGTTCTTGCTGTGAGATGTTACCCCACTCTTCCACCAAGGCACCTGCAAGTTCCTGGACATTTCTGGGGGAAATGGCCCTAGCCCTCACCCTGCGATCCAACAGGTCCCAGACGTGCTCAATTCCTTCGACGATAAACACAAATCCGTCCATCAACCCCTGGTGAGACAAAACCGTGACTCATCAGTGAAGAGCACTTTTTGCCACTCCTGTCTGGTCCAGCGAAGGTGGGTTTGTACCCATAGGCGTTGTTGCTGGTGATGTCTGGTAAGGACCTGCCTTACAACAGGCCTACAAGCCCTCAGTCCAGCCTCTCTCAGCCTATTGCGGACAGTCTGAGCACTGATGGAGGGATTGTGTGTTCCTGGTGTGACTTGGGCAGTTGTTGTGGCCATCCTGTACCTGTCACGCAGGTGTGATATTCGGATGTACCGATCCTGTGCTGGTGTTGTTACACATGGTCTTCCACTGAGAGGATGATCAGCTGTCCTTCCTGTCTCCCTGTAGCGCTGTCTTAGGCGTCTCACAGTGCGGACATGGCAATTTATTGCCCTAGCCACATCAGCAGTCCTCATGCCTCCCTGCAGCATGCCTAATGCACGTTCACGCAGATGAGCAGGGACCCTGGGCATCTTTCTTTGGGTGTTTTTCACAGTCGGTAGACAAGTCTCTTTAGTGTCCTGCGTTTTTAGAACTGTGACCTTAAATGCCTACTTTCTGTAAGCTGTTAAGGTCTTAACGACCATTCCACAGGTGCATGTTAATTAATTGATTATGGTTAATTGAACATGCATGGAAAACATTGTTTAAACCCTTTACAATGAAGATCTGTAAAGTTATTTGGATTTTTAAAACATTATTGTTGAAATACACAGTTTTGAAAAAGGGACGTTTCTTTTTTTGCTGAGTATATTTTATTTAATTGTGCTTTCAAACCATTCAAGGGCACATTACAAGATAAAACCATAAAATAGATCAGCAAAAATAAATATTCTACGAAAATGTACATTCTGTCCTTTTCTTAAATATTTCATACATCAAAATGTCCCTGCCAACAGTAGTAAGAACATAATTTACCATAAAGAAAGTCACTGATTAATCCTACTTTAATCTAATATTAATATAAAACCACAAATCTAAGCAACAAAATATATCACAAAGGTTGTTTTGGAAACTTTTTTTTTTTTTTTTATTTAAGAACTTTGCTGTCTTCAAAGGCTGATCACTGTTTTACTTAAGTTCTGTCTCGTTCATATTTTCAAATCATGTGCACAGCAGAAATTGAATTTGTTTGCCTACTTACAAAGCTACTTAAAAAAGAGGTCAAAATAAACATCAGCGTGACGGCCTGTTTGGGAACAAATGTTACAGGACAATGGTACAAAATTGATCACCAGAAGTGAATAGCTCAGAACAAAATATCAGCGAGTTACAATTCCTAGATTACAAAACCAAACAGCTCATTTCAATTAGACAGAAATTTCACAAACAAAAGGGTATTCAAAGGCAATCACTTTGAGGGTCTAAGAATTTCAAATAAAGGTGGGTAGCTCTTTCCAGCAGCTAGGAGCTATGCATGAAAAGAGAGTATACTGAGGTTTGGTACTTCACTAGATACCATTTATCAGCATGTCTTCCGATTTCTCCCAGCTTCTTCCAGTTCTACTATGTTCAACCAAGTGTCTTTCTTGATGGTATCTCACCAGTGAGTTCTTGGACGGTTTCTTCCTTTTTTTGTCACTGACCATTACAAGCATGATGTCCTTAAGCGACCTGTTCCGCGTGATGTGACTAAAATAGGACAGCATTTGCATTATTATCTTGGCCCCCAGTGAGAATTTCAGTTTCATCCATTCTAGAACTGCTTAGTTTGTTATTCTGGTTGTCCACAGAATGCCTAGCAGACATCTCCAGAACCACAGCTCAAAATCATTGGTCCTTCTACAGTCTGTCTTTTTTAGCATCCAGGTTTCTCAGCCATATGTTGTTATTGGGAAGACAATCGCACTGACCAATCTACATTTAGTTGTCGGGCTGATGTCTTTGCTTTTCCATATGTTGTTCACACTGACCATCACATTTCTTCCAAGTGCCAGCCGTCTCTTGATCTCAGTGATGCAGTCATATTCACTATCAATTTTAGAGCCAAGAAAGATGAAATCTTCAACCACTTCAATTTATTCATTGTTTATCTAGATATTGATGTTAGCATTTTTTTGTTGTTGTCTTTGTGTCGTCTCGATATTCAAGCGTAGTGCAACGTTCTCACTTCTTTGACTTTAACGATCATTTGTTCGAGGTCCTCCTTGTTTTCAGCCAGCATGGTAATACCATCAGCATATCAGAGGATGTTGATTTTTTTGCTGCCTGTTTTCACGCCAGCCTTCAAATCATCCAGGTCTGCTTGTTTCATGACAGTTTCTGCATACATGTTGAAAACTGATGGTGACAGGATGTATTCTTGACGTGTACCCTTTCCGATGTTGATCCAATCTGTGTCTCCAGATTGTAGCTTCTTGATTTTGATAGAGTGATCTTATAAGCTCAGTAAGGTGTGGTGGTGTGCCTAATTCCTTCAGATAGGTACAGAGGTTGTTGTACTCAAGAACACTGAATGCCTTTGAATAATTCATGAAACACATGTAGAGAGAGGTCTTTCTGATCCTCCTGGTTTTTTCCATAATACATTGGAGGTTGTCAATGTGAAGTCAGCTTGTTGGATGATCTTCAGAAGGATTTTGCTTATGTGTGGTATCAGGGCTATGGTGTGGTAATTCGAACAATCCTTCACGTCTCCCTTATTCAGAATTGGGAAAAATGCTGATCTTTTCCATTCTTATGCCCTCCCACACATGCTCCATATGCGTCAGCATAATGTCATTAATCCTACTGCTGGTATGGGCTTGATCAATTCTGCTGGTATCCCATTGATTCCTGGGGCTTTTCAGTTGGCTAATGGCTTCATAGCCCAATTTTTCTGCTTGCTCCCTTCATCTTCACACACTTTTTATTCCAAACGTTCTCTTGGTCTTGTCTTGCCTCTCTTGGAAATTCCACATTCAGCCTTCAGAATTCTTCTGTTCTCAGTAACTTTGTCCTTCCTTCTCTCTTCTACGATACTGATGGTCAAATCGGAATTCTGGTGGGCTGATTTTGATGGTCTCTTATATGGGGCATATTTTAAGGCTGTTTCGATAATACATGCTTTCACTTCTCACAGCTTGTCTGGGTGCCTTCCTTCGATAGGAATGATGATGAATCTGTTCTTTAGTTTGACTTCAGAGCTGTGGCTGATCTTGTATGTGTCAAATTTATTTGCGGCTGCCGTTTGTGTAGAATTGCAGAATCTAAGCTTGACTCTTTGGCCACTAACAGTTGGTGACCTGATGTGCAATCAGAAACCGCGTGTGTCTTCACTGCCAAGACTGATCTTTGCCACTTCCTCTGACACAGGATGTAATCAATTTGGTTTATATGTTCTCCACTTGGTGATGTCCAGGTGTACAGCCACTCTTTGGGTTGTTCAAACTAAGTACAATACAATACAATTTATTTTTATGTAGCCCAAAATCACACAAGAAGTACCACAATGGGGTTTAACAGGCCCTTGACTCTCTAAGAACACACGGAAAAACTCCCAAAAAACCTTTGTAGGGAAAAAAAATGGAAGAAACCTTGGGAAAAGCAGTACAGAAAGAGACCCCTTTCCCGGTAGATTGGGCAAGCAGTGGGTGCCAAAAAAGGGGGTAAATACAATACACAGAACAGAACACAAGTAATCCTCAATATAACATAATAGTGCAAGAGAAATATTGCAAGTACAGAGCACAAAACAACAGGAGATATTACATAATACGATTTGAATTTGTTCAGAGTCCTAGAGACCTTGACCATCAAGCTTCCTCCCCGTACTGGCCATTCCACAGCTGAGTCAGTGCTGGGCCAGCCAATCCGATGAAAGAAACCCTCTACTCGATGATTCCTGCAATCCTCCATCTTAGACAACTTTATTTTAGGCTGGCAAAACAACTTGGCAGGTGGGTAGTGGCTTCAAGGGCCACATTTGAGTACTGGCAAGAGAAACAGAATAGGTAAGGGTTGGTAACAAATTATAACTACAGGTAAAATTCCATTACAACGAATATCTTTACAACGAAAGTTTCATTACAATGAAGTATTTTTATGGTCCCAACAGTTTCCCCATATGACACGAGTCTATAGAAATCTCGTTACTACGAAGTACATTTAGCAGATACTTACATTACAATAAAGTGACCTTGAAATGCTTAAATGAATCATCCACATAGCAGTTACTTCTGTGGTTGCAGCTCAACGATCCCCAAACAGAAACATTTCTTTCTTCAGACTTTCCTTGTACTGTTATTTTGCTGTTTTTGTTTTTGTTGGTTTTCAGTGATATCTTTTACTTATTGCTCGTCAACATTTGAAAAACATCCATTGGAATTTACCTCATTGTCACCCTCCTATACAAACGGTAGACACGAAAAACAATAACAATTCATATTAGAAAAAGACAACTTTAAATTTTTGCAGCTCTCGATTGCGGAAAAAATTAAAAAGACATTGCCAGTGAATTCTGAATTCTTGACACTGTCAACTTTCTTGAAAGACTGAGCAAAAAAAGAACAAAAATCTCAGGTTGCAAATGTATGTGAACTGCTGCATTTGAAGACGCAGAAAAAGCAGTTTTTATGTGGTTTAGTGATGCTCATTCAAGAAACATTCCTATTAATGTAGCACTTATTAAAAAAAAAAAATGTGAGGTTTCTAAACTCTCTTGGGATCTCCCCCAACTGGACAACACACTGAAGAGTGTCCCGAAGTGCGATCACCGTGTCTGTGGAAGGCTATTTATCTGTTGTCGGGGCAACAGCAGGCTCAAAGCTCTGATGCGGCTCGGCACTGAAGCAAACAGAAAAGATCTCGATGGGTGATGCAAGGAACATTGTAAATGCAGGGAACAGTATTACTTGGCAACTAACCTGGTCACGACCCTGTCTAAATGCTGTGTCTTTTTATAGCAGAGTGGCAGATCCCGCTGCAATAAATAACTGTGATGTTCCTTGTTCAAGCTGAATAAAGCTGGTTTTGCTAAAGTACTGAGACTCAGCCTCGTGTTTTGGGGTGTAAGACAGGGACTTATAGCGCAACCACAATCTTTTAAGATTTGCTTCTATGGCGCTTCACTGTAGTTCTGTGAGCCTGCTGTTGCCCTGCCTCGGCAACAGACAAACAATCTTCTACAGACATAGCAATCGTGCCTTGCGACGCACTTCAGCGTTAAGGTCCCTTTGGGTGGAGGGATCTCAAGAGTTCAGAAACCTCACAATATGAAGAAGAATAAAAGGATGATTCGACTTCTGATTGATAATTGTGCTGCCCACAACATGCTTCCACATTTAGATAATGTTGGCGTTGAATTCCTCCCACCCAATTGCACAGCAGTGCTTCAGCCATTGGTTTTGGGCATCAATTGCACGCTGAACATGAATTATCGCAAGGAAATGGTCAGAAAAATTCTTGTCAACATAACTTGTAGACAGGAGAAGATTAAAATTAACACGAAAGAAGCTATTGAAATGATTGCAAATGCCTGGACCCAAGTTAAAGAAAGCACTATAGCAAGAAATACAGAATCTCATTACAACAAAATATTTTTTAGCTCCCTGGCAGTTTGTTGTCACAGAATTTTACTTGTTTCGTATTACTTATGTTTTAGTGCTAATGACTAACAGCAGAGATGCAGTCTATCTACAGTTAATCAGCAGCTCTAGTCAGGATATGCTAAATTGAAGTAGTGAGTCTTCAGTCGGGTTTTGAAAGCTGAGACCGAAGGGGCATCTCTTATAGTAGACCATTCCACAGTTTAGGGGCCCTGTAACTAAAAGCTCAACTTCCCACTGTTATTTAATAATTCTTGGAATCATAAGCAGACCCTCATCTTGAGATTTTAATGTGCGTTCTGGCTTGTAAGTAACAATAAGATAAGTAAGATGAACCTTGACCGTTTAAGGAGTTCTATGCTAATAGGAGGATTTTGAAATCTGCCCTAAACTTAACTGGGAGCCAATGTAAGGATTTAAGAACTGGAGTTATGTGTTCGTATTTTCTTGTTCTTGTAATAATTCTTGCTGCAGCATTTTGGATTAACTGGAAGCTGTATAAAGAACAGTTTGAACACTGCATTGCAGTAGTCAGTCCTACTAGAAAGAAATGCATGAATTAATTTCTCAGAATCCTGTTTATTTAGAAAACGCCATCATTTCCCAACATTTTTAAGATGGAAGAAACATGATTTAGACAACTTTGTAATGTGTGCTTTAAATGACATGCTAGAATCAAAGATAACACTGAGACTGCTGGCTGATTCAGTAAAATTAATGGTGATTCCAACTGAGTTAAATGATGGAAAAATAGTGTTGCAATCAGCATCATTCCCTGCAATGATTAACATCTGTTTTATCTGTGTTTAAAGACAAGTAGTTCTCATCCATCCACTACTTTAATTCACTAACACAACTAATTAAAGACAACATTGGAGAAACTTCATTCGGTCTAAAAGAAGGGTATAACTGGGTGTCATCTGTGTACAAGTGAAAATTAACATGATGTTTTCTAATGATAGATCCCAGTGGAGACATGTAAAGTGAAAAACAGTGAAGGTCCCAGTACTGAGCCTTGCAGGACACTATATCTCACTTCTGTGTGTAATGATGGAGTACTGTCAGCACATTTGTGTATGTATTGGAATCAATTTGATAAATAAGAACTAAACCAGGCAAGGACGGTGCCTGAAAGCCCAACATCTTTTTCCAGCCTGTGTAGTAAAATGTAATGGTCAATTGTGTCAAACGCTGTCTAACAAGAAGTCTAACAACATAATTAAAGTGGATTTTCCTTCATTAGAGGATATCAGAATGTTGTTTACAACACTTGTTAGTGCAGTTTCAGTACTATGACCAGTGTGGAAACCAGACTGGTATTTCTCAAGTAAATTATGATGTGTAAGGTGTGACTGAAGCTGATTGGCAACTACTTTTTCAAGTATTTTAGAAAGAAAAGGTAAACTTGAAATGGGTCTATAATTATTAAGTATATGTGGTTCTAGGTCTGACTTTTTAAGTAATGGTTTGATGATTGACACTTTTAGTGCATCAGGTACTGTGCCATGCAGTCATGAACTATTAATAATGTTAAGAATAGGTGCAGCAAGAACATCCATTGAACTTTTTACTAGTTTTGTTGGCGCCAGATCTAGGGAACAAGTAGTAGGTTTCATTTTAGAAATTAAAGTCAAGAATTTTGAAGGATTAAAATTTTTAAAGTGTTGAATGCAATGTGACTGTACTGCTAATATCTGTTGGTATTTTGCACTGTAGATCTGATTTCCCTTTTGTTAAATTAGCCACTGTTCTAAACAATACCTGAGGATTTTTATTATTGCTGTCTATTATTTTAGAATAGTAATCTGAGTGAGCTTTAAAGAAAGCTTTTTTTTAACACTCTCTGTCCATGCAATTTGAAAGACCAGCAGCTTTGTTGTTCTCCATCTGCGCTCCGGTTTTCAACACTCTGATTTAAGAGCTTGAGTGTTTTCATTAAACCTGGGAGAGTTTCTATATGCTTTGATCACTTTTGTTTTAAGGGGAGCCACTGCATCCAAAATATCTCTCAAGGTCATATTAAAATGTGATGTTAGCTGTTCTAAATGGTTTTTCATGTTTACATTCGATGTTAACTGATTTAAATGGTTTTCCACAGTTACACTTGGGTTACTCAAAGAATCTATAAATTTTGAAGCAGAATTACAGTCTAGATGTCACACTGTCTTTGTTTTAATCTGTGAGTGTATTAGTAATCAAATCAAATATAATTAAGTAGTGATTGGATATAACTTAATTTAATGGAGTAATATTTAAATTTTGAATTTCAACTTTAAGTTATAATTAAATCTAATCTAGTTGAACTTTTGTCAACCTCTGACAAAATCCTACTGAATTTAACAAATAAGTAAAGTGTTTGCTAAAAGTGTCAGTTTCCCCATAAATGTATACATTAAAATCTCCCATCAATACTACATTATCATAATTTATAGCCAAATGAATTAAACGGTTGCCAAATTCAGTCATGAACAATGAGTATGGCCCTGGTGGTCTTTAGACTAGCACTACAATTGTGCTGGAATCTGCTTTAATATTTAAAATGAATGCCTCAAAGGATGTGAATTTGCCTTAATTTTAGTAGTGACTAGCAAAATACTCGCTCTTGCTGTCATATATATATATATATATATATATCTACTAGCAAAATACCCACGCTTTGCAGCAGAGAAGTAGTGTGTTAAAGAAGCAATGAAAAAGAAAAGGAAACATTTTGAAAATAACGTAACATGACTGTCAATGTAATTGTTTTGTCACTGTTGTGAGTGATGAGTGTTGTTGTCATATATATATATATATATTTACACACACACACATAAACATATATATATATACATATCTATACATATACACATATATATAAACATATATATACATATATATATATCTACACATATATACATACATATACATACACACACACATATATATAAACATATATATACATATACATACATATCTACATATATACACACACAGCTATTTCAGATCAGTGCAATACGCTGCTTGTTAAAACGGATAACTCCGCTCTTACGTGCAAGTCTGCATGGATATTATGAACTATCGTATTTGTTCAAGTTCTATTTAAATTTTAAATAGAAGGAATTTTTATTTAGTCGACAGAAATATCTTTGGTAGGAATGGTAAAAACAGACAGGAATATTATTCCTGAATAAATCAACTCAAACCTTAAACAACTTATAATATTTTGCTCTCCATAAAAATATATCCTGTCTAAATTATACAAGTTAGAAATAAAGTAAACGTTAAAAGAACAAACATTCAAATTTCTTTACTCTTATGTAATTTTATATAAAAAATAAACTTAGATTTTAAATATCCCAAAAGATTTTGCTCTCCATAAAAATATATCCTGTCAAAATTATACAAATTCAAATATGAACATGCTGCATAACAAAACCTGGAAATATAAATAAAATGTGTTCCTTTCAGCAATAACAAATCAAATCATTCAGTTGTCTTTGCTCATATGTCATTTTAGAGCTGGACGCCTGGCATCTTTTTGGCAACAGGTTCGTTTCTGTTTGGTGTGAGGTTCTGTGTTGTGGAGATTCTCAGGATGGATTGCAGGTGCTCATCAGTGAGGCGACTCCTGTGTGCTGTTTTGTTAGTCTTTATCACTGAGAAGAGCTTCTCACACAGATATGTGCTACCAAACATGCACAAGGTTCGAGCCGCATGTAGACGGACTTTTTGTTCTTCAAAGTCACCAAAGCGCCGTGCAAACTCAGTGCGCAGCGCTCAGTTTATCAGCAAAGTGCGATTTGGGAACACCGTAGTGACGACTTGGTTTAACATTACTTGGCAACAGGGAAAGTGGGGCAAGGTGCACTGGTGCATTTGTGTCTCCCATAAAAGCAGCTTCACTTGAAATCACTTTGTGATTGTGCACGGGTAAAACGTCCGCTGAAGTGTCAGATTCTTATTTAATTATTCTGCTTTCTGTATCTTCTGCATTGCATTCAGGTTACCCTGATGTTTTGTCTCATAGTGCCGTCTTAGATTAAATTCTGTAATTACAGCCACATTAGCTCCACAAATGAGACACACGGGTTCAGTAAACATATACTCAGCCTCCCATCGGTTTTAAAGGCTCTATTTTCAGAATCAACTTTTCTCTTCAGCATCGTGTGAGCTAGCTTCGCAATAACTTGCAGCATCATAAGCTAGACTTGATTAACGCGGTAAGTGTTGGCAAGGCAGCTGAAGCGCTGCATTATGGGATCTGTAGTTTATTGTGTTACCAGCGCTTCATATACCCGGCCATTAATAACAATAATACAGTATATAAAATGATCTCGGGCGGATATAATTACGCCGGGCGGATGTGGCCCGTGGCCCTTGAGTTTGACACATATGGACTAAATAGAACTTGAAAAGATATATTTTTCAAATGTGATCGCAATTCAGATAGAGTTGACGCGCACTACAGCCTGCATGCCTCAATAAGTCATCCTCCCTCGCTCTTACTTTTTACCGTTCATCTAATGAATACACTGAGTATGGCTTTACCAAAACAATCATTGATGGCGAATAAAGTATCCATTATTCGAGTATGTAGATCGGGATATATATATACATATATATATACCAGCGTATGCAGCGAGAAGTAGTGTGTTAAAAAGCTAGAAAAGAAAAGGGAACATTTTAAAAATAACGTAACATGACTGTCAATATACAGTATTTGTTTTGTGAGTGTTACTGAGTGTTGCTGTCATCAAGGATTTGATTATCATTATTTCTTTCAATCAGGTTCGTATTTGTAGGATGTGTTGTGTTCAAGTTACATTCCGTGTTTGTCAATCGTTGTAAAGATGACAGGTTTCATTCATCGATTCGTTTCTTACTGCATCAATAAACAGCTCGTCTTCTTCTTTATCTGAGACCTGACACACTGCATGCACGGGTTTTTTACACTGTCTTCCTTTAGCGGGACATTGACTTTTTCCACCGTGTGCTTTGTTTCCGCAGTAGCTGGATTTATGAATATGCTTATCAGGCGCTTCATATTTTTGCTGCCTTTTCAATTGTGTAATTCGGTTTTGTTCAGCTCTTTGGAACTGTTGCTTTTATCTGTGCACGCGTCAGTTCACGTGAGCGCTCGGTGTACATGCATCGAAGGTTCCCAGCTGTGCTGGTGCCATCTCGTGCTATGTCCATGGCTGTATTTAATGTTACCTTAGTCCTGGCACTTAAAACTTTCTCTCGCAGTTTCGCTGAGTTTGTGTCAAACACCACCCTGACCATCTCATCTTCCTCTCCATAAACACAGTCCTTCACCCGTGAATATTTAGTGGAGTTTGCTATTGGATTGCCGCTGACGGACGGCCTTATATGGGCAGGCACTAAATTACAAACGCAAGCGGCAGCCTGTCTATGAACTTAATTTAAAGTGTAGGTTTACATCGTGCTTTGTTTCAAGTAGCAGAACTCATGAATATGGTTGTATATGTCACTCGCCGCTTCTTATTGTTTCGCTGCCTTCTCAATTATATAATGCATGTTTTCTTCAGCGCTTTTGAGGTCTTCCTGGTTTTCTATGTACTGCGTGATTACGTGGGAGGCGTGATGATGTCACACGAAACTCCTCCCCACGGCGTTCAAGCTCATCTCCATTACAGTAAATGGAAAAACAGCTTCCAGTTATGACCATTACGCGTAGAATTTCGATATAAAACCTGCCCAACTTTTGTAAGGAAGCTGTAAGGAATGAACCTGCCAAATTTCAGCCTTCCACCCACACGGGAAGTTGGAGAATGAGTGAGTGAGTGAGTGAGTGAGGGCTTTGCCTTTTATTAGTATAGATATATATATATATATATATATGCACATACATCTACATATATACAGTAATCCCTCGCTATATCGCGCTTTGACTTTCGCGGTTTCACTCTATCGCGGATTTTATATGAAAGCATAACTAAATATTTAACGCGGATTTTTCGCTGCTTCGCGGGTTCTGCGGACAATGTGTCTTTTTACTTCCTTGTACATGTTTCCTCAGTTGGTTTGCCCAGTTGATTTCATACAAGGGACGCTATTGGCGGATGACTGAGAAGCTAACCAATCAGAGCACGCAGTTAAGTTCTCCTGACTGAGAAGCTAACCAATCAGAGCACGCAGTTAAGTTCCTGCTTGCTGAATGCAGTGTTAACCAGGAAGTCTCGTCTCGCTCATTCAGCATCAACGTGTTTCGCTATGTAAAGAGTTGTGCTCTTTTGTGTTTATCTTTGTGCATAGTCAAGCCCTTCATTATGGCTCCATAATCTGCTACTGCTTCAGGGGCCGTGCCCAAGCGCAAACGGAAGATGTTAACGATTGCCGAAAAGGTAAACGTTTTGGATTTGTTGAAGGCTATGATTCTTTTTATTTAAAAAGTAGGAAAGGAATATAAGATCTACGGCCGCAGTGTCCTTTTAACCAGGGTGCAAAACAAGTTGTAAGTGGATGTAATAAGGCAGTAGTCTGGATGGAATCTGCTTTAGGGATTTGGATTGAAGACTGCCAGAAGAAGAACAACGGCAGTGCTACACAATCGCCTGAAGTGGCTCCTTTAAGGGCTGTAACGCTCTCCTTTGTTGTGCAGTAAAATAAAACTCATTGTTATCGGACAAGTCATCGTGTCATTGTTGGTGAGTAACCATAATTAATTTTCTACTTACAGTACTTAGTACATGTATGCGTACGTTTAGTGTCACTGTACACACACATTTACTGTATACTATTTTTATTGCATTGTACGTATTTATTGCTGGTGGCATGTCTATCGTAATGGCTGTAACATATGTGATATCGGAGACACTCAATATCTTTAAAATAATATTTAGGTTTTACTGTATATGAACAGTGTGTTTATATAGATAATTTCAATGAATCTTACCTAATATCTAAGCGAATACAAAGGGATTATGCTGTATAACATATATATATTTATATTTATAAACAGTGTGGGAGAGTTTATAAGGGCTTAAAATATATAAAAATAACCATAGAAACATATGGTTTCTACTTCATGATTTTCACCTATCGGGGGTCTGGAACGCAACCCCGTGATCGAGGAGGATTACTATATATATATATATATATATATATATATATATATATATATATATATATATATATATATACACACACACATATATATAACCTTTGGGATGCGAGCAACTGTTGCGGAGGGTGCCAGAATCCATCGAGGGAAAAAAAAAGGAAAAACATTAATTGTACAAAATCTTAATTTATCTATCCATTCGTAAATAATTAAATGGGCAGGCTATTTTGTATCAGTGCAATACGCTGCTTGTTAAAACGGATGACTTCCGCTCTTACGTGCACTTAGTGCTGCGTGGGTATTATGAACTATCGTATCTGTTCAAGTTCTATTTAAATTTTAAATATAAGTAATTTCTATTTAGTTGACAGAAATATCTTGGGTAGGAATGTAAGTTAAATTTAGTCATCATTGCATACATTTTTCTTCACCATAGATATTTAAAGACTAAATTCAACTTACATTCCTACCCAAGATATTTCTGTCAACAAATAGAACCTACTTATATCCAAATAGAACTTGAAAAGATATATTTTTTCGAATCTGATCACACATTTTAGATCGACTGGACGCGTGCTAGTGTGCTCTCGCCTGCCTGCCTCAATAAGTCACCATCGCTTCGCTCTTACCTTTTTACTGTTCATTTAATCATGGCTAGTCACGAAAAAATTTGAAAATGGATGGATGGATTGTTGTGTTGTGTTCAGGTTACATTCCGTGTTTGTCAACCGTTGTAAAAATATAAGGTTTCATTCATCAATTCCTTTCTTACTGCATCAATAAACAGCTCGTCTTCCTCTTTATTTGAGACATCACACACTGCATGCACGTTTTTTTTTTTTTTTTTACACTGTCTTCCTTTAGTTGGACATTGACTTTTTCCACCGTGTCCTTTGTTTCCGCAGTAGCTGCACTTATGAATATGCTTGTATGAGTCACTCGCTTCATATTCTTTTGCTGCCTTCTCAATTGTGTAATGCTTTTTTGTTCAGCGCTCTTTGGAGCTCTTGCTTTTTGTCTGCATACTGCGTTCACAGTCAGTTCACGTGAGCCGCTCGGACTACATGCATCGAAGGTTCTGAGCTGTGCTTGTGCGATGTCCACGGCTTTATTTAATGTTAGCTAAGACCCGGCACTTAAAAGTTTCTCTCGCAGTTTCGCTGAGTTTGTGCCAAACACCACCCTGACCATCTCATCTTCGTTTCCATAAGCACAGCCCTAAACCCACGAATATTTAGCGGTATAGTGTTTCTATTGGATTGCAGCTGACGGACGGCCTTATATGGGCAGGCACTCAATTACGTGGGAGACATGACGATGAGAGACGCAACTCCGCCTCACGCGGCGATCGAGCTGCAGGCTATGGCCGGTATATATGTACATAAGTAGGTTATGACTGTTACGCGTAGAATTTCGAAATGAAACCTGCCTAACTTTTGTAAGTAAGCTGTAAGGAATGAGCCTGCCAAACTTCAGCCTTCTACCTCAACGGGAAGTTGGAGAATTAGTGATGAGTGAGTCAGTCAGTCAGTGAGGGCTTTGCCTTTTATTAGTATAGATTTGAATTTTGTTACAATTAATTATTCCAAGGCCTCCTCCTTGACCAGAGTCTCTAGACTTGTGAAGGAATGTGTATCCATCTGGTGATGCCTCAGCTAGGGGAACAGTGTCAGATTTACTAAGCCAGGTTTCAGTGAGAAGACACAGATCAGATTTTGACAGCGAATGTTCAATAAGCAGCATTTAAAACTGCATACTTCTTTCTGAACTGGTAATATATTTTTTGTTTAATTTGAACTAAGTTTCTATTACAGGTGCCCCTGGTGGAGGGTCTGGTTGTATCTCTTGGTCTAATTATACACCTTATTTTTTGGTTATTAAGTAATTTAAGGTCTGCATCATGACTAAATTTATCAAATACCCCACAGCAGGAATTATGGGTAACAGGTGGGATAAACAACAGCCTGTGATTTAAGATCACATGATTGTGGCCTGGATGCTGCTCTAATCTGTTAGCCAGGCAGTTTTACTGCTATATTATGGAATAGTAAAAAATGTCCCCTTCAGTTAGGATGAAGACCATCTCTCTTGAAAAATCCAAGCCTTTCCCAAAAATCGTTCCAGTTGTTCACAATGGCTATGCTTTTATTTGCACACCAGGTTTCTAGCCAGCAGGGAATGGAACGCAATCTGCTATAAATCACATCCTTTCTGTATAATATTGGTAAGGGTCCAGATACTATTAAATTCCAACATTTAGTTAAAACATCTTTTAGGTAAAATTCACTCACTGATCTTGTTCTTGCCCATTTTTTTAAATGATTTTTATCTTCTCAGCACATAATTCTCCATTGCAGAAATTACAATTGCTCATTCATATTCTATCTTTTAACCTATGACCACTGAAATTATGAGGGTTAAATGTACATATTACCAGTTTTTCTTTTGTTTCTTAGATGTTAAGTCGTCATTCCTTTTGGTTTATTATTTACTCTTAACACTGAAACTTCATTGCATGGGGAGATGCATAAATTGATGGAGACTATTACATGTAGTGTAGTGTCTGCATTTTTTAAAAATTCTGTGAATTAAGTATATTTCATATTGGCTGTTTTAGGCTGTTATGGAGAAGCTGGAGAAAGCAGCAAACACAACAAAGAGCTGGAAGGATAAAGTAGCTCATCATGAAGGATTAATACGTCTTATTCAACCTGGTAAGTAACTACAGTGAAAAAAATACATTTTAATTAAACACATGTTGTAATTTTCTGAAAACACCCTTGATTTTTCTGGAGTAAGTTTCAATCAAAGATCGTTTAGTTTTCTACTAGATACATTACAATATGTTTCAGTCCACAAGATGGCACACTGAGATAAGGGAAGAATTCTGCACCTGCAAATTGTTTTACATCTGTCATCTTTATGAGGCTTACTGAATGTTATGGAAAGATCAACTAATTACAGTGCATTGCATGTCCATACAATATACAGAGTTCATAGTAATTTAAAAAGTAAGTTATGTGGCATTATTTTCCTAGCAACCAGGAAGTGTCAAAATAGCACCATACTCATACTTTAGTTATCACTATATTAATAAATATCAACAATTAAAAAAGAATGTCTAGTTTTCTTTTTTCTGTAATATCTCCAAATTTTTATCAATCTGTCAAAACAAATATATTTATTTTTTAGTAATTAGTTTTTCTATCTGCGGTGGGTTGGCACCCTGCCCAGGATTGGTTCCTGCCTTGTGCCCTGTGTTGGCTGGGATTGGCTCCAGCAGACCCCCGTGACCCTGTGTTCAGATTCAGCGGGTTGGAAAATGGATGGATAGATAGTTTTTCTATTGTGAGAGAGGAGTTTACCCCTAAATATTAATATATTTAAAATGTCCTTCCTTAGTGGATAACCTCTGACCTAGATATACCATTCTGACAAATTTCAGTTTTTTTAACTAAGTGAGAAGTAGTGTCTTTGTTGATGATTAAGTCAGTCAATCAACTTTACAACATAGTTTCTGTACTGTGATCAGTTTGGAAGCCAAACTGGAAATTCTCAAGTAAGCTGTGATGTTTAAGGTGAGATTGAAACAGACTGGTAGTTTGATTGAGATATATATACAGTAGAGTCTCGCTTATCCGATATAAACAGGCCGACCAAACGTCGAATAAGCGAAAATGTTGGATAATGGCAGGTGTTAAGAAAAAACCTATTAAACGTCAAACTGTTATAATTTCACATATTACGAACCTAATAATTATGTTTTACAACAAAACAACAGAATAAATTAACTGAAAAAATTAACTTACAGTTACAGAATTGTCTGACGTTAAATACAGTATGTACTGTACTTAAAAAGTTCAGTCCTGTGATGATTTAAAGACATTTTTGATCGTAGTCTGCTTCCTGATGAGTGCCATTTCGTCGCTGTGAAGTCTCGCCATCTTTGCAGCATCATTATGTCACTAATATAGTCAACATCCGTACGAGCGTATACTGTTTACTACAGCATTGTGACTGAGTGTGTCTGTTTGTGCTGTCACGTGCGAGCCCCCGTCTTGCACCCGAAAACTAGAAGCTGAGTCTCAGTACTTTTAGCAACGTCAGCTTTATTAAGCTTGAGATAGCAACAGCGAGGTTATTTAACACTAGAATTACCAGAGCCTACGAAAAAACTCGTAATTCCGTCCCACCTTAAATCGCTTCTTAAAATCGTTCACAGCTCTCCACCAGCGTCTTTTGTCATCTAAATGTGCTGATAAAAATCAGGCTGCAAGCAGCCGGCTATTCCATCCCCCCACCGACTTAGAACGTGCACAAACTTCTCCCAGCTCATGCCTTGATTGATTATCTAGGAGTGAAGTGGAGTTTTAGAGTGGAAAGAATAGATTATTATTTGGAATACACGCATTTCACGTGTGTTCCGTTTCTACAGTAATCCGTGTAAACACATTTTTAAAACAGAAACGTTTTTCATATTGTAGTAGTAAATGACAAAATGTAAGCATAAACTATATAATGTATGAAGCCTAAAGTCCAAATATCAAACACTTTCACAAAAGGTACACATATAACAGAACAAGTATGCTTTTATTCAAAAATATAACTGCAGAAAAAAGCCACCTTAGCATGCCATATTGACACGTATGTACTGCAGCTGACACAGTAGTATAATGGTATCAGCCGCTGACTAGTATCCAAAAGCTCATGAGTTCGATCCCACATGGCTCAGTTTTGAGAAGTAAACTGCTCTTATTCTTACTATTTTAGAATAAAAACATGCATTTGATTTCAGTGTGTAACAGCCAGTAATTTATGATACTTGTAAAGGTTGTTTTTTTTTATTCACTTTTCATTCTCAGTCTCAGTCGTGTTCAGGATCCTTCCCTACCCCCCATCTGAGAATGCTGTTTTCACATAAAGATGCGCGTAGCTCTGCAGCGTACTTGTGACTGCATTCTCGTACCAATGCTTGCGAACTGAAGTGCCTGCGTGCACTTTTCGTGGCATTACACGTCTATTTTTTTTAGCATGTCCGTGTCGCTCAAACACAGGAACATATGTTGGTGTACAAGAATAAAAAACAAGTGCACTTTTATTCTAGACTATAAGTGAGGAAAAAATAAAGCAAGTTACAGTAGGTGGTTGATACGACAGCTTGCGTGGTGCAATGCTAAGAACTGCTGATTTCCGATCCGTGCTATATAAAATCATCACATTCAAATATTAACAATTTCCACACACCCTTCCTACATTCACGACATGTGTACTTGTTGCAGTGTACACATCTCTCTGGGCTATGGTTCCTATTACACTGAATGAGCACCTGACATTGTACTTTCTTCCCTATATAAATCACATTGAGTATAGCGTCTCCAAATAAATCACATTTGAGTTATAGCGCGTCTTTATGTGAAAACAGCATTGTCAGATTTGGTTGGGGGGGAATCGTGAACGCGACTGAGAGAATGGAACTGAATAAAAAAAAAAAGACTGAAATCAAATGTATGTTTTTATTCTAAAATAGTTAAGTACATGCAATATTATTTGAAAACGAACGTGAAATGCGTGTATTCCAAATAATAATCTATTCTTTCCACTCTAAAACTCCACTTCACTCCTAGATAATCAATCAAGGCATGAGCTGGGAGAAGTTTGTGCACGTTCTAAGTCGGTGGGGGGATGGAATAGCCGGCTGCTTGCAGCCTGATTTTTATCAGCACATTTAGATGACAAAAGACTCTGGTGGAGAGCTGTGAACGATTTTAAGAAGCGATTTAAGGTGGGACGGAATTACGAGTTTTTTCGTAGGCTCTGGTAATTCTAGTGTTAATGTAACAGGATCTTTCATTCTCCTATACACAGACACAGCAGTCAGGCAGGGTCGGGGGAAAGTAATACTGAGCCCAGTGCATTTATAATGTTCCTTGCTCCTTGTATCACCCATCAACGGCAGGCGCTTATAGCATGTCCGTGATCTTTTCGGATTGACTTTTACATCAAACTGCTACAGCGCTGGGAGACTGCGATTGCAGCTTTGGGAAGCTCTTCCGCGTGTCGTCCCGTTGGGTGGAATCCCACAAGAGTTTAGAAACTAACTCACACCAGCCATGATTCTTTTCAAAGGTAAAGTGCAGGTTAATTTGCTTTATGTATTTTTACTTTATATTTTGTATTAATCATTTTTATATGAATAGTTTTGGGTTGTGGAACGAATCATCTGAGTTTCCATTATTTCTTATGGGGAAATTCACATTGATATACTGTACGAGTGCTTTGGACTGCAAGCACATTTCCAGAACGAATTATGCTCGCAAACCGAGGTTCCACTGTAGTTAGCTGCGGCAGAGTCGGGAGCAACAAAAAATAGTCTACGCTCACGCTCGCAACTTGCAGTTCTTGTTTCCGATTGATGCATATTTTTTTTTTTTTTTTGCGGTAGGACGTCAGATAATTCGGAATGTTGGATAAGCGAAGGCAGGATAAGCGAGACTCTACTGTATATATGTATATATATGTATGTATGTATATATATATATATGTATGTATATATATATATATATATATATATATATATATATATATATATATATATATATATATAAAGAAAAAGTAACATTGAAGTCTATGTTGACTTGTTAACTGACACTTTTAGTGCATCAGGAACTGTGCCATTCTAGTAATAAACTATTGCTAAGGCTAATAAATGGCTGTCTGGAACAGCATTGACCTTTTCGCTGTATTTGTTGGGCCTGAGTCTAAGTAACAGGTAGTAGGTTTCATTGTTGAAACAAAAGTTATGAATTTCTCTTCTGTTATCACATTATAATTACTAAAGTGGTATGTGCAGGACGAGTCGAGATGTCTATTTTCTCATTATAGAAGTTCACTAAATCTGCACTGCTAATGTCTATTGGTGTTTTACTTTGCAGTTCTGAATTCACATTTATTAGATTAGCCACTGTTCCAAACCATACACTGGAACAATTTCTGCTGTCTTCTATTAATCTAAAATAGAAGTCCCAGTGGGTCTTAAGGAGGTGTGTTTTTTTTTTTTCTTTCTTCTTGACTATTCTCTGGCTGGTTCAATGTGCTTTAATCACTTTTGTTTTAAGGGGAGGTACTTTCAAAGTTGCATTATAATTAGATGTTAGCTGAGCTAAATTGTTTTCCACAATTATGTTTGACTTCTTCAAAATATCTACAAATTTTGATGGAGAGTTACAATCTAGATGTCTCCATGTCTGTGTTTTAATTGGTGATTGTTAATGGTAAGGGTAAAAAACATATAAACAAACATAATTAACTAGTTGTTAGAAATAACCTAATTTAATGGAGTAATATTTAAGTTTTAAGGTCCACTCTTTGAGATTTGAAACACAAAAGGTGTATAACTCTAATCTTACATTAATGTTAGGAAGATAGTGTATGCTAAACCCTTTATTAGACTGGTCAAGGCATCAAAAAATGCTACAATAAAAAATATTTTATTAGAAGTTTGTAACCTTTCAGACCCATAGGTATTTCTTTGTCCTAGTCTGAAGCATGACTCCTGCTTTAACAGTACCTTATACAGTAGCAATTCAAGAACTGATTCTTTTTTGATAGCAATCTTTTGCTATTTCTGAAATTTTGTAAATACCTGTATATTGCTGTTTCTCTGATTTTGGAACATTTTTGGAACTACTAGTCTTTATTGCTACTATTAATTATTAGCAACAACACCATTTTTATCTGAGTATTAATCACATTCATCCTAAATAGATAATTTCATAGATATTCAGATAAGTCCACAAATATCCACAGGAGCACTCTGATAAACACTCAATACATACCTAAGGGGACACATTATTCTATACATCTCTCATAAAAATAAAATTCAAACTAGGACACCAGAACTAGCTATGAGACCTTTAAGATTATAAGAAATATGGAAACTCACCTAATGATATGCAAAAAGGTGGCAATTTCAAGTAGAATTTAATCTTCTGACTTTAAAGGAAATGGAGGAGCTAATTTATAGGTTGCATCACCTATAATAAGAGCATGGAAAAAAGTTTAAAATGATTTTGCCTCTCCAAAAGTTTTGTGTCATTATTTTTTCAGTTTTCTGGATGAGGGCTGCACCTTCTCTTTAACCCCTTATCAAGAGGGGTAAATTTTGCTAAATCACTTGTAATTTGACCTTTCCAAATTAGAATCATTGCTGTTATTGAACTATCTTGAGTATAAACACATGTTTGGTCTCTTTGTAAAGGTAACATTCTCTAGTTTCACCCTTAGTAGTCAGAATCACTGTAGGTGTGACTGATCAAAAGTTATGCACATTAAAACTTACAGAAAAAATGAATTTTTTTGTTCTCGCCTAAGTTTTTTCGTGAAAATAAAGGCCTCTATAGCTGCAGTAGGTAGGTGGGGACAGAAACACACTATGTACCAACAGAATAACTTGTTGACTACTGAATACTGAATATCTGTAAAAATGACATTTTTACACCAGTTTTTATGTGGGCATGTCCAGGTGCTTTTTAGAGGGTTTATCCATTATCCACATTTTGGAACGTATGGAAAAAGTGCAATAACTTTTGAATGCTTCAACCCACATATATCAATGAGGGCTCTACTGAAAGCTTACACCTAAAGGAATCTATATCTACACACAGTGTCACTCTATTAGTTATGGAAATTCATATTCCATAATAAAAACAATAAAAAATACACATTTCAATATAAAAATAGTCAAAACAAGTCTTATGGGCCAAAAAAATATATATTTTTTATTTTTTATTTTTTTTTTAATAAAATGCACACAAACTATATACATTTTTTACAAACTGTTACAACGCAGCTCAGCGTTTTTCCATGTACCACTGATTGTAGCAATCCCTAGCAGGCAGAAAGCACAAGGGCATGTCACATGTCGCTCTCTGCCTCAGACTTGTGGTCCAATTCATCAGTGTCACGCCGCGTACATGCCTCTACTACTTCATCGAGAGTGTATTTACATTTAAGTTACATATCGGCATGCTCAGCTGCTCATTGGCTGCAAGTTTGGAGTATCACTCACAGTGTCCAATCAAACTGGTAGATTCTACCAGGGTTTGGATTTGTGCGTCATCATTCACTCGTTGGCTATACGAGGAGCCAGTCACCCCCCAGACCCCTCGTAATTGGCCAACTTAGGTGTCAATCAGAAGCTAACACTTCCGTGTAACATGCTTTAGCATGGTTATTGCCGACAGAAACAAATTACGTCTGATATGACCAATAGAAATGAAAAAAAATGTCGGAGCTAGTCTCAAGTTAAGAAACGTTTTCTGGAGTTTTTGTCCCTTTGAGGATCTATTGTGTGTTTTGGACCTAATCGTTTTACTGGATTATATTCCCTGGAGCCTTACGGACAGAATGAGATCAATATTGCTCGGAAATATTGATGTTTGACTTGCAGAGAGCCGTCAAAGGTAGGAAAAGTCTAACTCTTAAAAGTATTTACTTCTCTGTAAAAAAGGATTTAGTGTCAGTGCTGTGGTTGTTGTGTGTCAAAATGGTTTATATCATCGGAAAGACGAGACTCTGAGTTTTCATTTAATGTGTAGTATGTCGAGGTGCATGACAGAGGGGCATGCACACATGGCTGTGATGTTGTCCAATCGTAGTTATGTACCGGGACCGGTACATGTGCATGTTATTAAGAATGTGCCTATTTTGAATTTTCTCATGGGATTAATAAAGTTTGTCTAAACTAATCAATATCTTGAACTATCCATCTTCCTTTCTATCCTAGCAAGCACCCCAATGCCATCTGAAGACAAATGCTACTATAATAGGATGTTGCCATTATGTTTTACTGAAGGAATGACATGATTTGGGTGGTAAGATTTACTGGGTACTGTTTTGCATTTTGACCAGAAAGTTGGATTTCTTTATTTCATCAACCCACAGAATTTTAAAACACTTTTTAGTAAACTATAAGCAACATTTGATGTGGCTCTTTATGGAGTGTCATCTTCTTATTTCAGCCATATTTGTGAAGCACTTATGATGTTAAGGCCACTGACAGGAATGGCTGTAAAGGCCTGTACTTCTATTAAAGTGGCCATCAACCTCTTAGTAGCCTCTGTTATCAGCATGTTTCTTATCCAGCCTAAAGAGAAGCCCTGACCTAGGAAAGGTCTGGGTGGTGCCATGTGCCTCCCAATTCTTAATCATGATGTGCTCTATGGGATGCTTAAAACCTGTAAAACCTTTTTTTATACCTATTTTTTGACTTGAAATGTATTTAAGTCCTTTTCAGACCAGCTACGTGCCTGGGTAAGTTTATTTTCTTTGACATTCAAACACTGGAGCATTCTAGAATAACTTCCCTTATTGTGTGCTAATCTTGACTACCACATTTTATCTCCGATGAGAGCCATCTAGTTGTCCAAACTATAAGTTACCTTTCTATACCCAAGCAAATACATATATGCAGTTTTAAGGGGTGATCACTTATCCAAATAATGTTTTTTAATCTTCCAATAGTAATTATTTTGCAGTTTGTTGGCTTGCAATTTCAGTAAAGGTAACAAAAACAGATTTTTGTTTAAAAAAACAAAAAACAAAATGTGTTTCATTTTGCAGTCTTTTTTGCATATTCCTACAAAATTCGATTATCATCTTATATAGTTTACTAATTGTATATGGTTATCCAGTTATGAACTGAATAATTGGTATAATTTGTGATATTTATCATTCAGTTTGTAAGATAAAACCACTGAAATCTGAAAAGCTTCTCATGTTTATAGTGATATTATCTTTTTCTTTCAAGGATCAAAGGGTCCTCAACTGATCACCAACTGGGGAGCAGCAGCTTTCACCGAGGCAGAACTAACCCAGAGGGAAAAAACTTGGCAAGAAAAAAAAGGCAGTGCCTCTCAGGTTCAGTAGATGTGACTGTCTACTATAGTGCATAACCTTATTGAGATTTTTAAGTATGTCCAAACACATTTGGGGAATGTCTATTTGTAGACATTGTATAGGTAATATTAATAAAAAATATGGATAAATTATGAAAGGGAAAAGTGTTAATTCTTAATCATTATATTTTTTTTACATTACCACATATCCTTAAAATGTACTGCTGTGTTTCCCATTTCTGATCTTGCAGAAAAATTGCTTAATACCCAAGCCTTGAATCTACATGGTCTTCCGGGGCTGGGAAAAATCTGTCCTCCTTTCACTACAAGTTAGAAAATACTGACACAAACTTTCCAATGTTTTGTTCATTTTCCAAGTAATAACAAAATCTACACTTTGCAACTACACAAACAACCATACTTATGGATGGTTCTTTAATTGCGCAAAATGTTCACAGAAGTGAAACATTGAAAACTGAATGCTGAGATCTCCAACTAGATTTAAACAGATTTGTGGTGATTTCAAGGGGAAAAAAAAAAAAACACAACTCTTCCCATGAAGACAGTTGCCTATTGTGATATTCCCAATGACTCAATCAATAAATTTTTCCAGGTTTGATTTTGTCTTTAGGCAGGCTCTATGTATGTGAGAGGTGACTATCAATGACCATCCAGAAGTACGGAAGTGCAATGAATTTAATGTAGTGACGAGAGATGAGGAACATGGGTGTTTTGGACTCACAAACGGAAGACTCATCTGTCCGATATATCATGTATTATATACCACAACAGAATTGAGAAAATAAAAATGCAAAGATAGCAACTGAATTCACTGTAGCTGTTAACCCCTCATACATGAGACTGTGTCAGGCAGCACACTATTGACTTTTATAAAAAGAGGCAAACACGACTGCACTGGAAAATTGGCTCTCAGTTGGTAAATGTGACATGGTGCAACAATGCAATTATAACTGCAATCTGATATACCCTACAACTATCCATTCATCCATCTATCCATCCATCCATTATCCAACCTGCTATATCCTAACTACAGGGTCACGGGGGTCTGCTGAAGGCAATCCCAGCCAACACAGGGAGCAAGGCAGGAAACAAACCCGGGGCAGGGTGCTAGCCCACCACAGTACCCTACAACTAGAAATTGTATAATGTTACTTTAGCATTAGTTTAATAATTTGTGTTTTGTCAGAGATGAAACTCTTTTGAAATCATCAGGAAGAAGCCTTCTTCATTTTTCTTTTTCTACTTTAAGCCTTTTTACTTTTATAACCTCATATTCTCATATCTTTACTGAGCAATTGCCAAATGTTTAATAATTACGTGTTGGGATTTAAAATGATGGCCTGCTTTAGATGCCCATGCAACACCAACATGGATTATCCATTGTAGTTATTGATAATGTGTAGATTAATCATTTTTTAATGTTTACTGAAATCCAAGCATCCATGCTCTAAACTTTTTTCCCAGAAGCTTCTCCGTCTTACAAACCCTTAGTAGTATGTCACAGGAAAGTGCTTAAATATATTATCTAAAATAGTTTATTAAAGGTTAAAACAAATAAGCCTGCAACTGATTAGAGTAGCAAAGCAGATCACTTAGCCTACTTAACTAAACTTGTTATATTTTTGTACTACTTGTCATGTAAACATGCAGTTCTCAAAGTATTTGCTCAAGAAACATCCAAATTTTGCATTAGATATTCTTTGTCTTTCTGAAATACTAAAACTATGAAAGTGCAAAATCAAACAAAACTGTTATTACAACTGTAGAGGCTGTAAGTAGTTAAATATTTTCACATTTATTTGCATATCTTTGTATTTAAAGACCAGATTGCATTGAGATAACAAATTGCATGGAGCTGCAGTGCCTTAAATATTCAGCATCAAATGATTTTTTCACATTCGTGAGTCTTGCAGGCTAGGATTTTTATGCATTAGATTAAAATGTTTTCTTTTTGAGTTTTATATTTTTACTTACAGGTTACTCCTAAACGAAATACAAAAATAAATTATTCATTTTCCAATGTAATCATTCTACTGGATCACCTACTGTATTAAAAACAAGATTTTTTTCTTAATTTTTTTCCCCCAAATGAATTTGTGTTAACACATAATGATAAAGCTATTTTTGTCCATTCCTACTTGCAACATTGCTCCCGTTATCTCAGAGGATTTTGGCAACAGTAATAAACAGTAAGAGATTACAGTCACAGGTCCATTCATTTCTTCAGCAGATTTCCTTTCTGCCCACCTTTTATTTTTTTTAATAAGAAGGGCTGAGCTTTCTTGTTGAACATGACCAATGCACACTGTGCGGTGTTAATATAATAATAAGTACATGTGTGACATATGTCACAAAACACCCAGCTATAGGCAGATCCTTTAGGTATATTCACCATGCAGAGTAATGGCATAATACTACTGAATCTTTTCATTAAAAGGCTGGGGGTGCCAGAGTAACTAAAATTACAGATACAAACTTGTACTGAAACCTCAAGCCCTAGCTTTGTTTGGATTTTTTTTTTGTTTGTTTTATTTAATAAGGCACTTATAAGTTTTAAAGCTACCCAAGGAAAACAAATTTAAATAATTTTAAATTATACATCTTGGAAAATACAAATTAAATAAGTCATTAATGAGAGTACACTTTTCTAAGGCACAATTATCATACATTTTTAGTTCTAATCCTGAAACTTAAGACATGATTTTCACTTATGGCCTTGACTGTTAAGTTTCTAAACATTTGCCCTTTTCTGATTAAGCGCACTGTATTTGGTTTATTTTAAGTTTGTGGTTTGTGAAACCTTTCAGTTGTCCACAATCAACTACTGTTTTATCTATAGTATGGACTTTGTTAAGAACATGTTACAACTGTATAGAATGAGTGACTATATTACACTGCTGAATCTGCATTTAAATTTTCCCGACATTGGCACACTACTTGGCCTAAAAGAGTAGTTTTTGAATGTCTGCCAGATGTAACTGACATGTTTATGTATAGTCACATTTATTCAGAAATATGTTTATATGAATGTTACTTTTAAAGGAGTGTTATTTATAATAATAATAAAAGTATAATAAAGCTTTTTATTTACATAGCACATTTGTCATACTTAAAGCGCTTCACAGATATTCAGATGAACACAAAAAGAATAAAACCGCAGAAAAATATTAACTAAATTACAATAGATACAAACACTAAACACCAAATAGATTAATACATGATGTACAAAGTTCTAAATTAGAATAAGAAACATCAAGCAGGAATTAGAAATCTAAAAATTACTAAATGGAAACTATAAATAAGTAACATAATTTGTGTAAGCTAATATGTAAGAATATCAGTGTAGATAATTAAACCACCCACAACGATGACAGTCTGCGTCAGAGAGTAATTATTCAGTCACATCACTTCAAAAAGACCCATTGAATTTTTCAGGACAATAAAGAAGAATGAACAGTAAAACACCTAATTTTGTTATCTGTTTTACAGTGAAACTCTCAAAGGACATCTGCCACTAAGTGACTATTGTTTAGATATTCATTTCTGATCTAACAGCTGTAGTTGGAATGCCACTCTGACCTGAACTTAAAGTCACAGAAAAGTAAGCACACTCAAACAAGGTCTCCACATATTTCAGATATGTCTAATATACAGAGATTGTAGTTCATGATGAATTTAGACATTACTATTGATTTAACATTAATTAACTTTGAATTAACCAATTCAATGTTAATGTCAGTATGTTCACTGCCCACAGATTCTATCCAGAGTTTGTTTAAATACATTGTACATTTCTCATTTTCAGCATACTTGTGATTAAAAACCCTGTGCTGGATTGCATACTTCAAACTTATTTAATAATCCAAATTATATAAATATGACTGCTTAAACTCTAAAGATAGCCTCACAATTTCAGCATTTTTAAGAAATTAAACCTTAGTCAGGCATGCTTAAACTTTGAGTTATGATTTGCCATTAAATTTCTTGCCATTGTATTAGATGCTTCTTCCTCTAATGTTTTTACTGAAAATAATTATGAATTACATTGTTTTTCTAACCAAGCAATATTTTTAATTTTACAAATCCTAGCTATGAGTGATTTGCAGTTAGTGTTTTTTTGTATACCTAATGTACTGAACAATTGTTGAACAATAATTTTGTTATGATTTGCCAGTTATTGTACATGTTAAATTTATAGTATCAGAACTAAATTTTTAGATGCAGGAATATTTCTTAATAGCAACTATACTTTGGTTTCTTATACACATTTCTGTAGCTCTTGCGCATTTAAACAGACATTAAATGATCAATAAAGTAAAATGAGTCTGTGGTTTGTTTCATTTCTATAGGTCTAGATATCAATGTATTTTCAAGAGTCACTTGTCATTGTCAGAAATGTTTGAATATATCTGAATGTTGGGTGAAAATCGGACAGAGTGTACTGTACTGTATAACACTGATTAGAAAGAACATTCTTCAGATTATGTTACAAATGTTGTACAAGTGAAATATGCTGAAAAGTCTTTTTCTCAGTATCAATAGGAGTGTCATGTTAACAAAACTTCCAAAATAGCTGTGACTCTGTTACAGTCAGTAGGAGATTAAAACATCATGTATGAAATGTGTGGCAAAAAATTAGACAGTAAGGTTACCAAACTGTTGTATGTCCATTTCATTTTCTTTTATGAATTGATTTTGATTCGAACCAAATAACATTCCACAAATTAAGTCAAACTTAATAAACCAAAATTCAAGAGCTTCAAGATCTTTTTTTCCCTGATATAGAAGCTTATTTTAAAATGTTATTATTTAGATCCTACCATATTTTAAAATGTTTTGAACACATCCTCTAAGTGAGATCTTTTTTCCATTTACAAATAGTATAGAACATCACTTACCCTCTAACTTTAAAAAAAAAAAAAGGTGAGGTGGGATTCTTCCATTTGAGCAAGATAAGTCTGTGCTAATTGTGAGTTAAAGGCAACTACAGTTTGTATGTTCTTCTCCACTTTAAGCCAATTTGGGAGTACCCCAGACACAGCTGCTAATGGGTTAGGAGTGATTCTGACACCAAGGCTATCTGATAGGCATTCAAAGATTTTTGTCCAAAAAGTGTTAACTCTTTCAGGGCTGATGTTGACTTTTGTCAAAAGGAGGAGCTGACGATAATTGGTAATCAACTGTAAACTGTGACAAAACCAACCATTACATCTTAGTTATACTCTCATTGGTAGAAGGAAAGTTAGGTTTTGACCAAGATTTCCTGCGCTCCCATGGGTAGCAAGGCACAGACAATGGCAAAAATGGCACTGACATGTGGTGAGAGGTCAAATTGAATGTGTAAAGCAAAATACTCAGTGGACGGCATTTTGCTTATTCTCTCTGAATTGGACTAAGACTTGTCACACTCTGCTTTTGATACAGGCGATCGAAAATGAATATGAGGTTTTGCAGCTTCAGCTGATGGGTCCCCAGCTAATTTTGGTGCTGAACAGGTTCATAGAGCCTGTCTGCCGCACATTCTTGGCAAACTGGCAGCCACAGCATGCAGCAACAGACGTTCTATGTTGATTTCTGTGTGAAGCCATTGTGTTTCAGAAAACAATGTTTTTTGGAAAAAATATTCAGCCCTCAAAGAGTTAATTTAGAGCACGCTCAAAACATGTGGCCCAGTGAGGCTGGAGCTAAACTGCATGTTCACATGTTGAATCTTGCCCTGCAAACATTTTGGAAAATTTTAAACAAGATAAATGTGTTTGATAAAATACTTTAAGTTGAATGATTGAGTGCTTTGCGCATATAGAGCCAGAGTATATTCCGCGTGTGACTGACTTTCACTGCTTTTCTGAAGTATTAAGTGAAAGATCCTTTCCCCATTGTACCCTGGGATCTTTGAAAGGAAAGGACTTTAAAATGTTTTTTATAAATTGTAATAATGCTTTCTGAGTCTTCAAGACTGATTAATATTACTTTTGGAATTTTAGAAATAGGTGTGGAAGGTGAGGGAAATTAGGCAGGTTACATTTAGCAAACTGTCTAGCTTGAAAGTAGTGAAAAAATGTAGTTCATAAGAAGTTAAATTTGAAGGTTAATTGTTTGTAGGATGCAAAGATATTATCTATGTATAAGTCTCAAAGTGTTTTAATCCCAGACATTTTCCTATCATTAAATACTATGTATTTTTGAGAGGGTGAAAAACTTTGAGTGTCGTGTAGAGGTGCAACAGATAAGAACTTCTTTGCCTTAAAGTGCTACTTACATATTCTGAGTGAATATAGGGCATTTGGATTATTAGTGCATTGATAATTTGTATTTACTGGGGCACACAGCAAGGAATATAAAGAAGTACTGCAAGATTTTAATTCTTCTGCATACCATGCTTATGTGTATTCATCAATTTGTGTCAATGTCCAGGTCTTTATTGCCTGTACAGTGGGATGCAAAAGTTTGGGCAACCTTGTTAATAGTCATTATTTTCCTGTATAAATCGTTGGTTGTTACGATAAAAAATGTCAGTTAAATATATCATATAGGAGACACACACAGTGATATTTGAGAAGTGAAATGAAGTTTATTGGATTTACAGAAAGTGTGCAATAATTGTTCAAACAAAATCAGGCAGGTGCATAAATTTGGGCACCGTTGTCATTTTATTGATTCCAAAACTTTTAGAACTAATTATTGGAACTCAAATTGGCTTGGTAAGCTCAGTGACCCCTGACCTACATACACAGGTGAATCCTATAATGAGAAAGAGTATTTAAGGGGGTCAATTGTAAGTTTCCCTCCTCCTTTAATTTTCTCTGAAGAGTAGCAACATTGGGGTCACAAAACAACTCTCAAATGACCTGAAGACAAATATTGTTCACCATCATGGTTTAGGGGAAGGATACAGAAAGCTGTCCCAAAGATTTAAGCTGTCTGTTTCCACAGTTAGGAACATATTGAGGAAATGGAAGACTACAGGCTCAGTTCAAGTTAAGGCTCGAAGTGGCAGACCAAGAAAGATTTCGGATAGACAGAAGCGACGAATGGTGAGAACAGTCAGAGTCAACCCACAGACCAGCACCAAAGACCTACAACATCATCTTGCAGCAGATGGAGTCACTGTGCATCGTTCAACCATTCGGTGCACTTTGCAGAGGAAGCCTTTTCTCCGCCCACATCACAAACAGAGCCGCTTGAGGTATGCTAAAGCACATTTGGACAAGCCAGCTTCATTTTGGAATAAGGTGCTGTGGACTGATGAAATTAAAACTGAGTTATTTGGGCATAACAAGGGGCGTTATGCATGGAGGAAAAAGAACACAGCATTCCAAGAAAAACACCTGCTACCTACAGTAAAATATGGTGGTGGTTCCATCATGCTGTGGGGCTGTGTGGCCAGTGCAGGGACTGGGAATCTTGACAAAGTTGAGGGACGCATGGATTCCACTCCGTATCATTAGATTCTGGAGACCAATGTCCAGGAATCAGTGACAAAGCTGAAGCTGTGCCGGGGCTGGATCTTTCAACAAGACAATGACCCGAAACCCTGCTCAAAATCCACTAAGGCATTCATGCAGAGGAACAAGTACAACGTTCTGGAATGGCCATCTCAGTCCCCAGACCTGAATATAATTGAAAATTTGTGCTGTTAGTTAAAGAGAGCTGTCCGTGCTCGGTAGCCATCAAACCTGAATGAACTAGAGATGTTTTGTAAAGAGGAATGGTCCAAAATACCTTCAACCACAATCCAGACTCTCATTGGAACCTACAGGAAGCGTTTAGAGGCTGTAATTTCTGCAAAAGGTGGATCAACTAAATATTGATTTCATTTCTTTTTTGTGTTGCCCAAATTTATGCACCTGCCTGATTTTGTTTGAACAATTATTGCACACTTTCTGTAAGTCCAATAAACTTCATTTCACTTCTCAAATATCACTGTGTGTGTCTCCTATATGATATATTTAACTGACATTTTTTATCGTAACAACCAACGATTTATACAGGAAAATAATGACTATTAACAAGGTTGCCCAAACTTTTGCATCACACTGTATATTTGCCACCTAGTAATAAAATTGAAAGTTAGGTAGGGCCATGCCCCTTCTGCTTTAGGTCATTATAGAGGTGACATTTTGATGTGTAGATATTTCAGATTTCTAATAATTGAGGATATGATTTAATTAAAAAAAAAAAAAAAGATTTGTTAATGTATATGTATATGGATATGGGGATGGTTTTTTGAAAGAGAAAAAGAAGCTTAGGAAGGATGTTCATCTTAACAGTGTTGATTCTTCCAGATTATGCCAGATGGAGGCAGCAAAATTTTCTTGAAAAAGAGCTTTATGTTGTGATATTTACCCCAAGATATTTAACCTTCTTAGCTTGTAAAAAGCATTGCATTTTTTGCCATGAAAAATCTCAAAAGTATAATAATGATACAAATAATAATAGTAATGATGAAAAGAAATAATACGAAATTAAGAATAATAACAAAAATAATAGTATAATAATACTACTAATGATACCAAAACAGTATATAATCTAAAAATTAGTCCTTTGTGTGGTAAATCTTAAAGCACAGTGAAAGACAAAATCCAGCCACACAGTCTGGAGAATAATGGCATATTTCTTTTAGGATTTTCTTTCCAGATTCATCAGGTTTTGAACAGCACACTGCACAAGAACATGTTGGATTCTGTTTTTTTTTTCCCTGTTGGAGGTATATAATCAATAAAATGGCTACCAGTAAAATGGTCTGAATTGATCTGCGCTGTGCTGGGTCCACCACATCTCTTTAGCAGTAGTGTGGACGGTGGATTTGCGGAAAGATTTTTTCTACAAGCTGGCATGTAAAGTTTGCAGGAGATACAGTTTCACCAGATTTTTTTGTTTAGGACGAATGCATTCCAAATACACTGTTCCATCAGATGACAAAATATCTTTTTGTAATATTTCTCACCAACTGTGGAAAAACCTAGTATGTTACATCTGTCAAGTTTTCAGCAAATTGAGAAAATGATGTCGCCCCTATAGTTAACAATCTCTAGATTAAATTTTTCCCGAACTTCACGTACACTATCGTTTTTTTCATGAATCAACAACACCTGTCATTTAAATCACTCAGTCGCAGCATTTAAATCATGTGATTGGTAGGCAATCTTTCCTTATTGGTCAGTGGAGTTGCTAGGGGGTTTTGTCTTGCAGTGTGTTAAATACTATGAATGTACTAGCTTCTTCCATCGTGCTGTGACCGGAATAAAGACATATTTGGCAATCGCCACTACCTTATAAATCAGGAAAGACCTAGTAACTCCAGATAAGATCTAGTAACTCCAACATTTTATACCTGCTTTTGAAATGCAGTGAATCACAAGATATGATGCAGCATTATTATTGAAGAGACACTACCAAAGAATATTATCAGTCAGGGATATTGCACAGTAAGTTCCAAAAATGCTTTTCTTTTTTTCTTAAGTTTTTATAAAATTCCATGTCTGTGCTACAAGAAGCTTCTGGGGATTGAAAGCATGCTTAGAAAGCAAGCCTCTCTTTAATTGAGACTTTTTTTTGCCACCATAGAGGATTGGGGCAAATTGCACTTGTTAACCTAGGCAACTAAGCATCATCTATTAATCTTCTCTGTGCCAGTCCAAAGATGAAGCTTAGCAGAATTTTGTGCATTGAGAGTCCATGAAATTCACAACTGATGCAAAATAAAATCTCGGAGAAAGATTCAGAGGATTTTTGTACCGTATCTGCTGTTGCTGAATGTTCATTTAATTGAATCTTCCATGTTTATTACAAATTCATAAAAATCATTACAAAATGCTAAAATGAAAATAAATGACATTTAAAGTATATTTTCATTACCACCTTTTTTTGATAGTGACAGGGTTTTTGAGTTTAAATTTGGTATGTTTGTTATGAAATGGTAAAGCATTAAAAGCTAAGCTGTCTATTGACAATGACAAGATAAGGGCCTGATAAGGGCTGTTCGGTCTCTGTACAACCGGTGTCAGAGCTTGGTCCGCATTGTCGGCAGTAAGTCAAACCCGTTTCCAGTGAAAGTTGGACTCCGCCAGGGCTGCACTTTGTCACCAATTGTGTTCATAACTTTTATGGACAGAATTTGCCGTAAGGCAAAGCTCTCAATTTACCAGTCGATCTATGTTCCTACCCTCACCTATGGTCATGAGCTATGGGTAGTGACTGAAAGAATGAGATCGCGAATACAAGCGGCTGAAATGAGTTTCCTTCGCAGGGTGTCTGGGCTTTCCCTAAAAGATAAGGTGAGAAACTTAGTCATCCGGGAGGGGCTCAGAGTAGAGCCGCTGCTCCTCCACATCGAAAGGAGTCAGATGAGGTGGCTCGGGCATCTGATCAGGATGCCTCCCTGGTGAGGTGTTCTGGGCACGTCCAACTGGGAGGAGGCTCCAGGGAAGACCCAGGACACGCTGGAGGGACTATTTCTCCCGGCTGGCCTGGGAACACCTCAGGATTCCCCCGGAAGAGCTAGAAAAAGTAGCTGAGGAGAGGGAAGTCTGGGCATCTCTGCTCAAGCTGCTGCCCTTGCAACCCGATCTCAGATAAGCGGAAGAGGATGGATGGATGGAAGAATTAATATATCACTAGGGGGCTCCACCCTCTGCTCACTTCGCTCGCCAACCCTCGTGGCTGAGCCACTCAAAGGGAATCAGGACGCTCCTCCATTAGAGAAAACAATTGTATTTAAAGAGATGGTATATAAAAAAAGTATGGGGGCGCAGGAGGAAGACTGTTTGGTCCTTAGGTTTTATAAATAGAAAATCAGTTACTTGAGTATTTCATTACTGTCTATTTTAAATGCTAATGAATAATAAAAAAAATGCATAAAATAACAATGCAAAAGTAAAAATAGAAGTAAAGTAAAACGTAATAAAACATAATAAAATTAAATTATATTAACGCTTCATCAAAAACAATATTATTAATTACTTTATCCTCTAACTTACATTCTATAAATGTTGCTTTTTTGCATTTCTTTTTGAATATTGTTTGGGGTATTTTTCTCTGTTTCATTTATTGTACAATTCTCTTTGTTCTTGATTTTTATTATATGCAGCTATTTTTTTATCATTTTCTTTTTTTTTTTTTGATGTTCATTATCAGCTCTTGCTGCTCTTCTATCGCAATCTACAATTTGACTTTCTTGAATAGATAATTTGCTCTTCTGCCTTGCCGTTATAACCCGACTGTGTTGAAGGGCAAATTAGCACAAAGAGTGTCATAGGGATGATACAGAAAGTGTCGTGGCGAAAAATTCATCATCAGAAGGCTTTTTACCTAAAAATAAAGGCTATTAGGACTCGAGATAGACAGAGTTTTAAGGCTTTATTTCAATAAATCAACCACACGGACTCAACCCAATTCGGCCGAATGAGATTGAGCCCTGATCATTACAACAATTGAAGTATTTATAACAATTTCTTATCATTTTGGCACATTCAGTCAGCTTATTCTGCACCTGGCTTCACTGTTCATTATTCCACTTGGTGTCAGCTCGGCTTATTTTGATTGGTCTAAGACTGGGTGGAAGGCTTCCTCTTCACCATATTTGGGCTTTACTATGTAATTTCCTATCTTTTCTGACCTTGCTCTAATGAGCTTCTTTGCTTACCTCCTCTGACTTCCTTTTACTCCCTTCTAACCAGACTTTGAGTTTCCATGGGAACCCTTATTATCTCCTTACTTTTCCTATTACTGGCCTCCTTATGGAATTTGTAATCTTTCTATGCTGTTCCATTTTCTCTAACTGGCCAAGGCTTCAATTCCATTTATGGGTTTTCCTCTCATTGTTTCCTCTCTTAAGCCTTCCAAACTTTTTACAATAGTGACCTGAAGCTTAAGCTTTAATTAAAAGAAGTATAGTATGTGCTTTCATTTAATCATTGCTTGGCATGCTTGATTTGTCTTAATTTCTACACTAAAGTTAATTGCTAATATATTCTTATAATATTTTTGCTAATGCCTGCATTTACTAAGATTTTCTCTTCATGCATTAGGTCAACGTGACCCTGTTTAGCACAAGCTTTTCTGCTGATTCAGCAACCCAGCTGCTGTCAGAGGCCTCTTCTCTATGTTATCTCTTTCTAGCCTTGAATCACAGGTGTTCTCAAACTCTTATCCTGTCCAAAACTGGTTTCGCTGTATCAGTTAGCTGTTCTTTTCTTTACTTTGGAAATTTTAATGTAAGCCTATAAAATAATGCAATATAACTGATTTTTAGTTAACTATTTGCTTAACATTCTAATTTATGTTTAATCGAATGTTTTAGAAGCTTTTAATTACTTTATATGGCTCTATATGTTAATTTTGCTATACTCTTATGCTAATAAAAAATTTTCCTTCTACAAAAGAAGATGCACACGGTAGGAATAATGATTGGGCGAGCAGTGTGGAGGAGAGTGGTCAAGGCTTAATGAAGCAGACACAATGGAAAAAGTTTTTAATAGGGAAAATTTTAAACTATTATAATGCCATTCTTCCCTATTGCACCTTTTTGTCAGTGACAGATGAAATTAAATGAATTGTTAGTATACCACTAAGACTAAAGCCGCAAAGAGATGTTTACAGTAATATGATCCACAAGAAAAACTAACACACGTCAAGACCTTCTAGGATCAAGCATAGTGTGCGCCAGTCCTTCTTTACTATGTAGAGTTTTTAAACCACCAGCACAAATAATAAATACAAAGAAAGGTAATGAGAGTGTTTGTGTTTATATCTATACTAATAAAAGGCAAAGCCCTCACTCACTCACTCACTCACTCATCACTAATTCTCCAACTTCCCGTGTAGGCTGAAATTTAACAGACTTATTCCTTACGGCTTACTTACAAAAGTTAAGCAGGTTTCATTTCGAAATTCTACACAGTCATAACGGTCGACAACTTCCGCCATGTTGAACTTTCTTATTTATGGCCCCATCTTCACGAAATTTGGTAGGCGGCTTTCCTGCGCTAACCGAAACCGATGTACATACTTATTTCGATGGTATGACGCCACTGTCGGCCGCCATATTGAACTTTCCAACGTCTCTAATTTTCCAACTTCCCGTGTAGGTAGAAGGCTGAAATTTGGCAGGCTCATTCATTACAGCTTGCTTACAAAAGTTAAGCAGGTTTCATTTTGAAATTCTACGCGTAACGGTCATAATGGTCAACAACGTCTGCCATGTTGAACTTTCTTATTCATGGCCCCATCTTCACAAAATTTGGTAGGCGGCTTTCCTGCGCTAATCGAAACCAATGTACGTACTTATTTCGGTGGTATGACGCCACTGTCAGCTGCCATATTGAACTTTCCAACAACACTAATTCTCCAACATCCCATGTAGGTAGAAGGCTGAAATTTGGTACTTATTTCGGTGGTATGATGCCACTGTCGGCCGCCATATTGAACTTTTCAACGGTCTTTGTTGGGCCCATCTTCAAGAAATTTGGTACGTGGGTTCCCAACGCTAACCGAATCCTACTTATGTACATATATACGTCCATAGCCGGCGGCGTTGGTCCCCCATCCCAACGCCTCCCACGTTGTTGGCTGTCTACCTATATAAGGCCGTCCATCGCTCCAGTCTCTACATTCCCTTCCTTGCTTCACCACGGGATTCACGTCTCCCTGCTGATAACTACAGCCTTTTTATTTAATCCATGGCTTCTCCGCTGTTTTATTGTTCATTTATTACGATTATAGTTATTGTGTAGGTATTTTAGACTTCCTTTACATTGTTCAGGTACCCATTTCTTTATCGTACCAACCGTACCACCATTAACATGTCTATCGAGGTGATCACCATCGATCAAAGAACTATCACTTACCGAGTGGTTTCCATGCCCGGAGATGGCACCTACCTTTTCCATTCTCTTTATTACATATTGTACGGCCATATCAGGCTCACTCTTGATATCGGGAGGAACATTGTGTCTTATGTATTGAATGACTGGGACAGGTTCAAGGTGTGGACTGATGACGGTATAGGAGATAATTATACTACACAGGAGCACTATAAGAATGAAATGCTTAAGCCCTTCACCTATGCATCTGCATGTGAGTTGATGGCTGCCGCTGAATTGTTCAGTTGTCGCTTTCAAGTGTACCGAAATGGCCAAATATTTTACACCTTTCGTAACCGCCAATGCCTCTTAAACATCTTAGATTGATAGGTGACGATTTCAGTAGTGGACACTTTGATATTTATGAATGTTTAAACTCTCAAAAGCTGGATGTGAAGTTATCGATGAAACCGGTTGTATACTTACAACGCTTGACAGATGCCGAATGTCTTTTCAACACAAGTCCTACAAATACTAACATAATTGAAACAAACCATGAAACTCAAACCGATTATGACAGCAGCAATCCAAGCTGTGAGATTTGAAACAAGATTACTGTTCACATGACCAACTGTACGTTGCATGCTCAAGAGTAAGATCAGCGCACAGCTTGGTCATATTACAACCGGAGGGCCGAACTCACAATATGGTATAAAGAGATCCTTAACAAATAATTATTGGTATATTTTCCCTCAGTTTAAAAGGTTTAATTTTCTTCTTAATAAAAATTTTAAGGCAGTACTTCACCGCTGCGAAGCGCAGGTATTTTGCTAGTTATATATAACATGGGTGTGAACTCCGGGCCTGTAGGCTGCAGGTTTTCATTCTAACCCTTTTTCTAATCAGTGAGCAGGTTTCACTGCTAATTAACTTCTTTTCTCTTCGTTTTAATAGCCCTGTTTTAAAGGATTCAATCCTCTGAATTGATTCTTTTCTTCAGTAAATGACAGCCAAACATAAATGAGGCGTGAAACGAGCCAACAGTTCACAAGCTAAATTGGGGCTTCAAACTCCAGCCAATTTCACTGCAACTAATCTCTTAATGAGAAGCTGATTCTTACCATTAATTAAACCAGTTATTTAACTTTATGGCTTGTTGCTGCTCTCATTCTGCCACAGCAGATATTTCCAAAACTGTTGAGTATTCTGTTTTTTCTAAGTACGCCATCAAAATGCTTTGGTGACCTGAGATCAACCTTACAACCTTACAAAGACAGATACTGTGTGGAGACTTGTTTTGTGTCTCACTATTGTTTGGCTGTTGATTAAGGAAAAAGAGACAACTAAGGGGCCTAAATCAAGTTAATTATAACTAAGGCAAAAAAGTTTATTAGCAGCCAAAACTGGTCACTAATTAAGAAGATAGAATGAAAACCTGCGGCCAAGGATCGGAGTTTGACACCCTGATATTTAATGGAGTAACATTAAATAAACTGAATCACACACCTCAATACTTAACTGCATTAAAGCTCTTTTTTTTTTTTATACAATAATCCTTTTTTAAGATATGCCAGTAAAATAGAAACACTCATTATAAAAATTGCCAAGTCTGCTGTGGTACTCATAAAGATGTCTTTCATACCCACGTTTATGGTTACATTCAATGTATAAAAAATCAGTTTACATTCAACAACCCCATGGTATCATCTATGGCAGGTCAATTCTTTAAAAATCCAATGAATGGGGGAGTTCCGATTGACCATCACAAATATTGTTAAAGGACAGCACAGATCTCTTGGCTTTTTTTGCAAAGTAATGTTCTGCAGCAAATGCCTGACCACTGCACAAACCATTAATATCAATTTGACTTTTTTTTTTGTTGTTTAAGTGAATTTATGTAAAATAAATTTATCCAAATTTGTATAACCAGATAATGTTACTTAGGCTTCCCAAACTTTATAGATGCTGTTATGGTGTATAAAATCTGTACATTTTGGTTTCCATTATATTTTGTTCAAGACAACAGATGAAATTAACAAATTAAAGCAGGTTTTCTTCCCTTACACCTTACTTTTATAACACTTGTTCATAGCTTCGTGCTAATTTGGTTTTATAGCCTGGGAAAGGATGCTGAGCTGATACCTCAGGCTATTTATTACTTTATGGATTGACATCTGGAACAACAGTTTGCTTTATAGCCTGGGACAGGAAGAACTACTGATACCTCAGAGCACATCAAAGGTTTTGTTGTGTGGGAAAACAGACATTGAATTAATTCATCAATCATTTGGACAGCCAGCCAATCAGGTGCATGTGTTGTGAAACCAAGGCTTGACATTTCATAATAAATATGCCTTGGTTTGGAAAGCAAGAGAGAGAAGCAAAGGGAAAAGAAGAGAGAAGAAGAGAAGAAGAAGAGGAACGGACGAAGAAGGCCCTGGTCGTCAGAAAGGCATCATGAACATCAATTGCTAAATCAAACGCCTCCCTGGGACATTCATCCTTGTCATCTGTAACTTTTTAAGTAAGCTTTTCTAAAGACTATATATATTCAGACTTTCCTATCACTACCTATTTTCTAGTATTCTTTGTTCTTGTGGTATTATTATTATTCTTGTAATAAATACCATGCTGCTTTTAACTTTCAGTGCTTTGTCTTAATGTCTAGACTGATTGAAGTAATAAGTTAGATTTCTTTGAGCACCTGGTGACAGCCGGATTTTTGCCATTATTTCTGTGCTGCGAGGTTTATAAGGCTGAGAGTGAGAGCGCTATACTCAACAGAAGGAACAAATATGAGAAAGAAGGTATTCTTGGCTGATGAATGGCCTATAGTCAAAAGTGTTGAGTCTTTGTATGTTTAAATGTATTCTTGTAGACCAAAAGTAATATTTAGGTCTGAGATATCACTAAAACATTGTATTGTTGTTTGTGCCGAAAATAAGTAAGTCTCTTGAAGTGCTGAATGACAGGCTGTTATTCCTATAGCACTTGTGTGGTTTAAAGTGCTAAGGGTTAATCAGCGTGTGTGTGTCATTCACGGAGCACTGTTGTGGTTAGGGTCTGTGTGTGTGTTTATCTGTGTGTGTGTGTGTTCATCTTAAAGTGCAACAGTAGACCAACCCAATAACGAACTTGACGAGAACACTTACCCTTGAGGAAACAGGTAAAAGGGCAAGTGGAGGGAAATACCACGATAATACAGATGCATAGACTGCACTTGTGTGTAAATAAAGACACCACTCAACTCATTATAGACTGATTATGTCAAATGCAAATTGTTCAAGGCATCAAAGCACAATACGACTAGTCATACACATTAGCATCATTTAAAAGGACTAACCTGTGCAATCAGCCATTCTGATGAGGGAAAACTAATAAGCGAGATTGACACTGGCATCATACCAGAAGCAGAAGCTACTGCTTTCTTTTTGGTTGGTAAATGTGCGATGTACAGTATGTTTTTATATACATGTACTGTATATTCTAGAAGGTCTGAATGTTCTTGGATATCATTTTCAATTGTTGGCAATTGTGTTTTATATTGCTACTGAATACTTTTAATGTTGTTAAAGATCAACTATTATTTAATGACCTGTATTATTTATTGTCCAGTATGCAGGCAGATATTCTCAATAATCAGTTCTTGGAGCAGCATAAATATCACAAGTGTGCATTTTCTCAGATTTTATCAACCAATGTTAAGTTGGGAACCACTTTGTGTTTGTGGAAGAAGCTGAGCCTCAATTGGAAAAACAAGCTTATTTAGGCGATGCTTAGTTAGCTAACTGTCACATTCATAAGTTACATGAAGCCCATTACTTTAATGAGAAATGCTACCAAAATGTAATCATCATATTGTATTAGGTTAAGTAACAACTGAGTGTTTTATTTCTGTTTACATAAATGTGGTTCTTTCTGTGAAGATAAACTTTCTAACATTGGGAAAAATTGTGCTCTTACCAAACTTCCTTGTCTACTGAAATGTTTTTTGAATGACATCAACTTTAGTAACAGTCACTTACATCATATCACCTCTTATCTTCCATTTAATATTCAACTGCTTCAATCTTGTTTTAATATGAAAGCCAAAAGTGCACACAACAGACTAGATTAAGCCTTACTAGAGTTTTCAATTCAATTGATTTTATTTTTGTATAGTGCTCTTCACTGAGTGCAGGTACAGAGCACTGTGACAATTTCTCCAGTAAAATGCAAGTAAAAATGTTACAGATTGCTAATTACATAATTTGTACAGATACAGACACAGCTTTTTTAAAACATACAGTAAAACAAAGTGAAACTGACTAACATAAACAAAATACCAATATACTGTCAGGGATGCCAGGGGCGACGACCTGGCCGGGACACCCTGAAGGACCGGAAGAGGGTCTACGCCCGCCCTGGATCACGTGGGGGCTGCCACCCTGGTTACTTTGGGGGCCACGGGTAGAGGGCTTGGAAGCCCAGCCCTATATGGGCCTGTGGTCACCGCCAGGGGGTGCACAGATGCTTTTCGAGCCCTGGACCTCAGCACTTCTGCCACACCAGGAGGTGCTGGGGGGAAGAGAAGAAGGGACACCCAGAGAGCTTCCGGGAGTACAGCCGGCACTTCCACCACACAGGGGCGTGTTGGTGGGTGATTGCCGGAATTCACCTGGAGCACATCCAGGTGCTAATGGAAGTGGTCGCCTCCCTTCATTCGAGGCTGGAGTTGGGTGGAGGCAGGACAAGGCAAGAGAAGAGAGAGTAGAGGCAGCCCGAAGAAGAAAAGTGTTGTGTGGCAAGGATTTTGGGGGGTTTGTGTGCACAGAAGACTTTTGTAAATATTGTAAATAAAAGTGTGGTGGTGGAAAAAGAACATGTCTGCCTGTCTATGTCCGGGCCACGTGCACAATCCATTATTATTTAACTATGGACTGTGGCAAGTTGACAACAGAGGAGTGAGCAGCATCCTGGAGAAAATAAATATCTAGAGGCTCCAGCGTCAATTATAATGGAGAAAGTCAAAAACAAACTCGGATACCATCACAGACTTGGAGCCCTCAGCCAACTATTTGTTCACCCCTCCTGGGCATTCTACAGTAGAGACAATGCTGAGCCATCTAATCTGGCAACAGAATCATTCCATTCGGGGACTCCAAAGCTTGCAGTATTGCAGAAGAATTTTCCATGGGCAGGAGAATAGTTGGTCAGTACAGCAGTGGTACCAAATGCCACATCAAGATATCAAGAAGAGAAATAAAATATAGGAGTGCTACAATGGCTCCCATAAACCATTATTAATAGCCTGAGGACTGTAATACTTTTTAATTCTAGTAATGATTTTTACAGTAGCATTTTAGTTTAACTGAGAGCAGGATAAACAACAATTTAAACAGCCAGCAAACAAGAAATAAATGCATGAAATAATTTCTCAGTGTCCTGTATAATTAGTAAACATCTTAATTTTCCATCATTTTTAAGATGTTTTAGACAGTTTGAAATGTGAGTTTTGAAAGACATTCTAGGGTCCTATAACTTGTAAATAATGCCAGATGCTATTATTCCGCTAAGTTTTTTGTTTTTAATTGCTTCTGTAAACTGTCTTGACCTGGAGAATGACAAGTGCTCTATGGCTCTTAAGTGGTTATCTTGAAGTTTCAGACCACCCCTGTTTTATTGTACCTAAAACATTTACTTCCACTGAGTTCTGTCCAGAGCGATTTATAAACAAAGAAATTGCAATAAATGTCATTGCATTGCCAGCTTCCTTTCCAGTTATCCTGGCTCATCCAAAATGCTTGGGCCAGTTTTGATAAAATGGATGTTCTAGTTTTCCTATGGCATATGCACTGTATAAAGAATCACTGCTGAAGCATTCTTACATGTTTGTGCATATAATTTGGGCGCCACCATGAGTGCCAGCCTTTCCAGCAGCTCTGTGTATGACTTTATCTTTCTACCTTTTTCTCTATTTTTCTCTATTTCACTGATCACTTCTACCACTTTCTTTTTATGTGGTCTCGTTCCCTGGACACTTTTTACTACTTGGACATGGATTTTTACACGCCGAGATTCGTCTATTCAGATAGTCAACTTAAAGCGCTGAGAACAAAGGCTTGTGCCGGTATGGTTCCCTATTTACCCAACAAGGTAAGAAAGTCATATCGTGGCAGCAGAGCCGGTGATAAGATAAGAGCCAAGCAGCTAGCGAGAAAGTGGTGCTACAAATCTTCGGTGCCTTCTGTGATCCTGGGAAATGTGAACTCACTACCAAATAAGATCGACGAAATGGCTGCACTGGTGAAAACTGTCAGGACCTACAGAGAATGCAGTTTGTTGTGTTTTTGTGAAATGTGGCTAACAACTAACATCCCAGATGCTAACGTGGAGCTACCCGGGTTTAGCACAGTTAGAGCGGACAGAGACGCAAGTGTCTGCGGGAAGCGGAAAGGAGGAGGACTCTGTGAATACAAGGTAGTGCAACTCTGGACATGTAAACGCTAAAATCTCCACTTGCTGCAGGGACATCCGACTGTTGGCCGTAAGTCTGTGTCGCAATTACTTGCCCAGAGAGTTTGGACATGTCGTTGTTGTTGTTTACATCCCTCCTCTGGCGGACATGGAGATAACGGGTGACATCATCAATTCCACTGTTGCTAAACTACAAACACAGCTCCCTAAGGCGCTTGTGCTAATCTCTGGAGATTTTAACCATGTGAAGCTGGACAAAAGATTACCTGCCTTCTCCCAATATGGATTGTAACACCCGGGGAAATAGGACTATCGACCTACTGTATGCCTGCACTTGGGAAAAGCAGATCATAACCTGGTTCTGCTTCAGCCTCACTACAAACCAAGAGTGAGGGAGCTACCTACAACCACACGTTCATTCAGGAAGTGGTCCACTGAGGCAGAGCAGGCTCTGAGAGACAGCTTAAGAACTACGGACTGGGATATCCTGCAGGGATCTTGTAGTGAGAGCATTGAGGAGGTTGTTGACTGCACTACTGACTACATCAACTTCTGTATGGAATTTGTAGTTCCAGTAAATACAGTACGCTGCTGTGCTAACAATAAGCCATTACAAGTGACATCAAGTGCCTTTTGTTCCAGAAGAAAAGGTTTTTAAAGGCGGTGATCAGCATGAGCTCAAGCGTGTGCAGAAGGACCTCCGAGCCCAGTATAAGAGAAAGCTGGAGCAGAAGTTGCAGAATAACAACATGAAGTAAGTGTGGGATGGGATGAAGATCATCACTGGCTGCAGCTCGAAGCAGGGTTCCACCACTGAGAGAGACGTGGAGAGAGCAAACCAGATGAACAACTTCTTTAACAGGTTTGACCACCCAAACCCACTCCCATCTCGGAATACTGCACCCTCTACCCATCCTTCTGCTGATACCACCATAGGAAAGAATTTCCCCCCTCCCACAATTACAGCAGCCCAGGTAAGCAGAGAGTTGAGGAGACTTCATGCCAGCAAAGCAGTGGGTCCAGATGGAGTATCGCCACGACAGCTGAAGGCCTGTGCGTTGGAGCTGGGGAGTCCTCTAAAACACATCTTCAACCTAAGCCTTGAACAGGGGAGAGTCCCTTGCATCACCTTAGTCCCAAAGGTATCACGTCCTAGTGAACTGAATGACTTCTGACCTGTCGCTCTGACGTCACATGTAATGAAGACCATGGAGCGGCTGCTGCTTCACCACCTGAGGCCACAGATCCACCACACCCTCGAACCTCTGCAGTTCACATACCAGGAGAAGGTGGGAGCGGAGGATGCCATCATCTATATGCTACACCGATCCCTCTCCCACTTGGACAGAGGCAGTGGTGCTGTAAGAATTATATGTCTGGATTTCTGTAGCGCCTTCAACACCATCCAACCTCTGCTCCTTAAGGACAAGGTGACAGAGATGGGAGTAGATTCATACCTAGTGGCATAGATCGTGGACTATCTTACAAACAGACCACACTATCGTGGGCTGCATCAGGAGTGGGCAGGAGGAGGAGTATAGGAACCTAATCAAGGACTTTGTTAAATGGTGTGACTCAAGTCACCTACACCTGAACACCAGCAAAACCAAGGAGCTGGTGGTGGATTTTAGGAGGACCGGGCCCCTCATGGACCTCGTGATCATCAGAGGCGACTGTGTGCAGAGGGTGAAGACCTATAAATACCTGGGAGTGCAGCTGGATCATAAATTGGACTGGACTGCCAATACCGATGCTCTGTGTCAGAAAGAACAGAGTCGACTATACTTCCTTAGAAGGCTGGCATCTTTCAACATCTGCAAAAAGATGCTGCAGATGTTCTATCAGACGGTTGTGGTAAGCACCCTCTTCTACGCGATGGTGTGCTGGGGAGGCAGCATAAAGAAGAGGGACACCTCACACCTGGACAAACTGGCGAGGAAGACAGGCTCTATTGTAGGCATGGAGCTGGACAGTTTGCTGCTGTCACTGTCCTGCTCCACTGACAGACTGAGGAGATCCTTCCTTCCCCACACTATATGACTCCTCAATTCCACCCGTTAAATGTTAACATTATACAAAGTTGTTTTCTGTTATACCTGCATTTTTATCACTCTTTAATTTAATATTGTTCTTTATTAATCCTAAGGGGAAATTCACATACTCCAGTAGCATACATAAAGTATCTATCTATCTATCTATCAGTCCTATGAGTTCATATCTTTGAAGCATTTTTTTAAGTTTGTTAGTATTCCCAATAACTGACACATGGAAAAGAGAATAAATATTGTCTTAAAATTGCACAGAAATGCTTAGTTAAAATTTGTCAAAACATTATTTTAGGTAATTTTAGCTTATCATATAGCTTTTAAAATCTACTATTTTCTCAGTCTTTGCTCTGTTCTGTTGTTTTTTTTGCACATGCAGCCCACTCAAAATCAGAAATCATTTGCACAGGTTATTACACTGCACTTTGTTTAGCAGGTATTACAATGCACTATAGTTAAAGACTGTTAATCCTCTAGTAATTTGTATCCATCAAATCAGTTTATTAGAATAGTTCATAATGCCTCAAGTGTTTTTTGGTGAAAAAGTGTCCAGAAAACACTATTTAACCTCTAAGTTTCTTTTTATGTTAGTGAAAAGTTAAGACTAGAAATGCCAAGTTGTTTACCTTTATTTAAATGCACAACCCATGACAGCTCATTCATCCATCAAGCAATATGGCCAAGGCTGGAACCTTAGCTTCAAAATAGAGCAGATTTGCAGGGGACAAGAGATCGCTGAGCTTGGGCACTTCCCCTGAAAGGGCTGCACAAATTAGACCATTTAATCAAGGCAGGTGATCTCAGTTTTAAACCCTTAGCAAGAGTTAGACGCTGGCTACAAAGTTTGTCCTGAAAGGGCTGCACAAGTCTAACAGAACAAGTATTGCTCACACCTTAACCAACATAAAAGAAACACTCTAACAAAGCCAGATTGCTACCTTTGAAAGAGCTAAACAAATAACTAATCATGCAAACAAACACACTGAGAGCAGATGATATCAATAAACGAGGCAAGTTTCAGTGAGGAAATATTAAAAAATTGAATCATTTATGTTTATTTACTGATAAACCAGGCATTACATAAGAGAAGTTAAAAGCAGGAGAAAAGATATATAACCTGAACGAAATTTGTGTCCAAAATGGCAAGCTTTGCCTCAGTACAACAAGGTGGGAGATGTCAATGAAATTTAAAGGGTCCATTCTTCACAAAAATACAGGTGGACCAAGCCTGCTTCATTACTACACATCTTTTTAAAGATAGCGTAAAAAGGATTAACACTAGAATCCCTGAAGCCTACAAAAAAAAAACTTGTAGTCCCGGGCCACATGTACTCTGTTCTCTTTCTCCGATGTAGATCCCTGATTCTCATCTGAGTTCATTTCTGTTATAAGCACGTCTTTATTTGAAAACAGCAGTGTCAGATCAGGGGAATGTGACTGAGAGAATAAAACTAAATAAAACATAAAAAGCTAACCTTTACAAGTACAATAAATTTACACCGGCTGTTACAGACTCAAATCAAATATATGTTTTTATTCTATAATAGTAACTATAACAGCAGCTCACTACTCAAAATGGTACATCTAGGAGGAGCCCAGAATCAATCCCACAACCTCTTATGAGACAGCAGTTTTCTGCACCAACCAAGTGGTCGTGTCAGCCAAGTTTATTATAGTTAATGAAAACTAAAATCAAAACTGAAACTATTAATAAAAAAACATTTTCGTAAACTGAAATTAAATAATTAAAATAACCGAAATGAAAAACTAAAACTAAACAAAACTATTAAAGTAGCAGAAAAGACTAATTGAAATAAAATAATTCACAACTGCAAGAGCTAAGCTGAGCTGCAGGGGTCCTGTAATTAATCAAAATACACTGCTCACAAAAATTAAAGGAACACTTTAAAGAAACACATTAGATACATCAGATCTCAATATGAAGTTGGATATCTATACAAATAACGAAAGGGCAATGTCTTAGGAACAAAAGGATGCCAAGTCTTTTAATGGAAATAAGTTTTCTGCCTACAGAGGGCTCAATTGTGTAGACACCCTAAAATCAGAGTGAAATGAAGATGTGGCAGGCTAGTCCATTTTTTCAAAAACTTAATTTCTGCTACTCAAAATGCTTTTCACTATCTTGTGTGGCTCCCACGAGCTTGTATGCATGCTTGACAACGTCGGGGTATGCTCCTAATGAGATGATGGATGGTGTCTTGTGGCATTTCCTCCCAGATCTGTATGAGGGCATCCCTGAGCTGTTGTACAGTTTGAGGAGCAACCTGGCGGCACCTAATGGACCGAAACATAATGTCCCACAGATGTTCTATTTGGTTTAAGTCAGGGGATCGTGAAGGCCATTCAATTGTTTCAATTCCTTCATCCTCCAGGTACTGCCTGCATACTCTTGCCACATGAGGCCGGGCATTGTCGTGCATTAGGAGGAAACCAGGACCTACTGCACCAGCGTAGGGTCTGACAATGGGTTCAAGGATTTCATCTCGATACCTTATGGCAGTCAAGGTGTCTTTGTCTAGCTTGTAGAAGTCTGTGCGTCCCTCCATGGATATGCCTCCCCAGACCATCACTGACCCACCACCAAACTGGTCATGCCGAATGATGTTACAGACAGCATAACATTCTCCATGGCTTCTGCAGACCCTTCAACGTCTGTCACATGTGCTCAGGGTGAACCTGCTCTCATCTGTGAAAAACACAGGGTGCCATTGGTGGACCTGACAATTCTGGTATTCTATGGTAAATGCCGATCGAGTTCCACTGCGCTGGGTTGTGAGCACAGGGCCCACTAGAGGACGTTGGGCCCTCAGACCACCCTCAAGAAGTCTGTTTCTGATTGTTTGGTCAGAGACATTCACACCCTCAGACCACTCTCAAGAAGTCTGTTTCTGATTGTTTGGTCAGAGACATTCACACCAGTGGCCTACTGGAGGTCATTTTGTAGGGCTCTGGCAGTGCTCATCCTGTTCCTCCTTGCCCAAAGGAGCAGATACTGGTCCTGCTGATGGGTTATGGACCTTCTATGGCCGACTCCAGCTCTCCTAGAGTAACTGCTTGTCTCCTAGAATCTCCTCCGTGCCCTTGAGACTGTGCAGGGAGACACAGCAAACCTTCTGGCAATGACACGTATTAATGTGGCATCCTGGAGAAGTTGGACTACCTGTGCAACCTCTATAGGGTCCAGGTATCGCCTCATGCTACCAGTAGTGACACTGACCATAGCCAAATGCAAAACTAGTGAAGAAACAGTCAGAAAAGATGAGGAGGGAAAAATGTCAGTGGCCTCCACCTGTTAAACCATTCCTGTTTTGGGGGTCATCTCATTGTTGCCCCTCTAGTGCATCTGTTGTTAATTTCATTAACACCACAGCAGCTGAAACTGATTAACAACCCCCTCTGCTACTTAACTGACCAAATCAATATCCCAGATGTTTCATTGACTTTATGCTATACTCTGATTAAAAAGTGTTCCTTTAATTTTTTTGAGCAGTATATATTAATAAGAATTTCATGCGTGGTTTTTAAATAAATATTCCTGCTGCTACATCTTTAACCCTTGTTAGTTTTAACTTTAAAACCGTAAGTAATCCATCATGAGCCGCCAACATAAATACATCCAGTAAACAGCGGCTCATGGGGTGTTGCCGCAGCATCTGTAGTAACAGAGCAAGCTGAATATGGGGCCCATGAAGTGATTTACTATGTGATAATAGTGACAGTTCTTCAGAAGCTGATAGTGTAGAGGAGAAAAAATTTATATTAGCATACAATAGCATATTAACATAAAGAGCCATAAAAAGTATTTAAAAGCTTCTAAAACATTAGATTACGCATAAATTAGAATGCTAAGCAAATAAGATATGTCAAGCAAATAGTTAACTAAAAAAATCAGTCATGTTGCATTATTTTTTGAGCTTAAAGCAGAATTGTTAGTATGGGAAAAGAACAAAACGAGAACAAAAATGATGTGTAGAAACCAGCTTAGAACAGGATAAGGATTGAGATTGAGAACACCTGTATTCAAGGCTGGGAAGCTATAGAACGATACCACAGAGAGAAAATGGCTCTGGTAGAAATGTAAGAAACCAGCTGGATTGGTGAATCCGCCAAAAGGCTTTCACTATAAGCAAGGTCACAATGATGTAATGCATGAAAGAAACATTAGTATATTCAGGCATTTGCAATAAATATAGAAGAATATATTAGAAATTAACTTTAGCATAGAAATAAAGACAAGTCAGGACTGCCACCCAATGATTAAATAAAAGCACATATCATATTTCTTTTAGTTAAAAGCTTAGCTTTGGGCATCAGACAAATCAGCTTAAAAGTCAGAGAAAGAGGAAGTGATGAGAGGAACGCTCATATAAGGAAGATGAATGTCTGTACCGGCCTTGGCTAGTGAAAGAAATAAGCAAAAACAGAAACTAGAAATGAACAATAGACAGTGAAATACCAGGGGCCCAGCTGCAGGGAGACGAGAAATTGGCTGGACAGAAGTAGAAGGGAGTCAGAGGAAAACAGCAAATGAGCGAATTGAACGAGGTCAAAGTGATAAGAAATTGTTATATAAACGATTGCTGAACCGTTCGGGGCTGAGCTCAATTTGGCTGTATTGGGTTGAGTCCTTGTTATTTTTTGGTGGTGTTTTATTGCAATAAAGCTTTAAAACTCTGTCTGTCTATCTCGAGTCCTAATAGCCTTTATTTTCAGGTAAAAAGCCTTCTGGTGACAAATTTTTCGCCACGACAATAGTGACAGCTTGATAAATTATGATCCAAGTGTTAGTGAAGCATACTAAGGTGATGATATTGTTTTGAAAGTGCTTCGCTAATTTCACAGCTGCCATTCACTGGATCTCTGGGGCTCAAGAGAGAAGTATTAGATTCAGATAATCCCTTACAGAATTTCAGTCATTTCATAAAGAAGCTGTTACCCAAAATCCCTGTTTTGGGGCATCCAGTAAATTTAGTCTTAATGCAAACCTTAAATTACCTTATTTACAAAAAGTGTAAAGGTGTATAATTAGACCAAGAGATAAAACCAGTCCGTCCACCAGGGCCATCTGTAATAGAAATTTACTTCAAATTAAAACAAAAAATATATCATCAGTTCAGAAAGAAGCATGCAACTTTAAATGCTGCTTATTGAACATTCGCTCTCTTGGCAGTAAAGCTGTTTTGGTAAATGATATTATATTAAGTACAAAATCTGATCTGTGCCTTCTCACTGAAACCTGGCTTAGTAAATGTGACACTGTTCCCCTAGATGAGGCATCACCAGATGGATACTCATTCCATCATAAGTCTAGAGGTTCTGGTCGAGGAGGAGGCCTTGGAATAATTCATTGTAACAAAATGCAGATCACTTCTAAATATTTAGGCGACTTTACATCCTTTGAGGCATTCATTTTAAATATTAAAACAGATTCCAATACAATTATAGTGCTAGTCTACAGACCACCAGGGCCATATTCATTGTTCATGACTGATTTGGCTATAAATTATGATCACATAGCATTGAAGGGGGATTTTAATGTTACACATTGATGTGGAAAATGACACTTTTAGCAAATGTTTTACTTATTTGTTACATTCAGTAGGATTTTGTCAGATTCTCTGAGGTCCAACTCATAATCATAACCACACATTAGATTTAATTATAACTTTCAAAGTTAAAATGCAAAATTTAAATATTACTCCATTAAATTATTTCCGATGACTACTTAATTACATTTGATTTAATAATAGTAATACATTTTATTTATATAGTGCCTTTCCCATGCTTATGGTGCTTCACAGAGTCTTAGAAGAAAAAAAACAGCAGGGTATATGTAACATTTGTGACCCGACATTTGCGCGATAGACATATGAGCGGCGAAAAAATATCGCTGATTAAAACGCGGCATCAAAATCGGTCCGACAAAATCGCGAAAGTTTCATTAAATATGAATTACTAGTTTAAAGCATATATAAAAATGTTTATTTTAGAAGTCAATATTATAAGACACGGCATGCAGATAGTCCTTAAGATCACGCCCTGCATATGTAGGAAGAATTGCAGCAAGACGTCTTGATAGTTGAGCGTATTTAGACTTGATGGCTGCCTGACTGCTGCTAATTCCGCTTTGTATACGACGCGTTATGCCACCCCTCGACTGAGTTATTTGTTCATGGCATGCCATCAGCAGTTATAACAGTTATAACCTAGCACATAATGTGTACATAATGCGCGTCACGCTTCCACACTCTTGGCCTCTCTCGTGATTTTGTAGGCGCGGGTTTGTCGGCGCTCATTTGTCCATCGCGGTTTTGTCGGCGCTCATATGTCTATCGCGCTTTTGGCGGTGAACCTGTAACATTGGATACAAATGTTTTCTTGAATAGAACAATGAAACAGATAACAAAGCATTAAATAGAATAAAGGACAATAAACCAGAGTAAGATACTAAATTCAATACTAAAATAAAAACCTCTCAAATAACCTAATTTGTGATATAACAGACACACAAATTATCCTGAGCACCTGGACAGAGAGGTAAACTGAAAGAAAGGGCAGAATGTTAAGTTAAGTTAAAAGCCTTGTTAAATAGATGAGTTTATTGGTTTATTTTAAACAGAATGAATGGAGTCAGCTGATCTAATTAATTTTGGGATGTCATTCCAAAGTCTGGGTGCTATGGAGCTGAAGGCCCTATCACCCGTAGAGTGCAGGTTAGTGTGAGGCACAACAAGATTACCAGAATCAGAGGACCTTAGTAGGCGAACAGGAGCATAATGATTTAGAAGGTCACTGACGTAGTCCAGTGCAGGGCCATTTAAAGCTTTGTAGGTTATTAATATACTTTTATATTCAGTCCTGTAAGACACAGGGAGCCAGTGAAGGCAAAGCAGGATGGGTGTGATGTGCTCACACTTGCTGGTTCGTGTAAGGACACTTGCAGCAGAGTTTTGAATCAACTGGAGCTGTGATATATGATTAGAAGGGGCACCTGCCAGCAGCAACTTACAATAATCGACACGGGATGTGATAAAAGCATGGACAAGTTTCTTAGCATTAGAAAAGGAGAGGAATGAGCGAACATGGGATATGTTAATGGATGTCAAAGTAAGAAAGTTTCTTAATGTGGTTTATGTGGGCGGAATAAGAAAGTGAGGAATCAAAAATGACACCAAGATTCCTTGCATCAGAAGGAGGTCTGATGAGATCGCCATCAAGAGTAACTAAAAAGGAGCTAATTTTCTTAAGTAGTGCTTTAGTGCCAATTTGCAGGAGTTCAGTTTTGTTGCAATTTACTTTTAAAGAGTTGTGCTCCATCCAGGTTTTAATTTGACTGAGCCAAGTTGTGAGCTGAGAAAACTCTGATGAAGTTGCAATTTTGACATTGAAATAGAGCTGAGTGTCATCTGCATTAAAATGATAACCAAGTCCATAGCTACGAATAATATGGCCAAGGGGAAGCATATAAATACAGAAGAAAAGAGGGCTGAGGACAGAGCCCTGAGGAACTCCTTGTGTCACTGGCACTGAGCTCGATCTGCTGTTGCCAAGACTAACAAACTCTTGCCTATCAGTCAGATAGGACTTGAACCACTGGAGGGCAGTGCCAGAGATACCCAGCATGTTCTTCATTCTGGACAGTAGAATGTCATGTCTGACAGTGTCAAATGCTGCACTGAGGTCTAAAAGAATTAATATGCTGGTTTGTCCAGAGTCTAAACCCATAAGCAAATCATTGGTTACCTGAACAAGAGCAGTTTCACAGCTGTGCTGTGCCCTAAAACCAGACTGAAAGGGTTTCATCAAATTATTGGAGATTAAGTAATTGATGAGCTAGGCGGCTACAACATGTTCAAGAACGTTTGACAGAAAAGGTAAGTGGGAAATAGGCCAAAAATTGTTAAGATTGTCACCTTCAAGACCAGACTTTTTATCATGGGGGTTACAGAAGCGATTTTAAAAGTGTCTGGTACAAACCCAGTGTCAAGGGATGTATTGATTATTGTCATAACAGTCGGGATTATGGCATGAAGGCAAGATTTAAGAACTGTGGTGGGGATGGGGTCCAGTACACAAGTAGTTGGCCTCATCTTACAAAGCAGGTCATTAACAAATGCCGATATGACTGGTGAAAATTTAGAAAAGGAGCTGGATGGAGTAGGAAGACAGGGAACAATATAAATGGATGATGGATTTATGTTAGTTGAATTATTTAGGTCTTTAATTTTATTGCGGAAAAAGTGGAGGAATTTTTCACAGACTTCAGTAGAGGAGGTAATTGGGCCAGATGCAGGTTGAAGTAAATTAACTAACAGAGAACAAAACCCTTGGGTTATGATGGCCACTTTCTATTATTCTACCATAATGTGTGCTCTTGGCTGCAGTTAGTGCATCCCTGTAAGCTCTTTGGTCAGAGAAAGCCTGGATGTGAACAGTGAGGCCAGTATTACGTGACATTCTCTCACGGTCGTCGGCCAGTTGCTTTCATAGATACAGACTGAAACAAAGTGTGACATCAATATTTTAATTCTGCTTCAAAATTTATAGATACTTCGATGTCTATAGTACTAGGGTGTTGTACCGTGTTAGCCATTATGAATGTAGAGAAATGCCAAGCAAAATTTTGCTTGACTTTTCTCTAGATAGTTTGAGTAAGTCGAGTGTAATTGTGGAAAACCAGATTTAGATCAGTTAACATCAAATTTAAACATGGAAAACAGTTTAGGTCAGCTAACATCACATTATAATGTGACCTTGAGAGATGCTCTAGACCCAGTGGCTCCCCTTATAACAAAAGTGATCAAAGCACATAGAAACTCTCCCCGATTTATTGAAAACACTCTAGCTCTTAAATTAGAGTGTCGAAAACTGGAGCGCAGATGGAGAACAACAAAGCTGCATGTCTTTCAAATTGCATGGACAGAGTTAAAAAAATATATATAAAAAAAGCTTGCTTTAAAGCTCACTCAATACTATTCTACAATAATAGATAGCAATAATAAAAATCCTCGGATACTGTTCATAAAAGTGTCTATATTAACAAATGTGAATTCAGATCTACAGTGCAAAATACAAACTGATATTAGAAGTACAGACTTTATGAACTTCTTCAATGAGAAAAAAATCCCAGATCTCAGCATCACAGTACAAACCGCATACTAGCGTAGCAGACCCTGTCCCACATTTCTTTCAGCACTTTAGTAATTTTAATCCTGTAACTGAGCTGGAAGTCTTAAGTTTAATTTCTAAAATGAAACCCACTACTTGTTCCCTAGATCCAGTGCCAACAAAACTAGTAAAAAGTGCAATGGATGTTCCTGCAGTGCCTATTCTAAAAATTATCAATAGTTCACTATTGCATGGCACAGTACCTGATATACTAAAACTGTCAGTCATTAAACCATTACTTAAAAAGTCAAACCTAGACCAACACATACTTAATAATTATAGACCTATTTCAAATTTACCCTTTCTCTCTAAAATACTAGAAAAAGTAGTCGCCAATCGACTTCAGTCACACCTTACGCATTACAATTTATTTGAGAAATTCTACTCTGGTTTCCGCACTGGTCATAGTACAGAAACGGAACTAACGCAGGTTGTAAACGACATTCTGAGATCCTCTGATGAAGGAAACTCCACTGTAATTATGTTAGACTTAAGCGCAGCATTTGAGACCATTGACCATTCTATTTTTCTACACAGGCTAGAAAATGATGTTGGGATGATACCCCTAGAATGCGTGATTTAATATCATTATGAAATGTAGCAGTCAACACTTTATTATACACAATCCTTGAACCCCTTCAACGCCCCTTGTGCAACTTGATTTCTTGGCCCCTTTTGTTATGGCGTTCAGATGTAAGCTAAGGGAAAACGTGATAAGGCAGACTCGTGTGGAATGCATAGACCTTGAGTCCTTTGCACAAATATTTTTCTGTTTGCTAAAACCTACAAGAGCCTACAAGGTTTAGTAAAGCTTACTTCTCAGATATGAATTAGTACAAGGGAACGAAGAGAACATTCATCTTCCACATTTCCCCCTTTTTTAGCAAACAAAAAATATTTGATCAGGGGAGAGTTGAGTGGGAAAGGGTAGGAGAGGGGGATTGAGTGGAGTGGGCGGAGGAGTGTGGGGTGGCTGTGCTGATCTGAAGCATTTTTTCTTTGTGCAAAAAGTAAGCCTTTGCCATAGAGGCAGTAAAATACTTGGATACAGTGTATCTTATCAAGGTAACAATACAGCAAGCTCAAAGCAGGAGAATGATAAAAGAAACTGTAAGAGAGATGAAAACTGACTTAAGCCGTTTAACCAGGTTGAGTAGAGGTGTGTTCTGACTCAGGACCCACAACAGTGGCTACAGCTCAGCTAAATGAGCCACCAGAAACCTGCAAACAGGAACAAAGCGACTTGAAAATAAATCACCCTAAAATGTCCAAATATTGCTGTTCTTATAGCTGAAAGCGCATACAATTTTTACTATTATGTTCTAGAAAATAATCTGTAGGAAGAACAAAAATCCAGCTTTCTTTCAAGCCGTGCTTTATATAGCGTCTTTCATACATTTATCAGTCCATCCATTTTCTAACCCATTTCAGTTTAGGGTCATGGTCATCTGGCACCTATCAAAGTTGTGGGCACTGTGACCCTTGAACTGGAAGCCATCCTATCAGAGGGCACACTCGTTCACATGTCCATAAGAAACACCAGGCAAAAGTAAATAATCCAGTTAACCCAGTTTTTACATCTTCAGGATATGGCAGCAAACAAGGATACCACAATCAAGGGTGCCATCTTTTGCAATGTGAGATGTGAATCCAAGCAGGCAGTCCCTCAACTTTAACAGCGTGTGGTGTTGACAGCAGAACTTGGAACGGTCCTCTCCACGAGGGTGATGCCAATGTTTCCTTGAGTATCTCTAACCAGAATCCAGGTTCCTAACAGAATTGGGGAGTCCTTTGATGGAGGACTAGTTCTCCAGGCCTGATTCACCTGCTCGTGGACTTCCTTCATAGACGCTCGGAGACCTGTAAGATTGGAAAGAAGATCATTGTCCACAGTATGCAGTGTAACATTACCTATGACCATGCCGACTGGCATGGGCCGTCCGGTCAGAATTTCGAATGGCGACAGCCCTAACTGCCGATGTGTTCTTCCCCTTAATCCCATCAAGGCCAGAGGCAGAGCATCAGGCCAAGTTAAATTTGTTTGCTCACAGATTTTAGCCAATTTAGATTTGCAAGGTACCATTGCATCGTTCCACAATACCTCCACACTGGGGGTGGTATTTGCAATAATGATGCACATTTATCTGGATCTAGGTGGTTAATTCATTTATAATGGAATTTACAAAGTGTGTGCCATTATTAGTTTGTAATTTCTGCGGTATCAAAGCTTTTGCCACAGTTTTGGCATCTGCATGTTTGGAAGGGAAGGCTTCCACCCATCGGGAGAACACATCAACAGTTACTAAACAGTATCGGTACCCTTTGATGGTGTTAATTCAATGAAGTCCATTTGAAGGTGTTCGAATGGACCCATTAGGTTAGGTGTAGCGTGGGACTTACCTGGGTGCCCTTTCCTACATTAAACTTTTGACATAATGCACAGCACCTGCAGAACTGCTCTGCATATGTAGAGAAACCTACAGCTTCTCAAATTTTTTCAACATCTTGAACCATGGCATCTTTTCCAGCATGGTCGAGGCCATGGGCATTTTTCCATACCTGGGAAAGAAGCCTTTGGGAGGAAAGGTTTGTTAGTTTGCTTATGGGTCCAGACTCCATCAGAGAGGGACCCTTCTTTGGACCATTTTCTCTTTTCTGTGTCCGTGGCTGCACTCTGTAAAGAAATAATTTGATTATCAGTGTCCTGGTCATTTCTCTGTTGGAATAAAGAGATTGGTGTGTTATTATACGCAGCCTGTTTAGCAAAATGATCAGCTAATTCGTTTCCTTTGCTGACAGGATCCTGTTTTCCTGTGTGAGCTTGACATTTAACGATCGCTAGCTTTGATGGTTTAGTTATGGCCTCTAAGAGGGATTCTATTAGTTTTTGATGTTGAATGGGCTTGCCAGTACTGGTCTTGAATCCCTGAGTTTCCATAATGCCCCATGATCATGGCAGACTCCAAAAGCATATCTAGAATCAGTATAGATAGTTACAGTTTTTCCCTCTGACAACTGACAAGCTGAGGTGAGAGCTATCAACTTAGTTGCCTGCACGCTTAAACTTGAAGAAATTTGGTTTGCTTCCAGCAGGTAGTCCCTTTGACCACTGCTTGGCTGGTTGAAGGTGTTCCATTTTCCAATCATAAAGAACATCCATCCACAAAAATTATCTCTCCTGTTCCTAAGGGTGTTTCCTGTAGGTCTGGTCTAGGTTTTATAACCTTAGTTATTTTATCATGACAGTTGTGGGCTCCCCTTAATTTTCAGTTGGAAGCAGCGTAGCTGGATTTAAGGTGGAGCACCTTTCTATGGTAACGTTTGACAACGTACAGAGTACATTTTGGTAGTGTATTGCCCTAGCAGTAGTGAGATGTGAGGTGTTAGCCTGTACTAGAATGGAGTGTACAGCGTGAGGCCCTTTTACCACTTGGGGGCTCATGAGCATTATATCTGTACTGGCTAGCACGGCCTCTGTTGTGGCTGCTACAGCTCTGAGACAGGTTGGAAGTCCCACAGCCACTGGATCCAATTTTTCAAAAATAGGCTAAGCCTTTGTTTTTCTCCATGGAGTTGTGTAAGAACTGCATTCATATATCACACCTTTTAGTCCACAAACAGAGTGAATGGAAGAAAATAGTCAACAGTCCCAACGCATGCGCAAACAGTAGGGCACTTTTTTTTTTTTTTTTAAGTCACATAGAGCCTTCTCAGCTTGATCATTCCATGCCAGGGGTGATCGCAAAAGTTTGCAAAAGCTGTGCTCTTTCAGTAAAGTTTAAAATCCATTGCCAGCAGTATCCTAGAATGCCTAATACAGACATAACCTGTTGCTTTGTAACAGGTCTAGGAAGATTTTGAATGGTGTTTATACGATCGCTAGAGAGAGAGAGCTCTTGTTCACAAGAAATGTCATGACCTGAATATTTCACAGTTGTTTGAATTAACTGCAGTTTTGTTTTAGAAACTTTATGGCCATTTTCTTCTAAAAATAATAACAATTTCTGAGTATCATGTGCACAATCTTCTTCTGTAGTACTACACATTATATCATCTACATACTGTATCAATACACTGTCTTTATCTGGCCTTCTAAATTTTGAGCAAGAGCTTGTCCAATACACAAGGGCTTCAGTATATCCCTGAGGCATAACGGTCCATGTCCAACGGCGGTTTTGGAAAGTAAAGGCAAACCAGAATTGAGAGTCGGGTGCAAAGGAATAAAAATAAGCGTTAGCAAAGTCAATAACAGAGAAATAACAGGCGACGGGTATCGTTGAAAGAATAGTGGAAGGATTAGGAACAATAGGTGCCCTAGGAAAAACTGCAGAATTAACTTGTTGAAGATCTTGAACAAAACGCCATGAACCGTCAGCCTTTTAAAAAGGTAAAATGGGGGAATGGACTGGAGAGTATTTAATTTGAATATTGCTACACGTTTCACGAGATTGGAATGTACGGCGGAGATGCCAGCCTCTGCTGCTGGAGACAGAGGATACTGGGTGTGATGCGGGCGGAAGGAATTTTGGGTAAATCACCAGTGGCTCACAGTGTGCTATCCTTCCATAATCATTTTTCCCCTGGGACCAAAGTGCATCGGGAAGTGAGGAAAGCCAAGAGGGTATGAAGTCTGCAATGAAAAGGAAAGGGTGGGATGGCATAATGACGATAACTAAAAATCATGAAGCACAAACCTTAGTTATCAAATGATCTGAGGTATCAAAAATACCCGGAGCAACATGCAGCCAGTCCGTCCTATCGAAACATTGTTCCACCCATTCCCCAATTACGACCCAGTGAACGGTGCTAGATTTGCCTAAAGAAACATGGGGAACCGAACCTCCTAAATAGAAAATGCTTTGTGAATATGTGAGATGCACTGACAGCAGCAGCTGTGTTGGATGAGAAAAAATGCAAGGGATATGAGGGTCTCTGGGCTAGTGCCTGAAGAGAGAAAAGATTCTAACCAAGGTGTGTCCACTTCAGCAGGGAAGTACTGGGCAGTGCAGTGGAGGGTGTTGGGGACTTGCAAGTGGGGAAAAAGACATGAAGGAAAAGAGTGTAGGGCTTTAAGGAGAATGGTGTGTGAGGAGATGTTCAGGGTCCAGGCTGCAAAAGAGGGCTTAGTGTGGGGGAAGGTTTGGCACAGGAATTTAGGAATAGAACAGTAAAACCCTCGTTCGGTTAGAGAAATAGAGAGGGAGAGCTTAGTCATCAGATCCCTTCCTAACAGATTAACAGGGCAGAGCTGATACAGTATAAGAAAAACTGGTGCATCAAAGTGGAACCACTGGAATGAAGCTGAACCCAAAGAGGTTTAGACACCAGCAAAACATGTGGTTGTCCAGAAGCAGTAAGCACAGTCACTGTATCGTTCGAGGCAGACTAGAAAAGCAGTTTCAGTGCCATTCACCAGCAAAGTCAATAAAGGATCTGTGTCCGCATGGCAAGTGAGCAAAGGCAACTGAAGAGAGTGGCTGGGGTCCCTGTGAAAGGAATATCCTCAGGTTCAGGTAAGGAAGGCGGGGGAGGAAGCTGATGTGGGCAATTGCGGCAGAAGTGTCCCATCGTAACAGGCAAGATGTAGGTGCTTGATCTGAGGGGAGAGGCAGCTGAGCAGACAAAGAATTCGGATTAGGAAGTAAAAATCCGCGACCTCTCCCCTGCCCTCGGGGAAATATCCATGTCCTCTACGTCCTCGACCCCTGCCTGAGGCGGCTCCACCTGCATAATAATTCATTTGTGCCGCATTAACTTGGTCTGAGTGTCTGACTCTTTTGCTTAGTCTGTCGTTCAGCATGCTCCGCGTGTTTTTAACTTCATCAAAAGTGGCACTTTCCCATCCAAATACAGGACGTTTGTACCTTATTTTGGATATAACTTCTGAGTCCTGACACAAAAGGAGGAACTGCTGCCTTGTTACGGTCGTCCGGGCTGTCTAAGCCAGAATGGTTTGTCATCAAGTCCTGAATGCGGTGTGCCCATTCATCTACCATCTCATCTTTCTTTTGTATGGCAGCTAAAATATGGGACCAGTCGGTGCCCTTTTTATATTTTGCAGCTATTGCAGTTTTCACAGGTTCCCATTCGGCAAGGAAAGGACCCTCGTTATTTATTTTGTTCACGAGGCAATGCCTTATTCCACTGCCACTGTTCTCCGTTATGCTGCCCATGGTTGTCAGTAGCCCAAGTAGTGCCCTTCTTTCTGCGTAGCACCTGGGTCCATTCAGCCGCACTGGGTTTATATATGTTGTCTAGTTGCTGCACCTGTTCTACAAACCTCAACCCACCGATTACCTTAAGATCAGAAAATTCGGACACTACGTCTTTCAGCTCTTGAACATCCCAGTTAAGATGTATCATTACCGTAGTGGAGTTATTGTTTCTTGGGGGTTGTGTGGGATCGTGTCGGGGTTAGGGACCTCAATTAAAGGGCATGAAAATGTGGGTGCTAAAGGTTTAGGGGACTTAAACAGGGTAAGGTTTTCAGGGGACTTATCTCTGAGGGTCTTGCTTCTAGTATGTTGTGAAATGGAGGGCTTTTTGTGTAAGTTAGAAGAGCCTCCCATAGCCCCTACCAAGTGGCCGTCAGTCTCATCATCCCGATCTGTAAGTGAGGAAGGGTTGTATTGATATTGTTCATCAAAGAAATCAAAAGTAGCTGGGGCATCGGTAACCACAGGAGCCGTTGGGGCAATGATTGAATGTGGCGGTGGAAGGGGTTGTGGGTAAAGTGTTGGGGAAGAGAGCATGGGATATAAAGGGTCTTTTTTATCACTCCTCTTCCTCCTTCCTTCAGACTGGGGTCCCGAATCAGCCTGCACTTTCTGTAAAGCTATAAGCAGCTCTTCCTTTTCCTTTCTATTCTTAAGTTCAGCAACTGAATGCTCATTCCGTTTCTGTGCTGCTTCCAACGTACATTCTTTAATAACCAATTCTCATCTGTCATACATATCCATCCGATAAAGACCTACATTACAACAACCCTGTGTATTTCTGCACAGTATTTTTCTAATTTCCTGTATCTCACTAATATCCCCAGTTCCTTCCACTGGCCATCTACCTGCACTGTCCTTATTCCACTGCCTACATGCCTTTTTTAAAATCTAATCCTGTCTTCTTTTCAATGAGCTTTCTAGGGGACCCGCCTTTCGATCCCAACAGCGTACTAGGAGCCTGACGATCCCCCAAAAATAATCCTCCTTACGTTAGGTTTTTAGGACTCTTGGGGGACTGTTTGACTGGCTTGCTATTTATTTTTCCCATAGTGAGCGGCAGGATATCAGCAGAAAATGACTCAGCCCTTGATAAACCCCGTTCCACCCGCCGTCCTCTCCTATTTCCGGATTACAGCTTCAGGTGACTTCATATCCGTTTATTCGCATCAGCAGAATCCTACATCAATACGCCCTGTGGAGTCCGGTATATGGTAAAACAAAGCATGCTTTTACATGGTTTATTAAAGCTTACTTCTCAGACATGATTTAGCACAAGTGAACGAAGAGAACATTCATCTTCCACTACAGGCACTTTGCTCGCTTATTCTTATTTATCAAATTGATTCCAATATGTACAGAAATGTCCTGATAGTACTCCATCATTATACACAGAATTGAAATATGGTGTCCTGCAGGGCACAGTACTTGGACCTTTACTGTTTTAACTTTACATGCTTCCACTGGGATCTATCATTAGGAAATATAATGTTAATTTTCACTCATATGCAGATCTCAGTTGTACCTTTCATTTAGATCAAATGAAGTTTCTCCAATGTTGTCTTTAATTAGTTGTGTTAGTGAAATAAAGGAGTGGATGGATAAGAACTACTTATCTTTAAAAACCAATAAAACAGAGATGTTAATTATTGGAGGGAATGACGCTGATCACAACAATATTTTGTCATTATTGAACTCAGTTGGAATCACCATTATTTTTACTGAATCAGCCCGCAAGCTAGGAGTTATCTTTGACTCTAGCATGTCATTTAAAGCGCACATTACAAAGTTGTCCAAATCATGTTTCTTCCATCTTAAAAATGATGGGAAATTAAGGCACTTTCTAAATAAACAGGATTTTGAGAAATTAATTCATGCATTTATTTCTAGTAGGATTGACTACTGCAGTGTGGTGTTCACTGGATGTTCAAACTGTTCTTTATACAGCCTCCAGTTAATCCAAAATGCTGCTGCAAGAATTATTACAAGAATAAGAAAATACGAACACATAACTCAAGTTCTTAAATCCTTACACTGTCTCCTGGTTAAGTTTAGGGCAGATTTCAAAATCCTCCTTTTAACATATAAAGCATTAAATGGCCAAGGTCCGGCTTACTTATCTGAACTTATCATGACTTACAAACCAGAGCGCACATTAAGATCTCAAGATGCCGGTCTGCTTATGATTCCAAGAATTAATGAAATAACAGTGGGAGGTTGAGCTTTTAGTTACAGGACCCCTAAACTGTGGAATGGTCTGCCTACTACTATAAGAGATGCCCCTTCGGTCTCAGCTTTTAAATTGCGGCTGAAGACTCACTACTTCAGTTTAACATATCCTGACTAGAGCTGCTGATTAATTGTACAGACTGCGTCTCAGTTGTTAGCCATTAGCACTAAAACATATGCAACATGACAGTTATAATTTATTACTAACCCTCACCTATTCTGTTTATCTTCTCTGTACTCAAAAGTGGCACTTGGTGCTACGGCCCACCTGACAAGTTGTTTTGCCTGCCTAAGGTAAAGTCATCCCTGATGGAGGATCGCAGGAATCGTGGGGTAGAGGGGTCCTTTCATCAGATTGGCTGTCCCTGCACTGTTTCAGCTGTGGAATGGCCAAATGAGGCAGCTTGATGGCTGAGGTCTCCAGGACTCTAAGCAAATCCATATTATGTGATATTATCTACTGTTAAATTCTGCTCCGTACTTGTAAAATTTTTATTTTTATATTGTATTGAGGATTTGTTCTGTTCTGTGTATTGTATTGTATTGACCCCCTTTATTTTGACACCCACTGCAAACCTAGAAATGGGTCTCTTTTTGAACTGCCTTTCCCAAGGTTTCTCGCATGTTTTCCTTACAAAGGTTTTTTTGGGAGATTTTCCTTGTCTTCTTAGAGAGTCAAGGCTGGGGGGCTGTCAAGAGGCAGGGCTTGTTAAAGCCCATTGCGGCACTTCTTGTGTGATTTTGGTGTATACAAAAATAAATTGTATTGTATAAATTACAGCATGTTATCTGTAATTCTGACTACGTCCAACATAAAGTATGTACATAGCAACTAATACAGCAGCACACACTAAGCAAAATTCCTGGTTGCCTGAGTCTGATGTTCCTTTATGATGACCTGCCGCATTTCTTTACACTTCTTGTATATCAATGTAATTCAAATGCCTGAAGTCGGAATGTACTGGTCAAAAAAACCTTTACAGTATGAACAGAAAAAACATGAGTGAGTAACATTTTGATTTGTTTCTCAGATGTCTGTGTTTTGTTGGCAATAATTCACCTTTTACTTCACACAGGATAAATCCTTTTTGAAAATAAAACTGCACTAATTGAGAGACTGATGGTCAACATGCAAGATTAACATGTTGTTGCTGACCAATCACTTTTGCTTTAAAAGGGTAATTTAACAACAAAGAGATACAAACCTTGTAAAAATCCTGTTGGCACAGTCTCTACTGAACTACAGGTGGGTAGGTGAAGAGCGTCTGCCAACTGGTGAAAAACTAAACATACTAATGTGTTTTTGTATTTATTAATTTAACTTTTTTGTTTTACATTTACAGCTCTGAATACCTGATATTGTGAAAATAATCTGGTGGCAGAGGTATGCTTTAAAATATTTTTCTCCCTTTTTTCACTCTCTCTCTCTCTCTCAAAATAGGTATTAGAAATATCATACTCTTTTTGTTCTTAACATCAGCCATGTCATTTATATTACCTATTTATAGTATTATTGCAATAGTCTGCAAGTAGAATCTATTTTCTGATTTTTGATATCTTTCCAGGCCTGCAGGTGGCAAAGTTCTGTGTATAAATTTTCTGTGCCTGAAATGGAATCTGAGATCAATGTGGCTGGTAGAAAATAGTAAAGAACAGTATGGTAATTTTAGAATACAATGTTGAAGGCATTAATTGTAAGCACATTGTCTTGGAGCAAGATATGTTGCATGCTGTGGACATTTAGAGCAAAAAAAAAAACTCTCAAACCTTAAAATTCATCTAAATTTTATGACAAATTGGCCCATTCTGGGCAAGAAAAGGAAAAGATTAAACATTCAAAAAGTCAGTGCATATTTGTTCAGTAAAAATGAAATAGAAAAGTATTTAAAAAATTTTTAAATTGTATACAATTGTTCATATTCTGGTATCTGGTTTTGATTATGCTTGTTTTTATCACACAAAAACAATACCAGATAGTAAATCATGTAGTGTAATCAACTTCTATTAACATTAATCTCATAACCCATTAAGTGTACAGTTCTATCTGATTGTGACACAAAACTAATTTCCATAGAAACCATACTGCAATTACTAAAATTGAAATTAATAGATAGAAATGTCTTTGTGAAATAAAAACTAATGAAAACTAAAACTAAAGTAAGATCAGAAATATTATAGAAAAAAAACTAACATAAAAAGGCAAAACTATAATAACTTTGATGTTAGCATTGTGCCCTAATCCGATTTCTTTTCATTGATAATATTCTTTAATAAAAGTGCACTTATTTTGTTATACAGTAATCCCTCCTCGATTGCGGGGGTTGCGTTCCAGATCCCCTCGCGATAGGTTGAAAATCCGTGAAGTAGAAACCATATGTTTGTATGGTTATTTTTATATATTTTAAGCTCTTAGAAACTCTCCCACACTGTTTATAAATATTCTCCGCACAGTTATACAGTAAATCCTCGGTTATAGAGGTTGATCCGCTCCAGACAGATAAATAAATTTCCAAGAAGTAGGATTCTTTATTTATAAATCTAATATTTTCGCAGTTACAGCATTGAAAACCTATTTACGACCTTCTAAATACGTTTTTTTAACATTATTAGAGCCCTCTAGACATGAAATAACACGCTTAAGTTTAAACTGTGCTCCATGACAAGACAGAGATTACAGTTCTTTCTCACAATTAAAAAAATGAAAACATATTTTCCTCTTCAAGGTGCGCATCAGGAGCGGAGAATGTCAGAGAGAGAGAGTAAAGTAAACAATCGAAAATCAATAGGGCTGTTGCACTTTTAAGTATGCAAGCACCGCGATAAAGCGGCACAATGAAAGGATCAATGTGAAGGTAGCCTTTCAGCATTTTTTTACAGGCGCGTCCGTATCTTCTAAGCAAACAGCCACTGTGCAAACAGCCCCTCTGTTCACACCCCCTCCATCAGGAGCAGAGAATGTCAGAGAGAGTGATAGAGACAGAGAAAAGCAAATAGTGAAAAATCAATACGGGCTATTAGAGCTTTTAAGTGTGTGAAGCGGCGCGCGGGAAACATATCGTATATCATTGAGTTTTATCTATACTAATAAAAGGCAAAGCCCTCACTGACTGACTGACTCACTGACTCACTCACTCACTGACTCATCACTAATTCTCCAAGTTCCCGTGTAGGTAGAAGGCTGAAATTTGGCAGGCTCATTCCTTACAGCTTCCTTACAAAAGCTGGGCAGGTTTCATTTCGAAATTCTATACGTAATGGTCATAACTGGAAGCTATTTTTCTCTATTTAATGGAGTTGAGCTCGAAAGCCGTGGGGGCGGAGTTTTGTGTGACATCATCACGCCTCTCACGTAATCACGTGAACTGACTATCAACGCAGTGCGTGAGAAAACCAGGAAGAGCTCCAAAAAGCGCTGAAGAAAACATGCATTATATAATTGAGAAGGCAGCGAAACAATAAGAACCGAGCGAGTGACATGTACAACCATATTCATGAGTGCTGCTACTTCGGAAACAAAGCAAGGTGTAAACCTAAAGTTTAAATTAAGTTCATAGACAGGCTGCCGCTGGCGTTTGTCATGCCCACGGGTATGCGGGATACAAGTTTAATGAGAGGACGCAGGATATAAGCGAGTTTTGATCACTTTGTAACTAAGTTAAAATTGTAGGTGAAGGGTGTGCTTATGCAAATTCGAGAGACTGTGTTTGTGGGGGATTGACGGTTAAAGGCGGGTGGGGGAGTCACGTCATCATCTCCCCTCCCATTTACCTCATTTCGCTCTGAGCTGAGCTCAGGCTAACGCCGTCTTCGAAGCAACGTCACACTGCCACCAAATACTCAGAGAAAAATCCACAAGTTAATACACACGCTGTCTCTAGAGTTTCTCCACACTGAATCCTCCAGGCACTACTTACAAAAGGTTACATTGACAATCGTGTTACGTTATTTTTAAAATGTTTCCTTTTCTTAGCACAAGCGCAGCTGAGAAGCTTCGATGCATGTGCTCCATAGCGCGTTAAAAATAATGCATTTAATCACACTTTGCATTTCAAACAAAGGGGGACTTCTGTCAATGCATGATTTCCTGGTACACCGATTACATTGATCAGCGCTTCCCAATTCATTTTACCCTCACACCCCCTTGGTTTGAGAAGAAGTATGAAAAAATATGAGGTTAACACAGAAGAACAGATCACCAATTGAAGCTTTATGAATAATCGATTTGCCATCAATAATTGTTTTGGTAAAGCCATACTCAGTGTAATCCTCCTTCCATTTTATAATTTTTCCGCCACTAGCCATGATTAAATGAACGGTAAAAAAGTAAGAGCAAAGCGAGGGTGACTTATTCAGGCAGGCAGGCGACATCTCAATAGCTTGAATTTGGATATAAGTAGGTTCTATTTAGTCGCCAAAAATATCTTTGGTAAGAATGGAAGTTGAATTTAGTCTTTAAATTTCTTTGAGGACAGATGTGGCATTTTTCATTTGAAAGCATTAACTGAGCTGATCATATTGATCACGGTTTTGTCTTTTCCTTGCAGCTCTACATTAAGGTCATTCAACATGTTGGTCACATCAGTTAACAATGCCAAGTCTATCAGCCACTGGTCATCATTTAGTTGGTTGTATTCTCCATGTTTAGCTACAAGGAAAAACTCCTTAATCTCCGGAAAGAGCTCTCGAAATCTGTGCAGGAATTTCCCTTGACTATGCCATCTCAAGTCAGTGTGTAGGAAAAACTCAGAGTGGTCGCAGTCAGTCTCCTCCAGATGAGCATGGAACAGCCGTCTTTGAAGAGATCTGGCGCAAATAGAACAGGCGATCTTTGTTGCCACATCCATTATCTCTTTCATGTTGAGCATTTTTGCACATAATGGTTGTTGGTGTATTATGCAGTGGAAATTGGGGAAAGCATCATCCTCCCTGCACTTGGCAATAAATCCATTCGAGCGGCCAACCATTGCAGGTGCACCATCCCTGGTGATGGACACCAATTTGAACACTGAGATTTGGGTTTTCTCAATAAAGTTTTTGAAAGACTGAAAAATGTCCTTTCCCCACATGAAGACAGCTGGAGAGCTTTGATTGAAGATAAAATTTCTGGTTTGCTTTTAAAGTCTCAGAACAGCAAGTCAGCTGTTCCAACAAATGCCTCTTATCATCTCTCCATTTTGGAAGGACTTCTTGTGCTTAACAATTAAGTGACTCAACCGGAATGATGCTTTGGTGGCTGCCTTCGCTTTTGTGGTCAGCTGGGAGAAGAATGACTGCTACCCAGACAACTGGGATTTAAGTTCCTTCACCTTTCTCTTTCTCAGCTCGCCTTTCGGAAGGAAGTTAATGTCGTAGTTTTTATGAGGCAAACGTACTTTGAATATGACATTGCAGAAAAAAAGTCCTCCTCCCATTCCGTATGAAAGTGGTAGGTTTTTGGCTTCTTATTTGGTCCCGCCCCCCCAATCATTTGTATACCCTTTCTCAAGTTTAGTAGAATTAAATTGGAGGCTAACTAGGCAACTCCGGTAGCTTGCTAGAGTTTTGAAGCAGGCCTGTGTGTCAAAAAGATATTAAATATTAGACTGGCTGCCCAGTATGTCAATCAAGTGAGAAATGTCAAAGTGCAGATGGATAATAGCCTATCATCCATCCTCTATTTTTTTTATGATCACATAAAAATTACATTATTACTTTCAGCTATATTGTGCATATTTTTGAACACTGACTCCTAAAGTAGATCTATCCAACCACTGTTTCTCCACTATTATTATGTTTCAAAGGTTTCCAAAGTGGGTGAAGGTAAAAGGGCAAATAAGCCAGATACATAAAAAAATCTGAAAAAATAAAACCAAAATGAGAAACCCAACTAACTTTAAATATTATTACATATCCACTGCAAGCAATGAATGACTGGCCTTCTTGAACATACAGAAATGCTGTATTTTTATTTCAAAGTGAGGTAAAAAATGCCAAAAATCAGAAAATAGATTCTACAGTATTCTGACAGTTGTGATATTTAAAATCACGGGGACTTAGGAAGAATGGGGCTCTTAGGCTTGAATCAGTGTGCATACCACACCTGGCTGTGTTGAGGGAAACAAAGAAAAACAAGCATGTAGTGTGAAGGTAAGTGGCAGTGTGACTTGAATACCCTTTGCATAAGAACAGTAAACCCATAATGAGCAGAGCAAGAGTAGGTAATAGGTGTATGCATGGGCACAAAAGAGACAGCATGCTGAGGAATAATATATACATTGTCTAAACCTCTTTATCCAGAGTAGAATGGCAGGAAACCTGGAGCCTACCCCAGCAAGTTTGGATGCAAGGCAGGAAAAATCCCTGGTATGCAATATGTATGATATGGCTGATATTAAGAACAAAAAAAAAATATTTCAACTATCTACTTTGAGAGAGAGAGAAATTGTAAAAAAGGGGGACAAATATTTTAAAGCATGATTCAGCTACTGGATTATTTTCACAACTTCAGGTATTTTGTGAATATAAAATAAAAAAGACACAATAAATATAGAATAAATACAAAAACACATTAGTATGTCTAGTTTGTCACCAGTTGGTAGACTGTCTTCGCCTACCTACCTGTAGTTCAGTAGAGACATTGCCATCTCAGGAATTTTACAAAGTTTGTATTGCTTCGTTGGCCAGTAACAATATGCTGCTCTTGTAAGATGACCTAGGTTTTGTTAACCAGCACATTCCGATTTCAGACATTCGAATTGAATCTTGATATACTTACATTTGCTTGCTGAAAAAGCTTTCACCATAGCTGCCCACAAACTCTTCTCTTGGTCCTGAAAAGTTCGATGAGGTGAGGACAGTACAGATGAAGGCCTTTGTAAAAGTCTTGCTTTGAATTTTTGACAACAGTTCTGAAAAATTCCATGTAGGCCTACTGACAAGACTGTGTAAGTTAGGGTACCCCAACCCAAGTTTGCTCTTTAGAAATGTCCAATCAGTCAATAAAACAAACAGGAGGAAGCTCAGTCTTGCATTCTTGCAACAGGTAACAGGTCAAAGACATAAACACCTAAGTGGCAGTGAGTAAATGTCACAAAGAGGAACTCGTGCTGTACTCTTTTTATACACTTTATCAATTACACAACAGTTCCAAACAATTAATTGTATCAGCAAAGAACTTTACCATGATCGTTTACATTTTGTTGCTAATGGGATACGGCAGAAAGGAATTGCTGTACCTAGTGTGGTCTATGGCATACGACTGGGGCCCTATCCGTCCGGGACGCTTCTTCGCTGGAAGGACCGGGGGGAAGGAGTGTATCGAGAACATTACTTCCCTCGGAGTGCTTGGTGCCAGCCTCCCTGGACTCGCCTCTAAATTATTGAATTCAGGTGTTTCAATCAGACCCTTTGCCACAAGTGTATAAAATCAAGGACCTAGCCATGCAGTCTCCATTTACAAACATTTGTGAAACAAAATGGGTCATTCTGAAAAGCTCAGTGACTTCAAATGTCATACTGTGATAGGATGTCACCTTTGCAATAAGATGGTTCGTGAAATTTCATCCCTGCTGGATATTTCACTGTCAACTGTAAGTGGTATCATTGGAAAGTGGAAGCATTTCAGAACAGCAGCAACTCAGCCATGAAACAGAAGACCATGTAAAGTCACAGAGTGGGGTCAATACTCTGTAGACACAAAAATTGTGTAGCAGGAACTTTATGGAATGGGTGAGCAGCTGCTTGCAAGTGTCACATCACATCACCCAGTCCAATGCTAAGCATCGGACTGAGTGGTTTAAAGCAACCCACCACTGGACTGTGGAGTAGTGGAAACATGTTCTATAAAGTGATAGATCACACTTCTCTGTTTGGCAGTCAGAGAGGTGTGTTTGGTAGATGCTAGGAGAACATTTCTTGCCTGACTGCATTGTGCCAACTGTGAAATTTGGTGAAGGAGGAATAATGTTATGGGGTGGATTTTCAGGGTTTGGGCTAGGTCCTTTACTTCCAGTGAAGGGCAGTCTTAATGTTTCTGCATACCCAGACATTTTGGATAATGCTATGCTTCCAACTTTGTGGAAACAGTTTGGGGAAGGCCAGCATGACTGTGCTCCGGTGCACAAAGCAAGGTCTATAAAAACAATGGTTGTATGAGTTTGGTGTGGAAGAACTCAATTGGCCTACACCGGGCCCTGACCTCAGCCCAACTGAGCACCTTTTGGATGAGAAAGAATGGAGATTGTGAGCCAAGCCTTCTCATCTAACATCAGTGCCTGACCTCATAATTGCTCTACAGAATGAATGGGCACAAATTCCCACCGAAACACTCCAAAATCTTGTGGAAAGCCTCCCAAGAAGAGTGGAAGCTGTTACAGCTACAAAGGTGGGACCAACTCTATACTGTATTAAAGTCTATGTATTTAAATGCAATGAAATTGAAGTTCCTGTTGGTGTAATGGTCAGGCATCCCAATACTTTTGTCCATATAGTTTATCTCAAGAAAGGGTTATAATATTTCATATTCTTTCATTAGTGTGTGTTTAGCAGTAACACAGGAAGTAATATAGTTGTTTCAACCTTTCCACACCTTCATCTCATTCTGGGTGTACACCAAGCCAGAATTCAAATTAGTTTTCCACAAGACCAAGACGCCCTCAATGAATTAATGGATTTAAAAGTGCATTCCTTATGAAGATAAGAAGTGGGAACAGTTCTTGTGTAGCTCCCATGTTTTAACCAATAATGTGCTCTTTTTAAAGTACTCACAGTATAATACTTAACACTTCCACTGTATATCTTGTCACCTGCAATAGAGAGAAAATTTTGATATAATTATGTGTACTTAAAAATTACATTCCCTACAGTTCTGAATAAAACGTTCAATTGAAATAATTGTATAGTTTTACACAGCCTTTAGTAAGTTAGCTGTGCTGATTTTAGAATAGAATGGCTGAGGGTACATTAGAAATACAGTATACAGTATAGGGTGCACATATGGCATTATATACAGGTAAGCAAAAAAGCACAGTTACCTTCCTCATGGTATTGCAAATTAATCAGACTCAGAAAAACAATGGTAGTTTGTATACAAACTCTATATAGTTGTTTTTAAAAAATTACAGATTTTAGAGTTGCCATTAGACATTCTATTCAAAAAAACATCCATCCATTATCCAACCTTCTATATTCTAACTACATCATATGGTAAAATATTTAATCTTCATCTGTATGAAAAGTGTAATCCATGATGGTTAGCAATAACCAAATATAAGAATAATATATACCCACACTTTGAATATGCAACATAATGAGAAGCTATTCTGCATGGAATGTTATAAGCCTTATCAGATGCATGTGTCCTTTAGATTGTGTTCCAAACTGCATAATATTAACATAAAAAAAAACATACTCTCAAGTGTTTGAATTACTTATTATGGCAGTATGTGGTTTTGTAATGAGAGTTAGTTGGTGAAACTCTGTCATTGACTCAAAATTTAACTTTACTTAGTCCAGTGTTAACTATACAATGGATGCTTTTGCATATGTGGCTGTTGCTTAACATTCGATAGAATAAACTAATACATTAGCAGTAACAGTCACTGCTGTTTTTTTTTTGTTAACATTACTTTACCATGCTACCAATCTGTTGGATTGGTAACAAACAATTTCACAAACTAGCCAGCTGAAAGAAATCCAAGGCAGTAAATCGATGATAAAGAAATGGACAGATAAATTTATTGCGAAAGTGCTGCAAGGACATTCTACAAAGTTTAACAAAAAGCCTGATAGGTTGTGTTAACAAGATTAACAAGTTAACAAATTAACTTTTGTGAACTGCAGTGATCAAATCAACCTTTAGCCTCCCTTGCCCACTCATCGCCATCTACATCCACAATGTTCTTGCAATAGTTGACCCAATTAGCAAAGAGATGATGCAAAGTTATTTTTTAAAGTATCTTGTTAAATTTAAATGTTTGTAACTTTGAAAAAGATCATATAAATGACATAGTTGGATTAAATAATAGTAACTTGCTGCAAAAAGTTGACTGTTTGATTACATACAAAATGAAGGTTTGCAGTGCAGATTAGGTGGTTTAGTGATGCTAAATTGGCTGTAGTGTATATTAATGTGTGTGTGTGTGTTCATCCTATGATTGTCTGGCCCCTAAAGGTTGCTGGAATGGCCTCCAGCATTCCCATTCCCCTGTCCCTGGATAAGGGGGATTGAAAAATTGATAAGTGAATGGAATATTTAAACATGTAGAACAAAGATTGTTCCATGTTTCTTAAATCTTTGAAGAATTGGTGTCCTAAGTTGACAGTTTTACTTTCACTGAGATTGTTATTGGGTGGCAAATGATTGTGTGGAGAAAGTTTCCACTTCCTCATTGTTTTTTGCCTTTTGACACACTGTCGAACTGCAACAGGTGAACACATTATCGGTTTTCCCAGGGAACTTTGACACAGTATCACTAAAAAGTCTTTAGTGATTGCAAAATCAGCTCTACATTCAATGAAGAGAACTTTTATGGCAGATGTGGCGAGGCTCCAAGAGGCTGGGTGTATGTAGTGTTATCCCTCTGGTTTAATTTTAATAATGTACTGCGTAGGTTTGGGTTTGTGATCTGGTGGTTGGTGACACAGACACAGAATAAATGTTCTTCTGGGTGGGCTTTCTTTATTGCAGCTGTACTGTGTATATCAAATGTAGCAACTCTCAGTTCTAGGCACAGGGTCATGGAGATGCTGGGGCCCATTCCAGCAAGCATCAAACACAAGACAGGAATTTTCCCTTTACAGGGTGCCACCCCATAGCAGGATGAACACACACGCAAATGCTAGTGCCAAAATCGAAACTGCAGCACCCTGTAGAAACCCATGCGAACTCCAAACACGGAACACCTAGGATGTAAACCCCTATACAAAGCAGCAGTGTTACTGCTGCACTACAGTGCTACCCACAAGTTTAATTATTAACAGTATATTTTTACTTATTTAAACAAAGTTAATCTGTAAAATGTAATCTATACTAATAAAAGGCAAAGCCCTCACTCACTCACTCACTCACTGACTCATCACTAATTCTCCAACTTCCCGTGTAGGTAGAAGGCTGAAATTTGGCAGGCTTATTCCTTACAGCTTACTTACAAAAGTTGGGCAGGTTTCATTTCGAAATTCTACGCGTAAGGGTCATAACTGGAACCTATTTTTCTACATATAATGTAATGGAGTTGAGTTGAGATGGCGTGGGGGTGGAGTTTCGTGTGACATCATCACGCCTCCTACGTAAGTACGTAGAGAACAAGGAAGAACTCCAAACAGCGATGAGCACAAAACGCCATTTCACAATTGAGAAGGCAAAAAAACATTATGAAGCAAATGATGCATACAAGCATATTCATAAGTACAGCTACTGCGGAAACAAAGCACGGCATGAACCGTAAGTTTATATTAAATTAAGTTCATAGACAGGCTGCCACTAGCGTTTGTAATTTAGTGCCTGCCCATATAAGGCCGTCCATCAGCGGCAATCCAATACAAACACTGCGGTAAATATTCACGGTGAAGGACTGTGCTTATGCAGAGGAAGATGAGATGGTCAGGGTGGTGTTTGGCACAGACTCATTGAAACTGCGAGAGAAACTTTTAAGTGCGGGTCTTAGCTGACATTACGAGATGGCACCAGCACAGCTGGGAACCTTCGATGCAAGAACACCAAGCGGCTCACGTGAACTGGCAGTGCACAGACAAAAGCAACAGTTCCAAAGAGTGCTGAACAAAACCGAATTACACAATTGAGAAGGCAGCAAAAAAATATGAAGCGTCTGATACATACAATCATATTCATAAGTGCAGCTACTGCGGAAACAAAGCACACGGTGGAAAAAGTGAATGTCCGCTAAAGGAAGACAGTGTAAAAAACCCGTGCATGCAGTTTGTCACATCTCAGATAAAGAGGAAGACGAGCTGTTTATTGATGCAGTAAGAAACTAATCGATGAATGAAACCTCTTATCTTTACAAGCGATTGACAAACACGGAATGTAACTTGAACACAACACATACAAATACGACCTGATTGAAAGAAATAATGATAATCAAATCCTTGATGACAGCAACATTCAATAACACTCACAAAACAATTACTGTATATTGACAATCATGTTACGTTATTTTTAAAATGTTCCCTTTTCTTTTCATAACTTCTACTTCTCCACTGCGATACGGGTATATATATATAAATGTATATATATACCCGATCTACAATACATACTAGCATAGACAAGCCACACGCTGTGGCTAATTGTAGAGTCTTCGCCTCTAATGCCGAATTGAGGTTCGATTCGAGAGGGATGCACTGAGTATGTACGCGCTACCGATTCATTTTACCTTCGATCTCCTTGGTTTGGGACGTATGAAAAATATTAGGTTAACTCAGAATCATGTTACGTTATTTTTAAAATGTTTCCCTTTATTAGCACAAGCACAGCTGAGAAGCTTCATGCATGTACTCCATAGCGTTAAAAATAACGCATTTAATCACACTTTCAATTCCAAGCAAACGGGAACTTTTGTCAATGCATGATTTCCTGGTACATCCATTACACTGATGCACACATCACAGCTACAAAAATGTTAGAGTCGGAATAAAGCGCTTCCTACGACTGATCATTTCGACTACCCGAGCGAAGCCTTGATAAAAGCATGGTTTTGTGCACACTGAAAAGCAAGCAAAATTAGATGCATTACAGAAAGCGGACTTTGTGGCTCTTACTGGGGATCATTGGACTTCCGTGACCGTTAGTAATTCTAATTACATCTAATTACAAAATGTTCAATGATCACACTGTTTTAGCCTAATGTACAAAATAATTTTGGCTAATGTTACTCAGAGTTTAAAGATTAAGTTGGTCAAATTACCTTTTATGTTTCTGACTTATTTTTTAAGAAGAAAAACTGCACTTTATGTTGAAATTTTGGTTATTATTATTTAAAGACAATACTATTCTTAAAGTACTTAAACTACCACTTTATTTTAAGTCTACCCAATTTTAACCAGGGATGATATTTTTGTTTCTGTTTTGAATTCAAATGCAGTTTAAAGGCTTTTTTTCAGAAATTAAAACAGCTTCAGTTTACAATATTCATGTCCATGTCTATTATTTGATTCTGTCACCCACTAAAACCCTTTTAAATTAAAAAAAAAACATTTGCGATTTGGGGCAAATTTACGTGTGCGATTACATACGATTAATCAAGATTAATTCTTACACAGCCTCTAATTAATTGGATTAATTTTTTAATCGAGTCCCACCCTATATATATATATATATGTGGATATATATATGTAGATTTGTATATATATGTGTATATACAGTATATATGTAGATATGTATATGTATGTGTATATACAGTATGTATATATGTGTGTGTATATATATACAGTATGTGTATATATGTATATATATATATGTGTGTATATATATATATATATATATATATATATATATATATATATATATATATATATATGCCAGCAACACTCATGACAATGACAAAATGACAAAACAATTACATTGTCAATCATGTTACGTTATTATTAAAATGTTTCCTTTTCTTTTTACTTCTCCGCTGCCAATCAGGTATTTTGCTATATATATATATATATATATATATATATATATATATATATATATATATATATATATACAGATATATATATATATATATACAGATATATATATATATATATATATATAGATATATATATATATATATATATACAGATATATATAAATATATATATAAATAGATAGATATGACAACAACACCCATATCAATGACAAAACAATTACATTAACAATCATCTTACGTTATTTTTAAAATGTTTGCTTTTCTTTTCATAACTTCTTTAACACACTACTTCTCCATCTTGCCTTGGTATTCTGCTATAAGTATATATATGTATGTGTATATGTATATATGTAGATATGTATATATATATGTTTATATGTGTGTGTGTGTGTGTGTGTGTATATATATATATAATATATATATATATATGACAACAACACTCATCACTCACAACAGTGACAAAACAATTACATTGACAATCATGTTATAGTTATTTTCAAAATGTTTCCTTTTCTTTTTCATTACTTCTTTAATACACTACTTCTCCTTTCTGAAGCTAGGTATTTACTAGTAATATATATGATTTAATGTATTTCATCATAAAAATGATATCAACTATAAATCTTAGTATTCTAAGTGTTCAAAGAGCTGTCATATCATTTTAATGTAATCTATACTAATAAAAGAAAAAGCCCTCACTGACTAACTGACTGACTGACTCACTCACTCACTGACTCATCACTAATTCTCCAACTTCCCGTGTAGGTAGAAGGCTGAAATTTGGCAGGCTCATTCCTTATAGCTTACTTACAAAAGTTGGGCAGGTTTCATTTAGAAATTCTACGCGTAATGGTCATAACTGGAACCTATTTTTTCATCCATATACTGTAATAGACTGCAGCTCGATGGCCGTGGGAGGCGGAGTTGTGTGTCGTGTCATCACGCCTCCCGCGTAATTGAGTGCCTGCCCATATAAGGTAAATATTCGCAGGTGAAGGACTGTGCTTAGCATATTCATAAGTAAAAATATCTGAATCACAAACTGATGTTAATTATATTTTGTCCATGAATACTAATTAAATAATTCCAAATAGTCTGTCCACTTCCTTTCATAGCTTTTCCGATGGTTGTGCTACTTCCAGGCATGTATTTTCGTATTAAAGCATTTAACCAATTACATTTCAGCCATCATTTGTTGCCAGGCAGAGAGGACTTTACAATCCGTTGTGCAGGCACTCTAACACAGAATAAATGTCGATTAACCTGTTGCTTCAACCAATCAGATTTTGAGTTGGTGTCAGTACAGCCCTGTAGCAGCGTCTGGCGACGTCACGTATTCAGACCATTGATTGGATAGAAGCCGCGAGGTTCGATTTTCAGCATTAGCTTAAGCTGGCGATAGAAAGGGACTTTTTGATAGAACTGAGGCGCGCGGATAACCCATACGACAGAGTGATTGAACTGTTTTTGAGGAAAGAGAGGAGGATGGATTTTGTTTGCAAATAATCCGAATTTTTGGTGAGTAAAATGTTGTGATTCTATCTGCAATGCAGCGGCTCTTTATACTGTATTTCTGCATTTTAAGATGGTTTTTGTAACCATAAATTAGTTTTTGAGGGGTGGGTTGCTTCAGACGGAGCAGTACTGAAGGCCTAGGTGTGAGATGCACGGTCCGCCAATGGACCAGATGATACATAAATTTAATGAACATTACAACAGCTGCTCACACCCCAAAGGGTGTAATATACATATATATGTATATGTGTGTGTGTGTATGTATGTATATGTATATGTATGTATATGTATGTATATGTATGTATGTATATGTGTGTGTATGTATGTATGTATGTATATGTATGTATATGTGTGTGTATGCATGTATGTATATGTATGTATATGTGTGTGTGTATATGTGTGTGAATATATGTAGATATGTGTATATGTATATATGTATGTGTGTGTGTGTGTGTGTCTATATACTGCTCAAAAGAATTAAAGGAACACTTTTTAATCAGAGTATAGCATAAAGTCAATGAAACTTCTGGGATATTAATCTGGTCAGTTAAGTAGCAGAGGGGGTTGTTAATCAGTTTAAGCTGCTGTGGTGTTAATGAAATTAACAACAGATGCACTAGGGGGCAACATTGAGATGACCCCCAAAACAGGAATGGTTTAACAGGTGGAGGCCACTGACATTTTTTCCTCCTCATCTTTTCTGACTGTTTCTTCACTAGTTTTGCATTTGGCTACAGTCAGTGTCACTACTGGTAGCATGAGGCGATACCTGGACCCTACAGAGGTTGCACAGGTAGTCCAACTTCTCCAGGATGGCACATCTATACGTGTCATTGCCAGAAGGTTTGCTGTGTCTCCCTGCACAGTCTCAAGGGCATGGAGGAGATTCTAGGAGACAAGCAGTTACTCTAGGAGAGCTGGAGAGGGTCATAGAAGGTCCATAACCCATCAGCAGGACCAATATCTGCTCCTTTGGGCAAGGAGGAACAGGATGAGCACTGCCAGAGCCCTACAAAATGACCTCCAGCAGGCCACTGGTGTGAATGTATCTGACCAAACAACCAGAAAGACTTCATGAGGGTGACCCAAGGGCCCCATGTCCTCTAATGGGCCCTGAGCTCACTGCCCAGCAGCATGCAGCTCGATTGGCATTCGCCATAGAATACCAGAATTGGCAGATGCACCACTGGTGCCTGTGCTTTTACAGATGAGAGCAAGTTCACCCTGAGCACATGACAGAAGTGAAAGGGTCTGGAGAAGCCATGGAGAACATTATGCTGCCTGTAACATCATTCAGCATGAGCAGTTTGGTGGTGGGTTAATGATTGTCTGGGGAGGCATATCCATGGAGGGTCAAACAGACCGCAACAGGCTTGACAAAGGCACCTTGGCTGCCATTAGGTATCAGGATGAAATCCTTGGACCCATTGTCAGACCCTATGCTGGTACAGTGGCTCCTGGTGCACGACAATTCCTGGCCTCATGTGGTGAGAGTATGTAGGCAGTTCCTGGAGGATGAAGGAATTGATACCATTGACTGGCCACCACACTTTCCTGACCTAAATCAATAGAACACCTCTGGGACATTATGTTTTGGTCCATCCAATGCCACCAGGTTGCACCTCAGACTGTCCAGGAGCTCAGTGATGCCCTGGTCCAGATCTGGGAGGAGATCCCCCACAACACCATCTGTCATCTCATTAGAAGCATGCTCCGATGTTGTCAGGCATGTATACAAGAACACAGGGGCCATACAAAGTGCTGCGTACAATTTTGAGTTGCTGCAATTAAATTTTGGCAAAATGGACTAGCCTGCCACATAATTTTTCACTCTGATTTTTGGAAGTCTTTGAATTCAGGGCTCTGTAGGTTGATCATTTTCATTTCCATTAAGCGATGTGGCATCCTTTGTTTCCTAACACATTACCCAGTCTATATCAGTATAGATATCAGGAGAATTTCTTTTTCCCATTGAGATCTGATGTGTTTTCAAAGTGTTCCTTTAATTTTTTGAGCAGTATATATATATATATATATACAATATATATATATGTGTGTGTGTATATGTATATATATATATATACAGTCGATTCAGTTAATTGGACCACGGTTAATCGGACCAGCCACTTATTGAACGAATCCTAAAGAACGAAACAGATCATATTACATAAGCCTAATATTGTTCGCTTATTTGGACTAAAATTCCATTTAATCGGACCAAAGAACGTGACAGAGAATAAGAAAAAGAAGCCACAAGTCGCCCACGGAAAGCGGCTCAGCAACATCGGGAGGATCCCTGGGCTCCCCAGGAGAATTTATGTTTTTATCGAAGGTTAGGAAGTCGGAAAATTTGTACCAAGTGCAATCCAGTGGGGGTGAACATGCCTGCCCTTTCTTTCCTAAAACGGACCGCCCAGTAACCGGCGACATGAAGTCGAGTGTAAACAAGTGCAGTGCGTAAGGAGAATGCGTCAGATCACACTAGACAAGTTCTTCAAACGTTAACTGGAATTTGGTAATGTAACCTTTTTTATTGTGCTTTGCATGATGAGTGTCGTGTAGATCGTCTCAAAGAATTTGCACATTTCTTTTTCAATAAACAAAGTTGTAAGCAACCGTACATGTATGTAGCTCCTGTTTGTATGTTCTTCATACGCGTGTGCAGCACAATAAAAGTCACAATGACATTTTAATATGTTACTTATAGCACGTCCCGTCTTGGTTGCACATGTATAGGGCATGTTCGTGTAATCGGACCAGCCGGTTATTAGGACCAAAATGATCGCGTCCCGATGTGGTCCGATTAACAGGAATCGACTGTATATATATATATATATATATATACACTAATAAAAAGCAAAGCCCCTCACTCACTCATCACTAATTCTCCAACTTCCCGTGTAGGTTGTGACAGTGGGGCTGTGATCCACCTCTTGAACCCTCAGGTATCACGCTGGACTCTAAGTAAAGATATCACTAGTCCTCTTTTATTGATTTTTACGTGCACCAAGCACCCTCCTCTGCACACTGTTCATATCTCAAATAAATCTCTCCCCTGACCCGGAGGTGTTCCTGCCCAACAGTCCACAAGTCCTTATTCCTTCCGGGTCAGGGTAAACAATCCATATCTTCACCCCGGAAGCACACCATCTCTTCCTGTCCTGGGATTGTGACGCACTTCCGGGGTATAGGGCACATACGAGTCCACGGGCCCTCCTACAGCGACTCCCAATGTCCCCCACGGTATCCAGCAGGGCCGTACGTAAAGACTACAAAGTCCATAAGGCCCTACTGGAATTCGGGGCCCGTCCACACTGTCGGGAGAGCTCCTCCTGGTGGCCTGGGGGTAAGGACCAGAACTTGAAGCCGGCCATCCACCACAAGGTAGAAGGCTAAAATTTGGCATGCTCATTCCCTACAGCTTACTTACAAAAGTTGGGCATGTTTCATTTTGAAATTCTATGCGTAGTGGTCATAACTGGAACCTATTTTTCTCCATATACTGTAATGGACTTTAGCTCGATGGCCGTGGGGGGAGGAGTTGCATGTCAAATCATCACGCCTCTCACATAATCATGTGAACTGACTGTGAACGCAGTAGACAGAAAACTAGGAAGAGCTCCAAAGAGCGCTGAAGAAAAACAAATACAAGCTTATTCATAAGTGCAGCTACTGCGGAAACAAAGCACGGTGTAAACCGTAAGTTTAAATTAAGTTTATGGACACGCTCCCGCTGCTGTTTGTCATGCCTTTGTCAAATACTTTATTCGCGAGATACAAGTTTAATGAAAAACACGAGGTATAAACGAGACTTTGGATCACTTTGTAACGGAGTTAAAATTGCTGTAGCGAGAAACTTTCAAGTGCCGGGTCTTAGCTAACATTAAATAAAGCCGTGGACATCACAACATCACACAAGAGAGCAGCTCACGTGACCTGACTGAACGCAGTACAAATGATCACTTCCATGCATCAAACCTGTTCAAAAAACGCATTACACAATTGACAAGGTAGGAAAAGAATATGCTCCGAGCTAAGCTCCACGGCTAACGCGGTCTTGCGGAGGCCACTTCGTCACGCTGCCACCAAATACTCACAGAAAAATCCACAAGTTAATACACACGCTGTCTCTAGAGTTTCTCCACACTCAATGTATTCCTCACATCCCCGTTATACCCTCTGATCTCCCATTTCAATTCAAATGCCTCCAATTTCCAGTAAGGCTCTGCTTCGCGATGACAAGTAATAAGTCTCAGGTACAGACCCTACAAAAGGTTGCCATTGATTTCGGGCAAGATTGCTTTTCTCCTGAACAACTATACGTTGCATTCTCAAGAGTGAGCTTGCGCAGCTTCGTCATATTACAACCGGAGTGCTGAACAGACAACGTGCCATATAAAGAGAACTATAACAATTGTAATAAACGAACAGTAAAACAGCGTAAAAAACGTTGATTAAATAAATAGGCAGCTTCCTTGGCGAAGCAAGGAAAAAGGATGGCCTTATATGTCGCTCATTTATAAAACCGCGGAGAAGCTGTGTAAAGGCTGCTTCACAAAAAACCAGCAGAGTGCCTTATATGAGCAGGCAGTCAGCTAAAGAAGGGAATCAATAAATATCTATAATCGTAATAAACGAATAAAAAATAGCGTACAAGCCGTGGATTAAATAAAGGAAATGGGTACCTAAACAGTAAAGTAAGTCTCAAATAGCTACACGATAACTATAACAATCGTAATAAACGAACAATAAAACAGTACAGATCCGCGAAGCAAGGAGAAACGATGGCCTTATATGGCGTTCATTTATAAAGCAGCGGAGAAGCTGTGTGAAGGCAGCTACACAAAAAAACAGCAGAGCGCCACACTCTGAATGTATTCCTCGCATCCCCGTTATACCCTCTGATCATTTCAATTCAAATGCCTCAAATTTCCAGTAAGCCTCTGCTTCACGATGACAATTAAGAAGTCTCAGGGACAGACCCTACAAAAGGTTGCCATTGATTTGAGGCAACATTTCTTTTCTCCTGGACAACTATATGTTGCATTCTCAAGAGTAAGCTCAGTGCACAGCTTGGTCATATTACAACCGGAATGCTGAACTGACAACGTGGTATACAAAGAGATCCTTAACAAATAGTTATTGGTATATTTTCCCTCAGTTTAAAAAGGTTTTCTTTTCTTCTTAATAAAAATTTAAAAGCAGTACTTCGTTGCTGCGAAGCGCTGGGGTTTTGCTATATATAGTATATATATATATATATATATATATATTTTATATATATATATATATATATATACTGTAGTATGTATGTATGTGTATATATATATATATATATATGTATGTATGTATGTATGTATGTATGTATGTATGTATGTGTTGTAATAAATGAATCAAAAGACAGCATAAAGGTTTGGGGTTTCTGGCCCCGTGTACTGTAAAATTCTCCACAATAAACAAAAAATTCCAGGTCAATACATAAACTCAAAACTGCACATATGCACGACGCGGCGGACATTTTATGGGGGAGGAGCCGGAAGTGGAGGAATGTTGGGAAGGAACCGTGGGGAAAGATGGGATTGATAGCGTCAGGAACAATGGAGGAGGAAGAGCGGAAGTAACGTGCTGCAGGAAGAATGAGCCTTATGGCGGCGGAGCGTCTTTTTTTCTGTAAGAAAGAAAAGGAGAAAGGTTAGTACCCCGCCACTCCCTGCCGGCGAATGTCTTCCCAAGCGTGTTAAGGTCCGTCCGCGGTCTCCTACTCGCGGCGCGTGTCTGAACCACACCCCGCCCAAAATCGCCAGGGTCGGACCTAAGATGATACGAGAGAGGGCATCAGCATTGGCCTGAAGGTTGCAGCGACGATAAGTGACAGCAAACTTATATGGTTGCAAATCCAGAAACCACCTGGTGACCCGCAAATTTGACTCTTTGTGTAGGGACATCCACTGAAGCGCAGCGCGATCAGTCACCAGAGTGAATTCGCGACCCAACAGGTAGTAACGGAGATGGGTCACCGCCCACTTAATGGCCAAAGCCTCCCTCTCTACTGCCGCATACCTGGTCTCCCGGTCCAGCAGTTTCCGGCTTAGGTACATTATGGGGTGCTCGACACCATCGACACTTTGGCTCAACATGGCGCCCAGGCCTGTGTCCGAAGCGTCGGTCTGGAGAATAAAAGGTAGACCAAAATCAGGCGTCCTTAATACTGGTGCCGACGTTAGGGCCTTTTTAAGGTCACTGAATGCATGTTCCGCTTTGTCTTCCCATACCACGTATAAGGGGGCGCCCTTCTTTGTTAAATTGGTCAAGGGTGCTGCCCTTTCGGAGAAACGGGGTACGAACCGGCGGTAGTACCCGCCAACAAGAAAGCCTGCACCTGTCTCTTGGTATTCGGACGGGGCCATTCCAATATTTCCTTGATTTTTGAACATTGTGGGCTCACCTGTCCTTGTCCCACCAGGTAGCCTAAATACTTGGCCTCCTTCAAGCCAAAAAAACACTTACGAGGGTTTATGTGGAGGCCGGCTTTAGCTAGTGTCGCGAGGACAGCAGAGACCTGCAATAGATGCTCCTTCCAGGTGCCGGAATAGATGACTACGTCATCCAGGTAGGCGGCACTATAGGACTGGTGGGGCTTCAGCACTCTATACACCAGACGTTGAAAGGTCGCGGGGGCCCCGTGCAGCCCAAATGGGAAGACCTTGTATTGCCAATGTCCGCTAGGGGTGCTAATTGCCGTTTTCTCTTTTGCAGATGCCGTTAAGGGAATTTGCCAATACCCTTTCGTCATATCAAGAGTAGTCAAGTATCGAGCCGCACCTAGCCGCTCAATCAGGTCATCTATACGGGGCATCGGGTAGGCATCGAATTTGGAGACCTGATTTAGACGTCTAAAGTCATTACAAAACCTCCAGGAGCCGTCCTGCTTGGAAACGAGGACGATAGGACTGGACCAGGGACTGTGGCTCTCCTCAATAATGTCCATATCCAACATCCGTTGCACCTCCAGTTCAACTTCAGCACGTTTTGCCTCCGGGAGTCTATAGGGTCTCTCCCGGACGATTACTCCAGGGTCCGTGACTATGTCGTGCTCAATCAGCGAGGTCCAGCCCGGTGATTCGCTCATTACTTCGGGGACAGTCCGGATTGCGTGGGTTATCTCCTGCCATTGTAGAGGTTAAGGACAGACGTGCATGTGAATAGGGAGAGGGATCTACGTGCGTCAGGAGACTCCTCACTTTCCTTCCAGGGTTTTAATAAATTTACGTGGTAGATCCTCTCACTCGGCTGACGATTGGGCTGTTTAACCAAATAGTCGACGAGCCTTTCTTTCCTTAACCTTGTATGGCCCTTGCCAGTGAGCTAGTAATTTAGAGTGGGAGGTAGGAACGAGCACCATCACTCGATCCCCTGGGTGAAACTCCCGGAGGATGGAGTTACGATTGTAACACCGGGCCTGCGCTGCCTGCACACAAGTCACGTGGTCTTTTAGGAGCGGCCTGATTTTAGTGAGCCTGTCGCGCAGTTGCGCCACATACTCCAATATATTGGAGGAGGGAAGGGCCTCAGCCTCCCAGCCCTCTTTTAGTATGTCCAAAATTCCTCGGGGTTGTCGCCCATACAACAACTTGTGAGCTGCCTGGAAGAACAACCGCATTCCGGACAAACCGCAGGGAATCGTCATTCCACTGCTCCCTCTTAAATGAGGCAGGCGTGGACAGAAATTGGTGATCCAAGTTACTCAGAGGGTCTTGTGAGCTGGCCACTGGAAGAGTTCCCTGGCTCATTCCTTCCCCGGCAGATACTTCCGGGTCAGGGTTCGTTGCCAAGGAAGTGTCCCCCGATGTGCCTGCGCCATTAAGGCCTGCCCCAGAGCATGGCGTGGAGACCGCGGGAAGGGCGCCTCGCCCCTTCATAGCCAGACCCAACGAGGCCCCGGGAGCGGTGTGTGTCTTACCGCATTTTTTGTGTGACCAGTCTTGTCCCAAAATCATCGGATAGGGGGGTTCGGGCAACACCAATCCGCTTCTGGCACGTGCTCTGACGGGTCTTGCGGAGGCTTCTGGGACTTGGAGTTCTCTTTATAGGTTGAGGATCGGGCCACTTCTTTTAGCAGGCTGCGATCTGTCTTATTTATTATTTTTGTGACCTCCCGATCAGCCATTTCCCGACCCTCCTTACCTTTTCGTGAGGTGAGCGGTGCCTCGCTCGCTTCCCCCTTCCCCTTCAGAATGTCCGAGTCCGTTCCTTCAGGCTCGAAGGCGCAAACAGCGGGACGCGGAACCACTCCTTCCCAGAATGCACTGGGTTTGCCGCTTTGTCCCTCGTCGGCTGCCATCATGCGGAAGACATCTCGTAGGTGCTCTGGCTTCGACAGGACCCTGCCATCGTCTTTGGGGCAGTTTCCTTTTCCCCGCGGAGCCTCCAGGGGATCATCTCCGAGGTACATGCACGGAACAAAGTGAGTAATTAGAAATGGATTATCCATAACGTTTCCGGCACGTACCTCAGAGTAATCGCTGGTCCCTGGAGGCCGCTCCTTGACTCCTCACGAGCATCGGCCATTGCACTTAAGGCACTCCCGCTGGCGTTGTCGCTTTGCTTGCCCTTCTTCTTCCCCATTTTGGACTCGGCTTTCTTTGTGGGTTCCGGCGATGCTGTGGTGATTCTGTTCAGAGTTCGTTTCCCACAGAAATATTTGTTTCAGGTCCTCTGCAAATGATGCTAGAGAATCCTGCCGACTATGCCACTGTGGTAGATAGGGGGCGCTCTCGCTCCCTTGAACCCCTGTCCACGACTCCAGACACCAGGTAAAAGTCCAATCTTTGACTTTATTTAATCTCCACAGTGCACAAAGCACACTCTCCTCCACAGGACTCATATACTAAACACAAATATACAATAAACCAATCCTCCAGCTCCCAGACGCGTTGCCACCCTTCCACCCAGCTCAGCTCGCCGTCTGGGAGCTCTCACAGTCCTTTTATAATCCCTGACCCGGAAGTGTTCTCAATCCCCAGTCCATGTGATCCTCAATCACTTCCGGGTCAGGTAAAATTTCTTTTCTTCACCCCGGAAGCCCGTCACTCTTCCTATATATATATGTATACTAATATATATATATACTAATGTATTGTACAGCTTAAATATAACCTTTGACTTGTACTCTGCACATCAGGCTGTATGACCTAACATTCTTTTAGCCTTTGTTAATGGCCTCTGTGCACAGTCATACTTAACATGATGCAATGCATGCTGTAGCGGATGCTCCTTCTACGCAAGTGTTTTACTGTTTATAGTTGCGCGCGTACTTTGCGTAAATCTGGAGGAATCCACCAGGTGGCAGTGCGAGATATTATCACGGTGAGAACAGGTTTGGCTTTGCTGTGTTGTGAATTGCCTGAAACACCCATTAAATTACAATGACACCTTACCGCAATATCCCTGAAAAGGATGTTTAATGATTATATCCATCAGTCCTGGGATGTGTCCATTCCAGCAAGCCTTGGGCACTAGGTAGAAACAATCCTCACATGGGGCATCAGCTTGTCGCAAGGTTAATACAAGCAGTCACATATACTAGCATCATTTTAGTGTCACCAAATCTGCATATCTTTGGAAGGAAACCAGAGCTCACTATGGAAACCCAGCAGGAAAACCAGCGACATGACTCCCTACGAGTCAGCAGCGCAACTGCTCTGCCACCGTGTCACCCCATGTGTGTAATTATTAATAGTATTCATTATTTAAATAAAATTAACAACTTATCTGTAAAATGTAACATACATACTTTAATGCATTTCATCATGAAAGTGATACGAAGTATAAATCTAACAATTCTTAATGTGCAGATAGTTGGAATATCATAATTTTAATGTGTTCTGTGTGGTGATCTATTGCTGTTTGGCACTGCTGTCAGGTCAGGAGGAAGCCCCAGAAAAAAAGACGGCACAGGAGATGGTATATAAGACTTTTAAAATGTATTGTGTCATTACGATTGGGAATATGCGATACTTGAATATAAAAGCACCACGAATGCATCTGTATCTGCATTTTGCTTCACCACATTGAACCATTCATCAAACATCGAAGCGCACACATCGATTCCATAGGATCTGCATAGAGGCTTTTTGTTACATGAAGATAGTAAACAGAGACTCTGATGTCACGTTCTGACTTTTATCACACTGTGACCCCCCTAAACACCACCCCCACACACATTTTGTTGGTACTGCAACTCATGCACGCGTCGCGTTAATTTCTGAGGACCTGCTCAGAAGAGGCATCAAATGAATGCTTAGACAGCCATGATGCGAGTGCGTACTCATTCTGAGCATGAAGTATAAATGAGCCCTTAGACAATGATGAAGCCCCTCATAAGGGATACTTTCAAGGTTCACACCTCCATTGTTTATTCAAATCTAATACAGTGGTGTGAAAAACTATTTGCCCCCTTCCTGATTTCTTATTCTTTTGCATGTTTGTCACACAAAATGTTTCTGATCATGTATGATATGTATCACATGTAACCATTAGTCAAATATAACACAAGTAAACACAAAATGCAGTTTTTAAATGATGGTTTTATTATTTAGGAGAAAAAATCCAAACCTACATGGCCCTGTGTGAAAAAGTAATTGCCCCTTGTTAAAAAATAACCTAACTGTGGTGTATCACACCTGAGTTCAATTTCCGTAGCCACCCCCAGGCCTGATTACTGCCGCACCTGTTTCCATCAAGAAATCACTTAAATAGGAGCTGCCTGACACAGAGAAGTAGACCAAAAGCACCTCAAAAGCTAGACATCATGCCAAGATCCAAAGAAATTCAGGAACAAATGAGAACAGAAGTAATTGAGATCTATCAGTCTGGTAAAGGTTATAAAGCCATTTCTAAAGCTTTGGGACTCCAGCGAACCACAGTGAGAGCCATTATCCACAAATGGCAAAAACATGGAACAGTGGTGAACCTTCCCAGGAGTGGCCAGCCGACCAAAATTACCCCAAGAGCGCAGAGCGACTCATCCGAGAGGTCACAAAAGACCCCAGGACAATGTCTAAAGAACTGCAGGCCTCACTTGCCTCAATTAAGGTCAGTGTTCACGACTCCACCATAAGAAAGAGACTGGGCAAAAACGGCCTGCATGACAGATTGCCAAGACGCAAACCACTGTTAAGCAAAAAGAACATTAGGGCCCGTCTCAATTTTGCTAAGAAACATCTCAATGATTGCCAAGACTTTTGGGAAAATACCTTGTGGACTGATGAGACAAAAGTTGAACTTTTGGAAGGCAAATGTCCCGTTACATCTGGCGTAAAAGGAACACAGCATTTCAGAAAAAGAACATCATACCAACAGTAAAATATGGTGGTGGTAGTGTGATGGGCTGGGGTTGTTTTGCTGCTTCAGGGCCTGGAAGGCTTGCTGTGATAGATGGAACCATGAATTCTACTGTCTACCAAAAAATCCTGAAGGAGAATGTCCGGCCATCTGTTTGTCAACTCAAGCTGAAGCGATCTTGGGTGCTGCAACAGGACAATGACCCAAAACACACCAGCAAATCAACCTCTGAATGGCTGAAGAAAAACAAAATGAAGACTTTGGAGTGGCCTAGTCAAAGTCCTGACCTGAATCCAATTGAGATGCTATGCCATGACCTTAAAAAGGCGGTTCATGCTAGAAAACCCTCAAATAAAGCTGAATTACAACAATTCTGCAAAGATGAGTGGGCCAAAATTCCTCTAGAGCTGTAAAGACTCATTGCAAGTTATCACAAACGCTTGATTGCAGTTATTGCTGCTAAGGGTGGCCCAACCAGTTATTAGGTTCAGGGGGCAATTACTTTTTCACACAGGGCCATGTAGGTTTGGATTTTTTTCTCCCTAAATAATGAAAACCATCATTTAAAAACTGCATTTTGTGTTTACTTGTGTTATATTTGACTAATGGTTAAATGTGTTTGATGATCAGAAACATTTTGTGTGACAAACATGCAAAAGAATAAGAAATCAGGAAGGGGGCAAATAGTTTTTCACACCACTGTATTTCTACATGTAATATTAACATTTGCTTTCATTAAACTTCACCTGGCCATAAATCTACCCAAGCGTGTATGCTGCTTAAGCCCCTTTGTAATGATTTGATTGATTCTAACTTCTATGCCATTCCACCTAGTTTGGTATCATCCTCACATATATCCAGGGCACGACCTCCTCCAGAGCGCAAGATGGCAGTACCCCTGTGTTACAGCGTTGCCTCAGATTCCCGTAGGGCTACAGGGGAGTTGGATTTTAGCACAGCTCTGTTGGGTTCTGTGGGTGCCACCAGAGGTTGCTGCAGATGCATCTGAGCCCCCACTCCCCCCTTACACTAGGCTTCCACTACACCTGGGAGTACTTCCAGATAATGCTGATGGGCCAGCTGAAGTGCTTCCGGCTGCAGCATAAAAGGGGCCCCATCACTTCACTCAAGGAAACATTTGCCACGCCCTCTCAGTTGTGAGAAGCAGAAAATACAGTACATATGTGATACAGTACCTGCCGAATAATACAAAGAGTATACAATGCATTTTGCCCAATTTTGGACTCCTCTGGTGTACACACTTTTGATACCCCTTTTGTGGATTGATCTTCATACGTCAGTGCCTCTGATGTTGCGCCATGGCAACTGGATTGCTTACAGCGTCTCATATATGTTTAATGGTCTTGGGGTAGCCATTTAATGTGAAGATGAAAAAGATAATGTCTTTCATTATTTTTTGTGTTCATTGTGTTATAATGGGTGTTAATCCTTTTGAACAAAGTCCTAAAGCAACTCCGTTTATTTGATGAAGGGTGGTTGCTGGAAAAGTGCATTTTTTTAGCATAACAATCCTTACAATAAACACTTGTAATTAAACTGAAGTGGTTACCTCTTTCAACCAAAAAGAATGAAAGACATTATATTTTTTGTCTATTCACATCAAACTGCTACCCCAAGACATTTATTAAATGATGCCTATATATGAAACGTCACAGATCTCAGCAAACGGTCGACTCCAACTTGGTCCCCCACCGCATGTACCACACCCTCCTTTATTGTGGTTTGTCAGAAAGTACAGCACACATCCTGTTCAGATCTGGGAACAATATAACACACAAATCGTCAAACACTTTATGGACTGTCCTTTTCAATGCCAAAGCAAAAACAGAGACAAGAAAGGCAGTTTACATTATTCCATGCAATGCATGCCCAGTGGTATATTAGGGACAAGCATTTAAAAGTCTTGCAACATGTATATAGGAACATTGCAATGTTGTCGTAAGGAAAGCCCCATGGTCTCTGATTTACACACGTACAAGGTCCACCAGACACACATTTAACTGGGACAGCTAATTCAGGGCCACTACACAGGGTGCCAGAGATCTGACTGAATTGTGGCTCTCAAATTAAAACACCATTAACGGACTCTTGGACTTGAACCCAGTATATGCATGCTTAAAAAGAAGAACATCTAAATAATAAAAAGACTTTATGACCAACACCTTCCAAACCCCACCTTACTAAAACTTATAGCCTCCCCCTTCTTACCCACCCTTCACCAGCTATATATTGCCTTTAATTCCTGACACCTGGCGGGTTGTCAAGCTTAGAAATAAAAAAAACTATTTTAAGATACATGAGTCATTTACTCCCTTTGTGGATCTCTAGCTACAAATATATATACGCACACTTGGGGCCCTGCACTGGCACCTAAGGAACATCACCTAATTCTGAAAAGGTTCCTTACACCATAAAATGTTACCTCCTGAATTCCACTTCTTTCAGAAAGCCTAATAATTAGCTGGATTAGGTTGGCAGGGTGGTTCACACTGCTGTCTTGGAGCCCCAAAATCCTGGCCTGAGCCCTGCTTGCACAAAGTTTGCATGTTTTCCCCATACTTGAATGCAATTTTTCTGCAGGTGTCTTGTCTATCCTCACACATCCCAAACACATGCATGCTAGGTTAACTAGCGACTCTAAATTAACACCATATGAATCAATGTGTGCGTACCGTGCAATGTAATGGTGAGCTGTCAAGAGTGAGGTTCTGCCTTACTGTTTGTATGGGTATCAGAATTCTGCAGCCTTGACATAGATGCACAGGTTATAAAAAAAGATGGAATACAGCTTGTATGTGGTATAATGTGCTATGGAGTACAAATCAAGGGAGGCCATACTTCAATAGTATACCACACTATTGAGGATGTAACGCTGCAAGGGTACATTGAGGACTGATTTAGGCTATGAGGAAAGACAGAGGGTACTGAATAAATTCAGCTTATGTAGAGAGTAAGCGGTGACATGGGAGAAGTGTTAACAAGTGAGGCTGCTCTCGGGTGCTACTTTAAAATACATTCTATAACAAGAACAAGCAGTCCTCAAATGATGATGTTTTGTGTTTAATGCACAATCAGGCTAATTACTTACCACCCCAACAACATTTGAAGTCATGCTAATACAAAACACGAGTGCGCTGGTGTAAGCTTAACAAAGGTTAATACATGGGCAGGTCAAACAAACAACAAGATAAGCAAGCTGTAAATGAAACTGTATGATCAACTACTTCAAACTGTGAGTGAAATGGTCACATCTAACTTAACGTGAGTTTGTGAGATACCACATAAGAAAACTGAGACTTTGGAAGAATGTGTAGGAATTACTTAGCTATCTAAAATCCCAAAGTATTTGCTGTTTAATGGATATATTTTGTATACACACAAGGGCGAAGGTCAGCTAACAGGATTTTCAAAAAGAATGGTTTGTTTCAGTTAATTTAGTATTATCTGGACTTCCTGCCATCATTAATCCATCATAACATGCTAGCAGGACACAGTGCTGATTCTAATTATCTCGGAATTCTTTTCGTTTGGAATTCTGCGCTTAAATTGGCACAGTTACAAAATGCTATGTTTTGCACTGGTTTGATACAATACATCTGTCTAATATGAATAATTTGCTTATATGTGTAAAACTCCAATAATGCAGATGTTTAAAATGACACAATTAAAATAAGTATTACAGATTAAACAACTCCAAACATATTTTTCCTCTCTTTGTATGTATTTTCATTGTTTTCTGTCATGTTTTCTGATTTCTAATTACACAATTCTCTGGCTCTATTCAGCAGTGACATGCATAGAAAAAATGTTACATTAATGGAAAAAAGGGGGAAAACAATTTTATGAATGTGTCATAGGCTTGGTATGTTAGAAATGCTTGTTTAGTAATACAGCTTAATAGTTAGGACAAATGCAATCATTATTGCTTTTGGGTACAATTTAAACTAAAGCAATGTCTGTAAACATTTAATTAATATTCTTCGATTTATTTCCATATTTGTAATAAAATACTGGAATCTAAAGGAATGCAAATTAGCAAACATAGTAAGCTTCAAATTGCCCGAGAATTTCTTGACTCTTTTTTTAAATGTACTGATTTCTTAATTTACTTTATTAAATTGCCGATAAAATATGTCATAGTTAATATTGAAATATGTGCAAAGCAAAGGTTCAGGTTTTATTACATTTATGATGGTGGGTTTTTGTATCTTTCTGTGTGCTAGAGGCACAAATGCAGCATTTTCAAAAGTATGTGCTAGGATTAGAGCAGGCGACAATGGGATTTGCAATTTTGTGCAAGAGTCAGTTAGTCTAAGGCTGGCTGACCTCAGTAATTTTGTCTCCTTTCACTTTTTAAACATCACCCAAATGTCAAGCCACTAGGAGCCACACTAGTCTATAGAGACAAACAAAAATTCTTGTTTAAAACATGGTAGGAACTCACAAAGACCTGCAGATTAATCCCTTCTAGCGGCCTCAGTTCTTAAACTTCATGCTTTATAGTGAAGATGAAATTTAATATTTGATTTTTGTGGGATATTTTTGAAACTTCTGCCACCTTCATGTATCTAAAGTGAAGGAGCCCACTGCGCTCTACTGGTTAACCAAAGAACCCATTTTCTCCAGGCTAGTTTCATGCCATGCAGTAGAATGCCAACTCACGACTCCGTTTTTCTCTGTTTGTGGTTCCATTCTTGTACTGATGAGATCCAGAATCTTGGCAGTGAACTAATGCAACTTGTTCTGACAAATAATTTTTAACATTATATCTGCAAATGTTATTTATTTTATATGTAGTAAACCAGGCTCAACAGATCCTGACACCTCACAAATATGACACGCCTTAACCTAATGAGCTGTGAGTTTGCTATTAATAACTACACTTTTTTCAGTTTATTTCATGGGTGCTTTATGACTTGATATAATTCATTTGATACTTGTCCCTTACTCCACTCCTGTATAAAAACAATTTCCACTTCTGGTTTAATGGCAGCTTTAGTTTCTTCTGTTTTAAACACTTCTATAGATTTTAGGATTTTATTACAATTAATAAATTAATAAGGGATCATATCACATCAAATATTCCTAACATTTAAAGAGCAAAGAAAAAAACATGTAAAGTGTGTGGTTATGATATTCATTTGTAGCTAAACCCTGCTAATTAGTATGTGTACATTTGTTAAAAAATGACAATTTTTAAACAAACATCCAAAGACCCTCAGCATTGTACTGTATTTAATATTTTGTTACCTGAGGTTTTAACTTACAAGTATTTAGCAAGCAAAGAAATAAACACTTAAGGTACTCCCAGATAATTTGTTTTGGTATTCAATGGCTTCAGTGAAAGCATATTTTATACTCCTGTACCAGTGAGGGTGACAGTGGTTCTATACTGTATATACGCTACAACCCTGGATGAGACATTACTGCTATTAAACAAAATAATATGTAAAATGTTTAGTTTTCCAACCGCTGTGTCAATGCTACAATGACAGAACTGTTTGTAAATTATAGCTGGAAAGAAACATTTCACATTTTGTTTAAATTTATTTTCAAGCTGTTATCTATGTTTATTTGTAAATGCTTCTAATTTTTTTCTGACATGTTGTAATTTACAGTTGTGACGTTTAACACACGTTGTAACCCAACTTCCAAATAACTAAACATAAAATAATTTGGCATTTTAAATATTTTCACCTTATTTTGTTAAGCATATAGGGGAACAATCAAGTATGTAAGAATTAAGAATGTTTAGTTCTAACAACCACTTCCTGTGTACTTATTCTTTCATTTCATGCTTGCAGTTTTTAAAAACAGGCTTATCAGATTAAAAAAATCAGTACAATATGTTTCAATTCATAGCATGTTAACTGGCTGAAGCAATTATTCATTGAACTTGTCAGCTAATTCCATTAGTTACATTGAAGACCTCCTTCCCCACCAAAAGGCAGGAAAATTATGACAAAATAAAGTGAAATTAAAGAAACATTGTAGAGCGCAGGAGGTCAAAGATAGCTAAAATATTTTGTGCTTGGATCTGGTCTAATGAAGGGTTGTCACAAATAAAGAACTGACCTTTATTGCACATTTTTCCATTTCTCCTTGTTGAATACATTTATTTTCTTTTGATATTGAGTGGTCAGTTAATGTTTTTCCCACTGTAATACAACAAGAAGATTTGGATTCCTCCAAATGAGAAAAATGAGATGGCAAGCTAACATTATGACACAGATCATCAAATTAGAGTGCTTATTAATCAATGGCGTTTCGTCTAGTATTGCTTAAAAATCATTTTTGACACATTTCTTACACTAAAAATGCCATTGTCACAATTGTTTACCAATTCCTCATAGGTATACAATGTATGTGGGCACAGCACACTCACACTACTCTATGTCTTTTTACAAATTGGAAATACAGAGGCTGCAGTGGGCTGGCACCCTGCCCGGGGTTTCTTTCCTGCCTTGTACCCTGTGTTAGCTGAGATTGGGCTCCAGCAGACCCCCTTGACCTTGTAGTTAGGATATAGCGGGTTAGATAATGGATGGATGGATGAAATACAGAGGCACATGTATATGTATGAACAAATGAATCTATCTATCTATCTATCTATCTATCTATCTATCTATCTATCTATCTATCTATCTATCTATCTATCTATCTATCTATCTATCTATCTATCTATCTATCTATCTATCTATCTATCTATCTATCTATCTATCATATCCCAAATCTAAAGATATTCTTCATTGTCTAGTGCATTTCTCATTCAACTATGAGACTCATAACAGTTAGAACATTCATTAGTCAACTCAAAAACCGACACTGTCATACTGAAATAGCCACTTGTTGTAAATGGCAGGATATAAATCATACATGCAGCTTTTGCATAATCACCACACACAGGACAAAGCTTGTGAAAAGAAGCATAGAGAATGTTTCTAGTGATGTTTCCTCTGTGTCAGACAAATGAAAGCACATGCAGTTAACCTCTCTCACAGGTGCATATCTTCAGACAGATTTACTCTGAAGCATAATAACTGCCCCTTTGTGACTTACTACGGAGTGTAGTGCTACATGGATTAGTAAGCTGTCACACAGTGAGAAGGCATGTTAAGTGGAAGGGCTTTAAGAACACGTGGATGTCATGGGGGACTGAAGAAGGAGATGGGCAAGAGGGAGGAGGGGTCAAAGGAACCACAGAGTAGGTCCAGAAATAAGATCCACTACTGTTGATCATGTAATCAACGATGTTGTAAGCATGGCTGAAGCAGGGAGATGGGTGTAATACTGAAAATACTGTACATGGATGTTCAATGCTACAACAATATTGTATCATACATTACAACATTTGCACATAATTTCTATAGAGTGCTGTGAAGTATGTCATTATATTGAGTATAGCAATCTATTGTCTAACATCTCAGATGGTATTGACTAACCTATGCCTTCTGTGCTTTATTTGTAAATGATTGCCTCCATTCTTCATTGCTAGAGTTGAACCACTGCCCCATGCTGATGGAAGAGCCCCAGTATTTATTGCTGACCAAGAACTGGCAGTAGTAAATATAGTCAGGGCAAATAACGCCATTACACTTTGGGGAGATCCAACTTGCTGTTGTGGAGGACAATATAACATTCAGAAACATAGTGTCTGTTAATTTGTCAACTGTGGACCATGTATTGGAGACACATACAGTGACAACAAAGCAACTATACAAAGTTCAATTTGAACAGAATAGTGACAGGGTACAATACAATACAATACAATACAATTAATTTTTGTATAGCCGAAAATTACACAAGAAGTGCTGCAATGGGATTTAACAGGCTCTGCCTTTTGAAAGCCCCTTTCCTTGAATCTCTAAGAAGACAAAGAAAAACTCCCAAAAAAACTCTTGCAGGGAAAAAAATCAAAGAAACCTTGGGAAATGCAGTTCAAAGAGAGACCCCTTTCCAGGTAGGCTGGGCATGCAGTGAGTGTCAAAAAAAGTGGTAAATATAATACAATACACAGAACAGAACACAAGTAATCCTCAATACAATATATTAGAAATATTACAAGTATAGAGCAGAATTCAACATTTTAGATGATATTACATAATACGATTTGGATTTGTTCAGAGTCCTGGAGGACCCCTCTACCCGATGATTCCTGCGATCCTCCATCAGAGATGACTTTACCTTAGGCAGGCAAAACAAATTGGCAGGTGGGCCGTGGCACCAAGTGCCACATTTGAGTACCAAGAAGAGAAACAGAATACGTAAGGGTTAGTAACAAATTAGAACTATCATATTACTTATGCTTTAGTGCTAATGAATAACAACAGAGATGTAATATGTACAGTTAATTGACAGCTCTAGTCAGGTTATTCTAAACTAAAGTAGTTAGTCTTCAGCCGGGATTTGATAGCTGAGACTGAAGGGGCATCTCTTATAGTAGCAGGCAGACCATTCCACAGTTTAGGGGCCCTGTAACTAAAAGCTCAGCCTCCCACTGTTATTTTATCAATCCCTGGAATCATAAGCAGGCTGGGATCTTGAGATCTTAATGTACGTTCTGGTTTGTATGTCATGATAAGTTTAGACAAGTAAGTCGGACCTTGGCTATTTAAGGCTTTATATGTTTAAAGGATGATTTTGAAATCTGCCCTAACCTTAGCCGGGAGCCAGTGTAAGGATTTAAGAACTGGAGTTATGTGTTCATATTTTCTTGATCTGTAAGAATTCTTGCAACAGCATTTTGGATTAACTGGAGGCTGTATAAAGAACAGTTTGAACATCCAGTGAACACCGCATTGCAGTAGTCAATCCTACTAGAAATAAATGAATGAATATAATTCTCAGAATCCTGCTTATTTAGAAAATGTCTTAATTCCCCAACATTTTTAAGATGGACGGAAAATGATTTGGACAACTTTGTAATGTGCGTAAAGGAGCAAGTATAATCTATATGTACAGGTAAGGCCATATGCTATTGTTGTGTTACCATGTACTGTATTTTGACACTGTGGTATATAAACAATATTTTACTTGGAGTATATTAGATTACCAGTTTACAGTAAGTGCAGCAATAAACTGAATGAGTTTAGTTATCTACATATAATTACGATTTTATTCAGAAAGTGATTGAGCTAAGGAGCAGGGAGACCCCATACACATTTGTGACAGGAATGCCTCTGGGCACAGGGCCACAGTGGAGGTGCCTGGACAACGTGACAGCAACATCACCATATGTGCTGTGATCTCTAAGCAGGGTGTGCTCCACAATGTTCCAACTATTGAGTCCTTCAATAGAGATCAACTTCTATTTTTGGATATGTGATTCAATGCCATCATTCCTTAAATTGAGAGAGGAGTGGTTGCATTAGGCCTGCCAATTGTTGTGGTAATCGGGGACAATGTAAGATTGCACCACTCTTAAAGGCTTGGTTTGCTCTCCATCTAAGGATGTTCAACTTGATTCTGCCACTCTTCTTTAACTCAACTGAAGACTTTTTTTCTGCTTGGGGGTGGAAGGTGTATGAGCACCAGCCCCATAACCAGATATCATTGCTAGAGGCAACGAGGACTGGGTTTGAAGATATAACACCTGAAGTGTGGGTGCAACATGCTAAAAAGATTTTTTACCTTATGCCTTGAAAGACAGAGAAGAAGGTGTGATGTTATTCCAGTTCTGTGGCTTGAAGCTGAAGAAAGAATGGATGGCCCCCCTGAAGGGGTCTGTTGATATTGTTTCATTTGTTAGGATACTTTTGATTGTAGTATTTTCCTCAGTTTCAATTTCCTATATAAGTTTACTAAGATTATTTTACCTGATGTATAAATGTATGTGTATGTATTGTAAACACAGTAAATATGTCCTACAGTTCCATGTCATTATATTTTATTGGTGTCACTTATCCTGACAGTGGTATTCCAAATGTCAAGATTTGATGAACAGTAAACAAATATTGTGGTGTACAGGTATCTCGGTAAATGACAAATGTGGTGTAACTATTTGGTTGTGATGACTGTATTTTAATCCATGTAATGAGGGTTCTTATTGTTTTAGGGTGTTTTGCACAATGGTGGTGCTGCTTTGAGAAATGCAATATCTGTTTTATGAAATGCTTCCACAGTTGTGAGAATGGTGTTTTTTGGTGTGAGAAATATGTCAAATTGATTGAGAAAAAAAAAACTGTAAAAATGGTAATGTATGATTACTTCAAATAGAGTTTAATAAACAAAATAAATTATAATCTGAAAGGATATAATTCATACCATAACAAAAACCTACGAAAGCATGTACCTAAACAAATCTCTGATAATGATGTAGGGTAAATTGATGGAAATATCTGTAGTATAGAGTTTTGCATAGAATATATGCCTTTGCACAAAATCAGGAAGAATGTATGGTCTAAGTTTGACATCTATTTCCTTTAAAAGAAACACATTTTAAGATCAAAATTCTGGTACGGTCTCAGAATATTAAAAAAGTATGATTAGAAAACACTGTTTTAGTTTTAAGATATTTATTTAGCAATGCTGCTGCTTTATGACATTATCCCAATAGGAGTTAATGAAGGTTACAAATATTAAGTTATGATGCTTTTAACAAATATTGCTCCAACAAGGAAATACATTTAAGAAAAGAGCCAAGTTAATAGTGTTAGTGTATATATCGACAGACTTAGTGTAAATGTTTTAAAATAAAGGTGATTTTTGTATTCATGTAGTAATGTTTTAATGAAGTGTGTGAAGTTATTACTCAGTTCTTGAATAAATAATATATTTCTCTATGAGGACTCCTTTGCACTTAAAATTGAAAGCTGCAATAAAGTGTAACTTATTTTTATCAATATCCTAGCTGAAGTTGTCCAATTTTAAAAAGGGAACCAAACTAGTTCCTAAAGAGACAAAAAAAGCTGGGACTGCCTGTGGTGAGCTGACTATGGTCCCCTTCATCCTCTAACAATCGTACTTGATCCACTAATATTGGAAAAAGTGGATTGTAACAGCAAAAAAGCTGAGAAATACTGCTGTAGAGTACCATTTGACTATGGGGTGTGTGAGACTTGCCCAGACACCACCCGTCACAAACCACATCTTTATAAAAGTCACACTTTTATTACACACCTCCAAATACATGAATAAAGTCCCAACACACAATGCTCTCAGCAATAATCACCACTATACAGGCTTCTTTCTCTCAGTCCTTGGCCGCCTATCTCCTCCAGGGGAGCTTCGTCCAGCTCCCACTCCTGACTCTCGCTCCCTCTCCCGACTCTAGCTGCTAGATTGCTGGGAGGCGGCACCTTTTATTCCCGCCCGGATGTGCTCCACGTGGCTGGTGACGATCTTCTGGCAGCACTTCCTGGTGTGGCGGAAGTGCTGCCCTTTGCCCCGGAAGCACTCCGGGCGTCCCTAGCAGATTCATCCGCCATCTTGCCTTGTTTGGCGGAAGTGACAATTCTCCCAGTCTGATGAGAGTTAAGATGCCCCCTGGCGGTGGCCATGGGTCCCAACGGGTTAAAATCTTTTTGTCCCTTTCCTGTGGTCCTCTTTTTGTCCAGGGCGGTTGCACCCTCTTGACCTGGAAGCTTTTTATGCCAGCTTCTTTCCCTTTGGGCATCCCGGCCGGGTAAGAACCCCAGCCGTCTGTGACACTGCCCCATCTGCAGCAAAGAACAGTCATTCGTAGCGGCCATTCCTGCGAGTGTACACTTTAGCCAAAGCGGGCATAACTTGTTGTCTCCCATGTCCTGGTCCTATAAAAATAAAAAAAAGACACAGGGGCGGAGTCGTTGCCCTTACGCCACTGTCTGGCGTTTTTATCTCTGACAGAGGGCCAACACTCCCCCCTTTGACCAGCATCCTGGTCGCCGAAACCTCAGCACCCGCTCCAGTGTGATCCACTCCCCTTCATCGGGGTACATACTGGGTTCGCCCTTGCTGACTTTGGAGCTTCCCTCTGCACACGCAGAGGATGACGTATCACACTCCGCGAGTTCACAGGCTCACGTCTCCCTTTGTAGGAAGAACCGGCTTTCCCCCATCGATTCTTCCTATTTCTCTGAGGCCTTCTGACATCTTGGGTCTTCGTACGGGAAAGGAAAAGACCCCTTGCCGACAGCGCTCCTGAAGAATGACGCGAGACTGATGCTGGCTCCGGCGGTAGAGCACTAGGACCCACGGCACTTGTCGGCCGGCGTCTTGGCTCCACCCCTTCCAAGCGATCAGCACCCTGCTTCGTTTCTTTTGTCGGAGATGCAGCTACTACGTCCCAGGAAACACACAATCCTGGGACGGGTTCGCTCGCGCCTCCCTTTTCCTTTAAGGTATCGGTTTTACTCACCTCTACCTCCACGATCCTCCGGCCAAAGAAATCCAGCGTCGCGCCTCTCTTCCTCATGACGTAAGGTCTGACGTGGCACGACCACCTTCCCCTCCAGCTTGTCTATACAGACTCGAAGGTCAAGTTCTACCTGCTTTACCATCTGCATGAATCGAAGCATTCACCCCGACAGGTCTTGATCTGCAGGCATAAATACAGCATCAGCCAGTGGAGGACTTACCTTTAAATCAGTCCTACTCAGCGGCTGTACACTCGGGAGCTTTCTTCCGGGTTCCACCAGACCCTCTCCTTGCTCGGGATTGACGTTTGCCTGCCCCGTCTTCAACCAATCATCGACACGACACACACCGTCCAATCCCTCGCTTGTCACGGGGCGGAACTTCCGGTCTTCGGCCATCTTGCCTCTCCCAAGGGAATTGCAACTCTAGCTGCCGCCCCTATGCCTTGGCTGCTGGAGACGTGGCGGATCCTCCCCTTCCTCTAGCGATGTCGTCCCGGCTTCGTGGAACAGATATGCACACCCCAGCCAGTGACGCGATTCCAGGCAATCTCCTCCGGACCCGTCAGTGGGTGTGCCTACTGCAGTCCCTCCGGTGACGACAAACACTGGGGAATCCCCTTCTCCTTTGCCTTGGCTGGCATTCCTCAGTCCCCTCAGGTGGAAGACAGCACTCTGGAGATTCTCCAACGGCCACAGGCGATTCGCGGAACATCCGCGGTGCGTGTGCAGACCGCCTCCCTGCAGGACGTGGGTGTGGCCGACTGGGGTACCGGGCAGCTCACTAAAAATTTATTTGAAGGGTTCCCCGTCTTGGAACAGACAGGAAGCCCCACATTGGGCGCCATCGTGAGACTTGCCCGGACACCACCAGTCGGAAACCACATCTTTATAAAAGTCACACTTTTATTACACACCTCCAAATACATGAATAAAGTCCCAACACCAATACACAGTGCTCTCAGCAATACTCACCACTCTACGGGCTTCTTTCTCTCAGTCCTTGGCCGCCTATCTCCTCCAGGGGAGTTTCGTCCAGCTCCCACTCCCGACTCTCGCTCCCTCTCCCGACTCTAGCTGCTAGATTGCTGGGAGGCAGTGCCTTTTATTCCCGTCCGGATGTGCTCCACGTGGCTGGTGAACATCTTCTGGCAGCACTTCCTGGTGTGGCAGAAGTGCTGCCCTTTGCCCTGGAAGCACTCCAGGCGTCCCTGGCTGGTTCATCTGCCATCTTGCCTGGTGTGGCGGAAGTGACAATTCTCCCAGTCTGATGAGGGTTAAGACGCCCCCTGGCGGTGGCCACAGGTCCCAACGGGTTAAAATCTTTTTATCCTTTTCCCGTGGTCCTCTTTTTGTCCAGGGCAGTTGCACTCTCTTGACCCGGAAGCTTTGTATGCCACCTTCTGTTCCCTTTGGGCGTCCCGGCTGGGTAAGAACTCCAGCCGTCTGTGACAGGTGCTGTTTGTAAATTGGAGTACTTGTTTTTTGTAAATTCATTTGTTGTGCATTTTCAGCATGCCAAATAAAAAAAACGCTCTCTTTTTCTCAAATGTGTGTATTCCTGAGGTGCAAAATGCAAAACCACTTGTTTAAATGGGAAATTTTTAACAAAATGGTAAATGCCTTTGTGAAATGCTGGACTTAAATGCTAAAATCCAACTTAAAGGTTAAATAACCAGCTTAAATGTTGGCTTAATATCCAACTTAAACGATAAATTTCACACTTACAGTGCATCCGGAAAGTATTCACAGCGCATCACTTTTTCCACATTTTGTTATGTTACAGCCTTATTCCAAAATGGATTAAATTCAGTTTTTTCCTCAGAATTCTACACACAACACCCCATAATGACAACGTGAAAAAAAGTTTACTTGAGGTTTTGCAAATTTATTAAAAATAAAAACTGAGAAATCACATGTACATAAGTATTCACAGCCTTTGCTCAATACTTTGTCGATGCACCTTTGGCAGCAATTACAGCCTCAAGTGATGCCACAAGCTTGGCACCTATCCTTGGCCAGTTTCGCCCATTCCTCTTTGCAGCACCTCTCAAGCTCCATCAGGTTGGATGGGAAGCGAGGGTGCACAGCCATTTTAAGGTCTCTCCAGAGATGTTCAATCAGATTCAAGTCTGGGCTCTGGCTGGGCCACTCAAGGACATTCACAGAGTTGTCCTGAAGCCACTCCTTTGATATCTTGGCTGTGTGCTTAGGGTCGTTGTCCTCCTGAAAGATGAACCGTCGCCCCAGTCTGAGGTCAAGAGCGCTCTGGAGCAGGTTTTCATCCAGGATGTCTCTGTACATTGCTGCAGTCATCTTTCCCTTTATCCTGACTAGTCTTCCAGTTCCTGCCGCTAAAAAACATCCCCACAGCATGAGGCTGCCACCACCATGCTTCACTGTAGGAATGGTATTGGCCTGGTAATGAGTGGTGCCTGGTTTCCTCCAAACGTGACGACTGGCATTCACACCAAAGAGTTCAATCTTTGTCTCATCAGAACAGAGAATTTTGTTTCTCATGGTCTGAGAGTCCTTCAGGTGCCTTTTGGCAAACTCCAGGCGGGCTGCCATGTGCCTTTTACTAAGGAGTGGCTTCCGTCTGGCCACTTTATCATACAGGCCTGATTGGTGGATTGCTGCAGCGATGGCTGTCTTTCTGGAAGGTTCTCCTCTCTCCACAGAGGACCTCTGGAGCTCTGACAGAGTGACCATCGGGTTTTTGGTCACCTCCCTGACTAAGGCCCTTCTCCCCCAATCGCTCAGTTTAGATGGCCGGCCAGCTCTAGGAAGAGTCCTGGTGGTTTCGAACTTCTTCCACTTACGAATGATGGAGGCCACTGTGCTCATTGGGACCTTCAAAGCAGCAGAAATTTTTCTGTAACCTTTCCCAGATTTGTGCCTCGAGACAATCCTGTCTTGGAGGTCTACAGACAATTCCTTTGACTTCATGCTTGGTTTGTGCTCTGACATGAACTGTCAACTGTGGGACCTTATATAGACAGGTGTGTGCCTTTCCAAATCATGTCCAATCAACTGAATTTACCACAGGTGGACTTCAATTAAGCTGCAGAAAGATCTCAAGCATGATCAGGGGAAACAGGATGCACCTGAGCTCAATTTTGAGCTTCATGGCAAAGGCTGTGAATACTTATGTACATGTGCTTTCTCAATTTTTTTATTGTTAATAAATTTGCAAAAGCCTCAAGTAAATTTTTTTCACATTGTCATTATGGGGTGTTGTGTGTAGAATTCTGAGGAAAAAAATGAATTTAATCCATTTTGGAATAAGGCTGTTTTAAAGAATAATACAAAATTATTACACCATTCCAAAAACACACTGTATATTTTTGTTAAATCAAAAATTAAATTTGTTATTTTTACTAGTGCTTGAATTACTTCATTATAACAAAAATGAATAGACATTTTAGAGATAAGTAATAATCAGTAATTACCAAAATACGAATGTGTCACAGCAGATATTTTTGATAACAACAAAAGAGCTCACTACTCACTATTATTCCTTTTAAATTATTTATAAAATATTTAAATATTTTGGAAAATAAATTAAAAATCATAAGGAATTTTTTAAATGAGAATTGGCCACAGCAGACATTTTTTCGTATCTGCAGAAGCTACTTTGTAATTCTCTGAATTCAGTACTGTAGCATTTCTATCAGTGATAGCCACGTTTAACATGAGTGGAAATGCAAATGTGTCTTCTGTTTACAGTAATTATAACAATCAAGTCAGCAGAAAAGACAAAAGCATCATTCTGGACGGTGCCAGCTGTCACATAAATGACAAAAGAGTGGCCAGCTCAGACATCAGTGCAGCTTTTAAAAGTGAGCAGAGTGGAGGCAATGTGCATAAAGTTGACTTACCATTTCCTTCATGAGCCCGTTTCCATTTTACTATAGGTTAGTAACTGCAGTGTGCTGTACTGCACAGATGAATACAAGCAGATGCCAGTGACACACTTTAATGCCAATTATAAACGTAATGCAGCTATACTATATACAGATACAGTTGAGCCCCCTAGTGGGCTGCGGCCCCTAGTTGGGAACCATCATTTGTAGAATTAAAGCTAATGAAATTTAGAGTGTTCTTTCCTTAAAACTGCTTTATTTCAAGTTCTAAGTAACTAAATATAGTCCTTCAGGATATAAACACTTTTATTTGGCACTGAAGCTATAAAGCTTGTTCAAGAAATGCTGACATCAGCTTGTGATAGGGGTATAGACAGCGGGCAACTCTCTCAGAAAATAAAACTGATCATTAAATATTTTCTAGATCTAAATCAAGTGAGATAATTTTTGCATCTGTGTAATAATGCATTTTTTAACAAGAAAGACCTATCACCACCTTTTCTTTTCTGATTCAGTGTGATCCAAATGGTAGGCAGGAAAATGATTCAGTTGGACTGCAGACTGTAGCATTTCAGAAGCCAGCTATGTTTCCTAGTAAATGCAGAAGGTTCTGTTGTATCTATTTAAAGCCAGTCTTCCTTTGATGTCATCTAGTTTATAAGGCAGAAAAATACCAAGTAAATGAAACTTATTACTGAGCTATTTTTCTTTCACTTCTTTCTGGATGTGTTTTCTTGGAACATTTTTAACCACAGGCAAATTCCTCCACTGTGCTAAGACACACACCTCTAGGAATCTTTTCTGCCTACTGTGATTAGACAATTCAATGCTTTTTCCTGACATCCCAGGCTGAATACTTATACTCTCTAATTTGCTATTTCGGCACAAATATACATTTATTATTTATATATTTATTTTTCTATCTATTGATTAATTTTATCATTTATCCTGTGAGTCTATATCTTTGTTTTTAAGTTTCTGCTACTGTATGCATCTAAATTTTTCCTTGGGATTAACAAATTGCAACTTATGTTATCTTGAAGCATGAGATGCAGAATTACATCACACAGTGGTGACTGAGATTAGACATTAAGAAGAGGTAGGTGTGCAGTGGTTGCATCACAATGAAAGCAATGGCAGTGGCTCAGTGATGAAGGGCTGGAAAAGGAAAGCTTAGCTGGAGAAAATTGTGGAATATGGAGGCAGACAGAATTAAGTTTCTTATTGGAGCAGTTTATGATGTGCTCCCATCGCCAAAAAATATGAAGGTGAGAACGGGAGCTGATTTAAGCGGTGCATTGTATGCAGGTCTTTGCAACACTTCCTTTTAGGGTTTGCTGTTAGTCTGAGCAAAGACAAATATATATGGAGGCATAAGTTGCTTTTCCACTGTAATAACTTTTTTCAGGAACCAGGGACTTTAGTAGCATTTCCACTACAGGAATTCAGGTCATTTGTAGTTCTTGGTAGGTAGTTCCTGGTATGTCTTTTAGCTCCTATTCTACAGTAGAGTATTTACTTTTGATTCAACCAGGAACTATTGTGGGTGGGGCTTAGGCGATGAATTGCATGGATTGTTTGACTACAAACACGGGCGCCATCTTACAAATCTGCTAGTAGTTTAGACTTTCAAGAGTTATCGTTTAAGATGGAGTGGTACATTTCACACTGTCACTCTTCTTAGCCATCTCCCTGGTACACTGCATTATGCACATCAAAGAAATAATTTACTCCATGAAATAGTGATCATTTCAAAGCAAGGAGTATGTGGTGTATCCTATGATTTCCCAAACTCTCATTCATGACTTACTTCACAGCACATCACTCTTCATGGCCATCTCCCTGGTGCACAACGAAGCAATAAGTATGGGGTCCCCCACGAACTTCTTCTGTATTGTCACATACTTTGCATAAATGTTCCCACCTTCACCTCAGACTTCCTTGACTTTTGATGATCTAGTTACCTTTCTTGATGATTGTCATCACCCCTCCATCTTCAACACAGCCCAACATTCTCAACTTTCAGAACGTCCCTCTTCACCCTCTTTGACCTGTACATTACTGGAACTTCTCTCAGATGGTTTAACTCCTACCTTTTTGCATTATTCTATTGTGTGTACTGGAGATGAGAGATGAAAAGTTTTATTAGGCAAGTACAGGGATGCCCCAAGGATTGGTGCTTCACCCTATCTTCTTCCCCTTGTAAGCCACTTCAGTTGGCTGTATCATCCAGTACCAGGTATTTTTATATCAGTGCTATGCCTATGATATGCTGCTGTACTTGTCACTCTCTCCAGAGGACCTCACACTCTCAGCTGGAGAGTCTCAGCATAGCTCATTTATATCTCAACATAGAAGATTGTAAACCACCTCTGCTTCATCCTGGCAAAGATGGAGCTCCTTGTTTAAATGAAATAAGATTTTATTTGTCACGTACAGTAGAAATTATACATACAGTACAAAATGTAGTAAAATGCTTAGTTGCTTATCCCCAATCATTGTGCCTTTAAGGGCTCGTTTATACTTCATGCTACAGAACGCATACACACATGCATCATGACTGCCATGCATTCCCAGTGTTCATTGGGTATGTGCATGAATTGCAGTACCAGCAAAAAGTTGGGGGGGAGGGGGGCATACAGCGTTAGTCAAGTTTTAATGTGCCGTCAGAGTCTCTGTTTACTATGTACATGTCACAAAAAGCCACTTTGAGGATCCTCCGGGATCAATGTGCCTGCTTCAAAGTTTAATGAATGGTTCAATGTGGTGAAGCTAAATGCTGACATACATATGCATTTGTGATGCTTTTATATTCAAGCTCCGCATATTCCTCAACGTAATGACACTTCACATTTTTAAAGTCTCACATACCATCTTCTGTGCACCTTCAAAACAGCATCAGAATGTATGGCAGCATGTTTGAGCCATAGAGAAAAAATTAAGGACATGGTGAAAAGGTCTATTTTGTGATTAAAGTGGAAATTTCAGCTTTAATCTTGAAATGTACACTTTAACCTCGTAGTTTACTTTATCATTAAAGTAGACCATTGTAAACATCATCTTAAAACCGACCCAGATGTTAATCGTTACATGCTGCTGGGGCTTCCTCCTGACATGACAGCAGTGGTAAGCAGTAATCACCACACAGAACACATTAAATTTATGATATTCCAACTCTCTGCACATTTAGAATAATTAGATTTATGCTTGATATCACTTTCATGATGAAATGCATTAAAGTATGTATGTTACATTTTACAGATAAATCATTAACTTCTTTTAAATAATGAATACTGTTAATAATTACACATATGGGGCGGCACGGTGGGAATCACGTCGCTGGTGTTCTCTGCCTGGAGTTTGCATTTTTTCCTACTGGGTTTCCACAGTGTGCTCCAGTTTCCTTCCAAATATATACAGATTTGGGGATTTGGTGATGCTAAAATGATGATAGTGTTTGTGAGTGCTTGTATTCACCTTGTGATGAGCTGATGCCCCATCCAGGAATGGTTTCTGTCTTGCGCCCAATGCTAGCTGGAATGGGCACATCCCTAGATTGATACATTTAATCATTAAACATCCATGTTTTTCAGAGATATTGTGGCAAGGTATCCTCAGAATTTAATGGGTGTTTCAGGCAATTCACAACACAGTGAAGCTGAACCTGTTCTCACCATGATGACATCTTGTATTGCCACCTGGTGGAATCTTCCAGATTTACGTAAAGTACACGCACAAGCATAAACAGCACAACACTTGCGCAGGAGTAGCACCTGCGGGATCACGCATAGCGTGAAGGATAAACCTGGCCTAAAAAAATATAAAAGGACAATAATAAATTATAAATCTATACTAATAAAAGGCAAAACCCTCACTGACTGACTCACTCACTCACTCATCACTAATTCTCCAACGTCCCGTGTAGGTAGAAGGCTGAAATTTGGCAGGCACATTCCTTACAGGTTACTTACAAATGTTAAGCAGGTTTCATTTCGAAATTCTACGCATAACGGTCATAATTAAATCCTACTTACGTACATATATACGGCCATAGCCTGCAGCTCGGTCGCCGTGTAAGGCGGAGTTGCGTCATCCATCACTACGCCTCCCACGTAGTTGGCTGCCTGCCTATATTGCATCCCCAATACCCACGCCTCCCATGTAATTGAGAGCCCACCCATATAAGGCCGTCCGTCAGCAGCAATCCAATAGACACGCTGCCACTAAATATTCCCAGGCAAATCAAAAAGTTAATACCGGGAATGCCTGTTAAACATCTTAGATTCACGATTAGCGATTTGGGTGGTGAGATGTCTATCGAGGTGATCAATGTTATATTTATATGTCATTGAAATGTATTATTATCAGGCATGGTTTAGGCACCTATGTCATCAGGAAGGCACCAGAAAAAGGGACCTCAAGGTTACAATGGTGGAAGTTAATTTAGAGTATGGATGCTGTGATTGTAAGAGCTGTAATAAATAAAGTTTCCCTGCATACTTTAAAAGAAAGTCTCGCCATCATTTCATTTTTCACAATTTGTGAAAACAAGACATGGTGTCAGAATAGAGGACAGTCATGGATTTTGTTGGAGTTCCCTCGCCACGAATTGACTGGGATTCTCTTAACCTGCCGGGAGAATGGAAAAAGTTCTGACAGCACGTGGAGCTGATGTTTTCTGGCTCGCTAAAAGACAAAGATGACAGTGAGAAATGCAGCTACCTGTTCCTATGGACTGGGGAAAAAGGAAGAGACATTTTTAACATATGGACTCAGAAGGAAACCAAGGCACTGAAAACCTATTATGACCATTTTGAGGTGTTTGTCATGCCTAAGACGAATACGATATTTGCGAGATACAAGTTTAATGAGAAGACGCTGGGTATAAACAAGACTTTTGATCACTTTGTAAAGGAGTTAAAATTGCTGGTGAAGGACTGTGCTTATGCAAACGAAGATGAGATGGTCAGGGATGGAATAGTGTTTGGCACAAATTCAGCAAAAGTGCAAGAGAAACTTTTAAGTGCCGGGTCTTCGCTAACATTAAATAAAGCCGTGGACATCGCAAGATCGCATGAGATAGCACAAGCACAGCTAAGAACCTTCGATGCATGTACTCTGAGTGGCTCATGTGAACTGACTGTGAACGCAGTACACAGACAACAAGCAAGAGATCCAAAGAGCGCTGAACAAAAAACGCATTACACAATTTAGAAGGCAGCAAAAGAATATGAAGCGAGTGACGCATACAAGCATATTCATAAGTGCAGCTACTGCGGAAACAAAGCACACGGTGGAAAAAGTCAATGTCCAGCTAAAGGAAGACAGTGTAAAAAATTTGGTAAATTGAACCACTTCGCTAAAGTTTGCAGGACTGGGAAAGGTAAACCCGTGCATGCAGTGTGTGATGTCTCAGATAAAGAGGAAGACGAGCTGTTTATTGATACAGTAAGAAAGGAACAACCCTCTGAAGCTGAACAAGCCTTTGCAGACATATCAATAGGAAAGCAAGGTGTAAAGCTTAAGTTTACATTAAGTTGATAGACATGCTGCCGCTAAATATTCACAGGCAAATCCACAACTTAATACCGGGAATGCCAGTTAAACATCTTAGATTCATGAGTACCGATTTGGGTAGTGAACACTTCGATGAATGAAACCTGTTATCTTTACAATGGTTGACAAACATGGAATGTAACTTGAACACAACACATCCTCCAAATACGAACCTGATTGAAAGAAATAATGATAATCAAATCCATGATGACAGCAACACTCATAACAGTCACAAAACAATAACATTGACAATCATGTTACGTTATTTTTAAAATGTTTCCTTTTCTTTTTCATAAGTTCTTTAACACACTACTTCTCCACTGCGAAGTGCAGGTATTTTGCTAGTATAAAAATAATTTGTAGAATTTTAAAACTATGCTAAACAATAAACAAAACAAATAATTATATAACTTATTATCTCATGCAAGATAGTTAACAATAAGGCATTGTGTAGTTCTAAACACTTTCCTTATTCAAGTTACGTATGGACTGGAAAAAAGCTCCTCCTCAATCTCTCTAAACTGGTCTTTAAGCAGTAACAGCAGAAAAGAGGCCATTGTTGGGATGGCTGATATCACTGATAATTTTATTTGTCCTAGTCTGACTTTTCTTGGTTTAGATGTCCTAAAGTTTGAAAGTGCACATCTAGTGATGCATTCAGCTGTCTGCACCACTTTCTTCAGAACGTTGCAGTCCTGCTACCCACAGTTCTCAAACCAGGCTGTAATAATTCCGGTTGGGACTCTTTCAATGGTGAATATGTTGAAGTCATTTAGTAATTTGGAGGGTAGCCGAAAACTCCTGAGGCATCTGAGGGGTCAAAGAGATTGTCACACTTTTTCACCAAGATGTCAGTTTGTTCAGGACTCTGTGACGTGGATACCTAGGTATCTGAAACTGTCCACTCTCTTTACCTGAGTTTTTGAATACTGAAGGAATGGTAGCATCTCTGCTATACAATTGCTCTTTTGTCTTGCTGACATTTAATAGTAGACTGTTATTCTGACACCAGTGTTACAGATTCTCCACTTCATTCAGGTAAGGCCTAGACAATGAAGGTGAAGCTATTCAATAATAAGGGTAGAAAGAGAGTATACCAGAGGACTCAAAACACGGCCCTGTGGACTGCTTGTGTTGAGAGTGTGATATGATGAGGTGTTGCAACCCATTCGAAAATCTTGGGTCTGCCTGTCAGAAAATTAACAATACACCTTTATAATGAAGGGGATTAAAGGGGATTATTGTGTTAAAAGCAGAACTATAGTATATGCATAGCATTCACACACAGTTCCCTTTCTTATTGTCCATGTGGGCCACTACTATGTGAAAGATTAAGGTGATGGTATCCTCTATGAATATTCTTGAGCGATATATGATCTGTAATGTATACAGTTCTTTTGGCAGAGAAAAGCATATGTGATTTTTGACTATTGTCTCAAAACACTTCATTGCTATAGGTGTTAATCTAACGGGACAATGGTTATTCAGACAGGTTGGATTTGCTTTCTGAGGTACAGGGGCAATGGGGGATCTTTTAAAGTAAGGCATGACAGACTGGGTTAAAGAGAGATTAAATACTACTGTGGTCACTGGTGCAAGCAAATCAGCACAGATCGTAAAAAAACATCCTGGAATACCATCCCACCCTGCTACCTTTGTGAAGTTTACTTTCCAGAAAGTTCTCATCATTTTTGTTTGGGGTAAGTTCTTATGATGGCTTTCAGTGCTATTTAGTTTACTAGATATATAGATAGCAAGACACATTTTCTGTAAATACATTGATGTCATCCAGAACTGTGCTCGAACATATCTCAGTTAGCAACAGTGCATCCTGGAGAATGGCTTCTGCTTGGTCTTTCCAAATGGGGACCTCACATATGACTGGAGCTTATTGCTTTAACTTTTATTTATATTTTGGCATAAGAAACATAGAGTAATCATGCCCAGCTATCCTTCACTCAATACATTCCAAGTACTATATCTGTCATTATTACAGAATCTGTCTGTATAACAAGGTCAGGCTGCATTTGACAGAGAATGCCGCACAAGCTCTGGTTCAGGCATTGATCTTTTCATTTCTTGACTACTGCAGATCATTATTGGAATGGGTAACTGCATGAGCTACCAAGCCACTGCTGATAATTTAAAATTAGCATATCCCATGCTCGACCAGCCAGCACAAAGCACATGTCACTCTTTTATTTAGGTCCTAGAAGCAGCACAAATTAAGTTCAGATAGTTAAGGCTTGTCTACAGAGTAGGCAGGAGGTCTGCACCAATGAGTATGAAGGTACTCGTACTCTTCACCACTTGGTCTGTTTTCAATCCATACTCTCTTCAGGTGTAGCTCCTAGGTGTGGAATGACCTGCTCACCTCCATCTGAACCCCTGACTACTCAGATGTGTTTAAGAAGCATTTAAAGACTCTCTTGTTCTATGAATAGCTTTCAAACTGCAAATGGTTTAAATATGAGGTTCATTGTAGATAAGAAAGAGTTCGTTTTGCTTTAGAGCTCTTCACCTGTGATGGTCAATTTTGTGACCTTGTCCTGTAACACTTCTATCAAACCTGTTCCCTGACTGATGTTAATTGAATACATTATCCTCTTTTGAATAAAAACCTCTGCTAAGTGCGTAAATGTACATGGTTGAAGGCTGACATATATGGCTTACTCAGCAAGAAAATATTTATTTCGCTCTAAAATGATACTGTGTAGAGAATGTGTTAATCAAAGATATTTTATTTGAATTTACTTATATAAATAATGTGAAAACAGGGGCAAGACATTGTACCCAACTTCCACTGCCCTGGTCATATTTTGTACTTTTTTCGAAATTCTAAAACTCCAATAATGAATGGCTGGGGAGACAAACCTTTAGCACTTGTACTAGCAGCATTGCCTAACCTGCATAGTGATCTGGATGCTGAATGTGCAAATGACTATGGACATTTGTCATTTGTGAGTCTTTTACAAGAACAACCTTCCTACTTAGTTGATAGTCTTGAATCGGTTAAATTGCTTGGTTTACCATACTCATTTTATTTGAAGCCAAAGTAATGCTAAATTGGTGTTATTGATTTTTTTTAGCCACAATTGATCATGTGCTTTTATTTCTATATTATTTCTTATCAATTTCTTTCATAACATATTACAGGTACAGGCTGTGGCCAAGATGGGATCTGTAGAACTGCAATATTTTCTCTAGAAGCTGTCTCCACATTCCTCACAATAACAGTGTCAGTTGGTAATGTTTAGGAGGAAGACTGAGAGATCTGAGAATTCTACTCAACCCCCAGCCCTACACACCCTAAAACCTCCATCACAAAAAATGAATCAATGGGTTGCATTAAAGTACTGTAACCTTCAAGCTCCAAGGAAGAATTGGAAGTTCAGTCTACATATGTGCACAATTGAGAAAAGCAACCCAGAAACAGGCTAGCAGTGATAGAGACAAAGAAAATGTCACATACTGTAAAAATAAAAACACTTCTACATAAGAATTTGCATTGAGCATATCATGTACGAATAGAAAAAATTAATTATGACAGCTAAGTTGAGTTTGCCATAAACATTCACAATACATTAAATTGTTTAGGCCACTTTATTTCTTTTAGGGAGATGTGGAAGAGTTTCCCACTTGCCCTAATTATAGAGATGCATTTAGACCGAGTGTAGACAGTATAAGCTGCTTCATTAAGTGTCTGTAAGGATGTCAATCCCTCCAAATCGATGTTGAAGGTATACTGCCACTGCTCCAACCCTGTATTTTTCATATGGCTGTTTTCTCTTGTTCCAGTTTCTGTGATGGGAAGAAGGAAGAAACATTTGAACCATAACTGCCTAAACTTGCGTTTCATTTGCTGACTTTCACGGTGAATGATTGACTAGAAATAGGCTATAGACAGCTTAAAAAGCTGTTTCCTTCTCTCAAAATATTTAGCTTTGTTCAGCTAATCATTTAAGAAAGAGATGATTGTGCCTTGTGAAGGTGGTCAGCTAATAACGTTTCAGGCAAGAAAACTACTGTACCTAATACTGGGCCTAACAACCTTAGCATTGGTGATTTTCAGCCTAAACCTTATTGAAAAATTGTTATTTCTATATAATAATGCTTATCAAAACCTACAGTACTACTTTATTACTGTGAAACTTCCAATTCCTCTGAAGCATTACATTGGATTAATATGGGATCCAAATGGTTAAACATTAACAAGTGTACAAAAATCAATGTTAAGTCCATTTTCAGGAAAGGTTAATTGGTGTCTTTAGAAGTTTTGCCTAAAATAAGTGCCTTTAGATATTGTATTAAAAGAAAATGAGCAAACTGTTTTAAGTGATTCTTTATTATGAATTTATTTCTGCCATAAACCAGCAACAGTGCTTTAATTTGTATAAATCCAACAGAATGTTTTATTGATTTTCAAAAACACAAATCTAGTGTGAATGTTTACAGACGGCATTATCTTTTGTTACCATTTCTAATGACTACAACAATCTAATTTTATTATGCAATTATTTAAAGCATGTTCTAATTGGTTTAATATCTATGGACTGACCTGAGAGAAAATGTCTGCTAAGTGCAAAGGTGTCCATGGTCTGCTAGATGCGAGTGTGGAGAGGAGCAGAACCTTCTGGAGAAGGCAGCCAAAAAAGAAGCCTATGCAGTATGTGTAAAAAGATAGAATAAACCAGTTACCTGATCAGAACCACTTTGGAAACTCCCTTCCACTATAATCAGCCCTGGGGTGTGTTTGTACAGAAATCTCAGTCCTGGTGTGGATCAGCTCAGTGATGCAGTGCGGAAGAGGAAGCGGTCTATTCCCTTAGAACCCTTGTGAGCTGAGGGAGATTCCAAATCAGCACAGGTAGTCGATATGGAAGATAAGAGAGGGGCTCTATTGGAGAAATGTTAGCAGTATGGGACAGAGTGGCAGCATTGGAGTGCTGCTGGGAACGAAGACTCGGGTTCAGCCACTGTATTATAGAACAGTCCTTTTAAAAAACACCAATCACCAACATTTCTGAATGGAAGTCAATTCTGTCATTCTGTATACCTCTGGGTCACTACAGTATGCTGGAAATTCAGAAAGAATGTCCATTTTCAAAAGGTGATGAATTGAGTCAAAATTGCTGTCAGTTTTATACAGTATATTAAAAAGAATATATATTTTGTAAAATATAGCCTATCTTTTTCTATGGTTGTTTTTTGATTACTGTAAGTATGCACTTTTTATGTAATGTAAAACACTACATTTTTAAAACTCTGACTCCACTTGACTAAATGTTTTAGTTTGTTTTAGTTTGAGAAATCAAGTCCTTTGTACAGATTCTTAAAATTCGTCCAAGAAAGGCAGAACTTGAGAGAGTTCTCATTTCACAAATATGTTTTCAGTTTTCTTGAAAAAAGTCTGTAAATGTTTTGAAAGAGTTTGTAAATCCTGTAAGGGCAATATAATATGCATGCATATTTTCAGAGAGTGAGTCTATGGTCATTTCTTTCATAGTAAGCAGAGGTTACTGAAGTTACAATCTAGCCTTTTTAGAAGGTGTGCTTCATAAAGACATCAAAACAATAACATTAAAGACCTAAACCAAAGGCAGGGCCTTAGGTCACTTCAGTCCAGTCTCCAAGGCTCTGCATAGCTTGGCCAGGTTATTGTTAATGTGTCATTAGTTTATTCCTGTAAGCTGACTGATTTAGAGTAAAAAGCATAGTATGGCAATTGCTTCATTCAGAGTCATTTACATAAATCTTGGAATCCTTTTCATGGAAAATGTGATCCTCTGATTCTGGCTAAATGTGAGAAGTGCCAAAGTGTGAAATACAGCTTTTATAAAAGCATTTTCCAACAGTTACTAATTTGGTCTTCCTGCAGGGAAAGTCTTCATCTCATTTCGAAAGAATATTGCGATGGACGACTGGGGCCCTTTCCCAGCCGGGAGTCCGATATACTGGAAGGACCGGTGGAGCAAATGTGCACAGGACATTGCCTCCCCTGGAGTACTTCTTAGCAGACCCCCTGGGCTGCAAAAGCGCTTCAGATTCCCACAGGGCTCTATGTGAGGTGGAGTTTGGCACAGACCTGTTGGGTTCCATGGGGTCCACCAAGGGGAGTTGCAGAGCCCTACTTTGAGTCACACCAGGGAGTGCTTCCCGATAATACTGATGAGCCACTTGAAGTGCTCTCATGGAGCTTTTATGGAATACCATAGGGAGTCCCAAGTGTACCAAAACTGTATGCAGCAGCAAAAATGTAACAAGAGTGTGCATATTAGCAAAATGGAAATGGCCCAAATGTAGGTTAAAAAAAAGTATAAACAGATGTATGGAGTGACTCATGCAAACACAGGGAGAACCTGCAAAATTCAAATGGACCAGGCAATGTTGGGTCTATGGGGCAACACTGGTACTCACTGCACCATTTTGTAATTATATGTTCCTATTGTTATCAATGTTCTGTCTAAGAAAGTATATTGCTGTATTTTCTGCTTGTGGATGTTCCCCTTTAACCTGCAATTGCACTCCAACGTAGGACTAGCAAAGTAAAGAAGACTGTTTTACATCAGTTCTTGGTAGAAGTGGCCAAAATGTAAAAAACTACTGAGAATCAATTTTCCTCAACAGCCAAAAAAGAGCAGCATTCAGTGGAGTGGTGTTGATATAAGGCAAGGCCTGTGCAGCATTATATGTACAGCAGTTGACATTAGTCACCCCAGCACTTTCACTGAACTGATTTCATTGATGTTGGAATTATTACTTTCACTATCATAAAATTTACCTTTGGTTTTTCTAAATGCATTTACCAGCAGTGTCTCCACTATTAAGATTTATTGCACAACAGTATTAGTCTTACTGCTTTGTAATTGTAATTGTTATTTCTGATATGATTACTCATAGTGTTTTTGTAACTACTGTTTACTAATTAAAAAATTATTTGGACTACTTCACAAAACTTCAAAGCTGTGATGTGAGAAACTATATGAAACTGGGGCAAACGCATAAAATGATTGGAACATTTGGATTACTACTTTACATTTTATGGAATATTTTTTAAATCTGTTCTGGGGGAATTCTGCACTGTTCTTGCACATCTTTTAGTGGCGAGAGATGCACCGCTGCTCAACCAACTGCTTGCTTGTGAATAAAAGGTAGAGAATAAAGTGTTGTTAGAATGTGGTCTTAGCTATGTTCAACTTTGTTTCTTTTTTATTTTATTAATTACATGGTAGTGAATAAGATAGAAGTAATTCAGGGATACAAACAGAAACAAAGATGAGGGGTGGTGGCACTGAAATGTGATCCCTGTATATTGTTCTACACAAAAAATCAAAAGTAATTTGCAAAATACATCTTTACAGACACAAATCTCTGACCAAGAATATGGAGGTGGTGCCAGTTATGAGGTCAGTAAAGCAGAAAGGGTGGGTTCATGCACCCTAAAACTGGAAGTGATTGGATCAGATCTGACATCTAGCATAGACTCCACTTTCGAAAATCCAGGATGGGGGAGGCGGCCAGTTAGTTGAGGTTTCCAGGACTGTAACTTTGTTTTTGACTTTCTCCATTTAAATTATAATTTCCTCCATTGTCAACTGGCCACAGCTCACCAGTTGATTACTGAACAGATATTGTTGGTTTTCATTTAGGTTTAATCAGTTTCTAACTTGTTCTCTGTGTGTTTTATCAAACCTGTATTTTTGTGTGACCTTGTTCTGTATTTAGTAATAATTATAGTCCGTATAGTCATCCTCAATAGGATCTGTGATCACTTGCTCACCTACCAGCAAATGGAACAGTCTGGTTTTACGCCTAAGAAGTCTACCATCAACTGAATCCTGGCACTGAGGGTTCTCATGGAGTGCAAATGCGAATATCGGCAGAGTTTCTTTGCAGCCTTTGTCGATTTTCGTAAAGTATTCGAGTCAGTTGATCGAACTGCCCTGTGGGACATCCTGAGGGTTTGTGGGATCCCCTCAAGATTGCTGGGTATCATGGCCGCCCTGTACACTGGTACTGTGAGTATTGTGCAGAGTGGAGGCAGAACCTCTGTGTTTTCCCAGTTGATTCTGGGGTTTGTCAGGGGTGTGTTTTTGCTCCTACTCTGTTCAATTCTTGTATAGACAGGTTGTTGGGCAAGGTCGTGGGGTCCAGTGGCTGTGGGGCATCTGTTAATGAAGAAAGATTCACAGATCTTGACTTTGCTGACGATGCTGTGATCTTTGCGGAGTCAATGGAGGCTCTGATCAGGGTGCTCGAGAGACAGAGTGAGGAGTCTGAGTGTCTGGGCTTGCGAGTGTCCTGGATAAAAACCAAGATCCAGGCCTTTAATGATCATCTAGGGGTGCCACTCTTTGAAACAAGTTTGTAGAGTCGGTAAATGACACCTAAACCTTCATTATGGCTGGATAGTATAGTTTCAAGCACAGATATTGACAGAAATTTGGGCATATTATTTATATAGAAGTCCTTATAGAGAACTTCCATTAGTTACAGTATTATTCATGGGTGGTTGCAGTATGCTATTGAAAGTGGTCCCCGGGACATTAACTACACTTGAAGTGAAGAATGCGCCACCAGGTTACTGGTAAATTGATGTTAATTTGTAATTGCAAGAATACAGAGAAAATCATACCGAGAAGAAACCTAACAGGATTTCCTTTCCATGGCTGCTCAAAGCAAGTAAAGTTTCATTGCCTTCTGTTTCCTGCCATAGCAGGATTTATTTGCAACTCACTGATAAAACTGTAAGCTAGGTAGTTATTTGTAAATCTTCAATCTCAACTTTATGTTTTTGAAAAGTTGTCTTTTTTACATAGCCTTTTTGTGTTATAAATTATGTGTTAAATAGATTTGCTTGTATATTAAAATATTCCAAAAGAGGAATTTGTAACTTTGCAAAGATATTCATTTTATTAATATTATATTCTCCCAGGTAATATAAGATAAAGAAAACAATTTATTAATGTGTCTTGTTTGATGCTTTCAAACAATTTACCAGAATTAAACTGAATAATCTTTACATTTTTTCTGACTATAACTGCTAATTATTTGAAAGCTTCAGAGACAATTTAAAAATTGATCCAATTTAAGGTGACATCAAGACTGTTCCCTAGAAAAATGCATTTCCTAAAGTTAACATCTAATTAATGAATCCAGTATAATTCCTCTGACGGATTCAATATATGCAATGCAGCAGTGCTGAATATTGATCAGTAATGTTGATGACATCGTCGGTATAATGAGAAAATTTATTCAGGTCTTCCAGTTATAATACTTCAACACTCTGCCTTTTGTGGAGGTATGGATAGTCAGTATTTTATTAACAATAAGAAATACCACAGATGATAGTGGGCATCTTTGTCTGGTTTACCATTCCAGAGCAAGATAGTATGAATTGATATTCTGGACTACAATTTATTAGTTTATTCTATGCACATGATGTATACTGAAGTTACAAACATAGTGAAAAGAGGACATGAGGCCTTAAAAAAAAAAAAAAAGCACCCCACGGCTTTCACTGGCCAGCCTGAAAGAGGCTCACCCAAGCCAGGCAGTCCTTAAACTGCTTCCTGCAGGCTACAGTACAGACAGGCCTGTAAATGAGGAACTGGCCTTAAAAGTTAAAAAATATCAGGTAGTCGCTAAATATTTCTCCAAAATGCCTCGCAAGGGAAAGAAACTGTCAAACACTCACATGAAAAAGTGAGTCCTGCAAAGAATCTTTATAAACTGTGAAGACTTATTTAACTATATAGGAAAACAGAGCTAAATAATCAAAAGGGTTTGCCTAAAAAGTAGTCCGATGTGAACAAGTCCAAATGATAGAATGATTTTCATATCTATTCTTACTGTGTGTTAAGATTTTTGTTATTGTGTGTTTTTGTACAGCATCGGCCCCATTGAAGCCTACTGTATCAGGAACTTTTTTTTACCTCTGTTCTCCATAAAGGCATTATTGAAAAGTTTTTTCTCAATCATTATTACAAACACAGAGTAAATAACAGATATTTTTGAGATGGAGTATTCTTTTAAATGCAACTCTCAAACTAAGGGAGGTTATAGCCTTTGATCCATCCATCCATCCATCCATTTTCTAACCCGCTGAATCCGAATACAGGGTCATGGGGGCCTGCTGGAGTCAATCCCAGCCAACACAGGGCGCAAGGCAGGAACCAATACAGGGCAGGTCGCCAACCCACCGCAGGACGCACACACCCACCACACACTAGGGACAATTTTGAATCACCAATCCACCTAACCTGCATGTCTTTGGACTGTGGGAGGAAACATGAAGAGAACATGCAAACTCCACACAGGGAGAACCTGGGAAGCGAACCCGGGTCTCCTAACTGCGAGGCAGCAGCGCTACCACTGCGCCACCGTGCCGCCCCTTTGATCCATGGTAGTTTAAAATCCCATTCCCTGTTTGGCTACAGATTCATCAGACTTTCAATCTTTCAAGACACCCCTTGTCTCCCTCAAATGACAGATGCACATTCAGGCTCTATAGGTGCCCATTCTTTAATGGGGGCAGTAGCATCTAATTTCTCACACTCTGGGTTACCACTTACTGTACTATATTAACCTTATTCTGTTGTTTCTAATTGAACCTGCATGATCTCACTTTTCTCCTATAGGATATGAGGGCCTTGTGATATACCAGGTCTGTGGCTCAGAAACAGGGCCATTTTTAATAAATTAATATTTAAATGAACTCCTTGCTCTCTGTGGGTGAGTTAGTGGAGTAATTGGGGGGAAATGCACCTGCACTTGAGGGTGTGGTCTGTCTCAAGTGCTTCATCAGCTTCCTGCAGTCCGTGATTGAGTCGCTGTGCCAACAGAAACATATAAGAAAGAACTTGGATGTGAAAAGGGTTAAAACTGAGAAAAATGAAAGGAGGTTAAAGGAGGGAGTGAGATGGCAGCAGCGACAAAGAGCCGGTGCAAGTGAATGAGACATAGACAACAGACAGCCAGAAGGAGGTCCCTCGAGGTAGTGTGCGGCTGACACACTCAGGTGCTGATTGTCACTCCAGTGACGTAAATGCTGCTCGGTTGGAAGGAGGAGCATGGCTGCAGGGGAACATAAGGCGCGGTGAGGAGTCCTGATAGGGAGCTATGGTCTGCTGGGACGCAAGCCAAGCAGCAGGGTTTGGAGGCAGGGGTCCACAGAAGGCTGCAGGGGACTTAGCCTAAGAGCATGACCTGATTAGGGTTAAGCTGAGGAGATGGCTGTTTTGAGGTGATCCCCAGGTACTTTTAGAGTTTTCTAAAAGGACAACTTCCTGCAGTGATTTTTTAACCTTGTTATTTATTTGCTAATTTTGAAAATTCATCTGGACATTGTTTTGCTTTTAGGGATTATTTATTTAATGACTTTTGGAACCCTGCACTTTGGACACTTTGATTTTGGATGTTTTTAATTAAAGCACTTGGCATCTTTATGTACCTACCCCTTGCTTCATGTTGTGTTCTCATGTGCTGCTTCATCCGGTTACGTTATCAATGGTGTTGGGTTCAAGAGACTCCCAAAACAAAGTGGGAGAGTGGAACCGATCCCTATCATCACAGGCCTGTCCTCTAACATCTATCAAACACCTTTCTCTCATAGTAGACAGTCAGGCCTCCCTGCCATTGAGAGGGTCAACTGCTCTGTAGCACCCAGGAGGAACAAAGTTTCCTCCCAATGCACCACTATCTTCTGTTCTGGTGCTTCAAAAGGTAACCCTAGGACTGGATCTACTATATCTCCCATAATCTCTCACGTTTTATATATAATAATCTAGCTTTTTGGCAGTGTGGGTCTTTCTCACTCTGTCTCTCCCCCCTTGTGCATACCCAGTCCTGAACCAACCATATGGTGTTCTCAATGCCTGATAAATTCATTTCAACTTGTTATCACATGCCAATAGATTAGAATCTTCTCATTTTTTTTACCATAAATATATCATTCTTTATTCCTTTTTTGGCTCATTAAAATTTATGAGTTGAATGATGAGAATTTACTTAAAGTTCTTCAAATTACAATAAATGTAAATAAGTTCCTCACACTGTATAATCAATAAAAACCAAAGTAAAGAAAAAAAAGTGTAAAACAGCTAAAAAAAGCATTATTTTTGTTGGTTATTGTACCTTAATTAGAGAACTAAAACATTAAGAAAAAGGTTTGTGCAGCTATTTTGGGGAATTAACAGACACACATGCAGCGCACACAGTTTTCACATATTTTTATACATACCACAGTGAAACGTTTACTTTAGACAGAAGTTTTGAAAGAGCCTTATGTTTTCAATTTGTGTTGTATTTTTAAAGAACCACAAGTATTTGCCCCAAGTGGAGAAATTGTGTCTAGGGAAAACACAAATAAAAAGAAGTTGGCTGAGTATGTGAACTGCAAGCTGGAATATGTGGTTTAAGTAACTGACATTATTGTACACTAAGGAAATAAAATGTGATCCAAGATGTCAAGTATATTTATAAATCCTCACTGAACGTTTCCCATTTGAGTGTCAGACTGATGGTTCAATGAAAACATTTACTATTATTAATTGAAGGAATTTTATTGATGAAATGCAATTAAAGGTAAATGTTCTTTACATTTTTTGTATAATGCATGAACATAAGTCAAGATAAGAGAACATGACACATGAAGGTAAATTAAGGCCATTTTTACCCTAACACAGTCATGTCCAGGTTTAATTTGCTAGTCACGGTGCAGCTAATGTAAGAATGTAGCAAAGCAAACCTTCTGGAAGTCTTTATCAACAGATCATTCTTTCCTGGATTGTATACCACCTATAAGCATAGTCTTTTCAAAACAATCCAGCATGCCTGTTCCAACATTATCCCTGAAGTGAAGTCTTAAGATAAACAACCCATTGTGTCAGAATTTTTATTATCTTTTTTTTTCTGTTCTGAATTTTCCCCTGATCTCAATTATCTTTTGTGGTTCTTAGCTAACTGAAGTAAAAATGTTGAACAGTTCACCTTCTTTATAGATATCTGGAATTTAAAAGCCTTTTTGCCCTTCCAATTTCACTTCTTCAGACTGACCATTTTCACTTCAAGAACATTAACATAATACCACATTTGCTAACCCACTTAATCCAGTGGAGGGTCCTGGGTGGGCTGGAGTCTATCCTGACAAACTGAGCACAAGCCTGAAAAGAGCCTTGAATAGGGCAGTAGTTCAACAGACAGCCAAAGGAATTTACCACTCGGTGATCTAGGGAATGGTGGGAAAGGCATCTCTCAGTTAGAAGATTGGGTAAGAAATAGAATTCAATATCCATAAAATATAATTTTCTTCAATATGTGCAAAGCATGCCATAATTCAGCTAAAAACTGTACATAATTCCCATATACTTAATTATAACTGTCTAAAGCATTAATCACTTCTTTTGCAGTAGTGCCATCAGAGTGGAGCCATGGTCCCCTTGAAAACAATAGTGGGCTTCCCTGTTGACTTGAAAAGTCCAGCAGAATGTAAGTCTCTGTGTTGCTACAGGCTACCTAAAGTAGTGGCTCAATTCCAATTTTTTTTTTATATTGATTTTTTTTTTTGTTTGTTTGACTGTTCAAATAAATTTTACAAGCAATTCAATACTGATTTGACTGTGGAGAAGTATTCTGACATGCTGACTTCAGATTGTTCACAGTGCAGGATGTCTGCGAATTCATCAGCTCATGATGCAAGTGCTCAACAATGCTTTGAGGAAAATCTTCTCTGCCAGATCTTTATGCAGAAACCTGTTAACATTAAAAAGGAGCCAATCTGTAAGACTTTCTAAGAAAAATTTACAACAATTCAGAAAATACATAGAAATTGGGCAAAACTTGCAGGCTTTCTATTTATTATTTATTGTATTTCACATATCTCATAGTTTGAAAATGTGCTGCATGAGTGAAAAAAAAATCACTATTGGGCACCAGGGTAATCAACAACAACAATAACATTTTTTTTTGTATAGCACTTTCATAAAAAGAGTGTAGCTCAGAGTGGCTTACACAATAATAAAAGAAGAGTTAGAAGAGAAAAACAAAAATGCAAGTTAGAAATAGTTATATATAACTAATAATGTGATATTTAAAAAATAATTTATAAAGAATGAATATGTACTTACATAACACAAGTATACATGAAGTACAATCCTAATTTATAAATCATTTTTTAAGTCCATTAAGATACGTTTGATGTTATGGTCAATTGACCAGGGAGGATAGAAAAAAAATCCAGGGGTGAGATGCTGGAGAAAAGAAACAGATCTGCTGAGGTTCAACCGCCCAGACCAAATGGGCATTCTACCTAACTTAATGGTGCTAAAGTCAGTCTTATTATTTTTAATCTTATTTTAGACAGTTTGAGGCAGTGAGTCTCTTAGGCAGAGTATTTACTTTCATTTCATCATCACAAGCAGCTGCACAGTACTTTGATCAGGTGGTGATGGCATAAAACAGCAACAAAGAGAGCCTGCGAAACAGAAAAGAGAAAAGTCAGGATTAATAATGATAGCACATCCATAAATTATACAATATTGCAATGCATATATAATCTATAGTAGGAGAACAGAGATGGAATTAAGTGAAGGCCAAATTGAAAAGTGGGGTTTTAATAGTTTTTGAAACTGATCAAATATTTTAGCCTGGTGTATATCTATCAGTAAAGTATTCAACATTTTGGGTGCATAACAGCAAAAGGCCACCTCACCACTTATTTTATGCTTGACCCTCAATGTAATAAGCAAACCAGTGTTAGAAGATCTGAGATCACGAATGAGAATGCAAGATTAATCAGAGCTTTATATACCATTAGCAGTATTTTAAAATGACACAGGTATCCAATGTAACAATGCTAAAACGGGTGAAATGCGTTCAAATTTTATTTTGCCTGTTAAGATTCTTACTGCTGCATTTTGAACTAACTGCAACCAGTCTTTATTAGGTAGTCCTGTTAGGAGAGCATTACAATCTAATTGACTGAAAACAAAAACATGAATTAATATTTCAGCTTCTTGCAATGTTATAAGAGGTCTAACTTTTGCAATATTTCTTAAGTTAATAAATGCTGTCCGAGAGATATAGTTAATGAGTGGTTTAAAGTTTAGGTCAGAGTCCACAATCATACGTAAGTTCTTAACTTCCACCTTGACTATTTCCATTTTTTCCAACAAATAATATTTCGTTTTTTTTCTGTATTTAGCTTGAAAAAATGTCTATTCATCCATTTAATAATACAAGATTGATATTGAAAATATCAATCTTATAAATATAGTAAAATATGATCCTTAAAAGTTACTGTATTGCAGAGTATGAAGCAGTACAGGGATTGATGGATAAAATCAAGTTGGAAGAACTGGCAGTTTTCAAATAAATGTTAATGTTATCCATTCAAACCTTTCTATCCTGTTCCAATATAATATAAATATTCTCTTTTAGAACATAATGTTACCAGACACTGATGGCTCAAGTTATCTTTTAAAAAAATTATAATAAAAAAGGAAGGAATTAGAAAGAATGGAAGATTGTCAGAAACAACATGGACACAATAAAGCCTCCAGAATTACTGACATTCACTGGTAATGTGAACAGGAAATGAAGAATATTTAAACAAGCATTTTCTTTTCAATTGAAGGCACTGGGAGCTGAAAATAAAACAGGTCAACAAAATGTTGCTTTATTACTTACAATAGTGCTAAATCAAGCTATTGAAATGTTGAACATATCTAAGTTTGAAGAACTTGAAGATAGAAGTAAATAGAAATCACGATAGGAAAATTCAATGAAACTGCTCTCCTTAAAGAAGCAAACTGTATTAATGATATGTTTTCCACTACAGGATGCAAAGCCTGATGAGTAATTTGATTAGTATGTTAGGAACCTGAGGCTAAAAGTGAAGTCATGTAACTGTGGGAATATGCAGGCTTCTATGATAAGAGATCCGATAGTGTTTGACATATACAACAAAAAGCAGCATAAAAGACTACTGAAAGAAAAGGATCTAACTGTAGATGACAGATTACGGATTTGTAAAGATAATGAGCAGACTCGGAAACAAGTCCAAACATTCCAAAGGGTTCAGCAAAAGCCAAGTCATGGCCAGCTGAACCATCTGTAAGGATGCATGTGATAAAATAAAAAGGTACAAAATATTAATGTTGAAAAGGATTTTGGAAAACAAACTAGTTGCAAATATTGTGGGATGGAATACCCAGTTAAGTAGTGTCCTGCTAGTGGGGAAACATGTACAAGACGTGAAAAAAAGTGTGTGCAAGAGTGTGTTTCTCCAAAGATAGAAGCCTCAGAGATAGCATATGTGCACATAGCTGTACTCAGTGAAGAACAGACTGGAGATTTGTTTGTGGGAACTGTGCACAGAAATGACGACAGCATAGAGTGTGAAATGCAAATCGTAAAAAAATCACTGTTGAGCAGCTGGGTAATCAAAAGTAAAAGAGAGTATCTCTCTTTAATTAACCTATCAACCTAACAAATACCTTATGGTAATGGTGACAATACAAACATAATCTTACCAAGGCAACCCCTATAAATCATATTACTTAAATATACTGTGGGCCCCTGAAATAAACTGATAATAATAATATAACACAAAATTCAATGAAATCAAAGTATACTTGTTTTATTTAAACATTTATGGATGATTCTTGCAAACCATTTCCTCAATAACATATGCAAAAAATGCAATATCTTTTTCCTATCAATGCACAACATCAAGAGGCTAACCATGGAAAACTTTTTTAGCTTTGTAGAAGTGAAATTTGAAAAAAGTAATCAGTCTAGTCTAGATTGGGTGATATTTGCAGTAATTATATTCAAAGATTTTGAAGAGCTAAAGAAAAGACCATAAATTACAAAGAATGTATGAATTAATCTAACAGTATACAATGAACAAAAACTTGACAGTCAAGGTGAACGTGATCTTGAGGTACAATATAAAGATGCAGTTAAAATATTTTTTTTTGTTGTAGTTACAATGTGGAAAGGATTATTAAGAGATGTGGCCAGTGAAGTATAGGGACTAGTAAATAATGTTTTTATACTGCTATGCACAATGTGGAAATAACCAGGATGAGGCAGTTTGTCAAACTGGATTTTGTAATCAGATATTTCCAGGAATTTTTGAAGGCCTAGGTGTCTTACCTTTTACATAACATATTGTAGCTGAATTTTCCCCAAATGACTAAAGTTCTGCAGTTTTTAGTTTGCTTCAAAGGACAACTCTGGCAATTGTGTGATGTGTGTTCAAGTAATTCCACAAATCAAATATCTTCATTTTAAACGTTTTACTAAAATTTCAAAGCAAAACAATTCACACAGAAAACAGAGAAGGTTAAGGCTTATTTATTTGGGTTTGGTCATATAGTTGAATTACATGAAGAACATCAATCATGGTCACAATACTTTATGACAATCTCCTACTTGGAGACTTATCTAACAGTCCACACTTGCAGTGAGTCTGTTTCCTAAATTGCTAAATTAAACTCAGTGTTACTGATAAGAGACTATACAATAATCTAAATAATTATGAGAAACTGATATGCTATTGAAATTAAGCAAACACTTACATATTTCTCCCTCTATAGTGCATAATATCATTTAACGATTCAAGGAATTTAAGCGTGTAAAGTGCAAGGGTGCAGGCCTAAGCTGAACATGCATGATAGCTGATACAGTATATCCACATAGGCAAGGGTTTACTTTGGCAATTGTCAAGAACAACAATGTGGAGTTACATTCACAAAATCCACTTAAAACTTTATTGTGCAATAAAGAAGCCAGGAACAAAATAACACCTAAAATGCTTCATTGCCAAAACATCTTTTAAGTGTTGTGAGAAAGAATAGCGACATTACAAAGTGGTGAATACTTTACAGTCCCAACATTTTTTGGAATATTTTGCAGGCCTGAAATGCAACAGTGGATGTATATTAATACATGAAATAAAGCTGACCAGACAAAACATGAAATATCTGTAGTTCAAACTGTTTGCAATGAAAAAAAGTCAAAGTAAATTTAAGAATCACTGCATTTTTTTTTCATTTGTACTTTCCACAACTTTTTCTGATTTGGGAATGTAATCAAAAAAGTTGAAGAACCCAAAGATAGGATTCATTCATTGTCATGTGTGAAGAAAAGTAGAGGAGTTCTTTGCATTTGTATGGACCCAAAGGACCTTAACAACTGAATAATAAAGGAGCAATTTAAAATTCCTAAGCATGAAGAAATTCTCAGTGAGATGTCAGGAGTACAGTATTTCACTAAATTTGATGTATGACATACATTTTTGGAAACTGAAATTAGATGAAAAAGGTGCTAGGCTAGTCAATTCGTCATTCGGGATAAATTTATCTCTGGAAATTTTCCACAACGTAATGGAAAATGTTTTTGAAGGACTGGAAGAAGTTTAAATGTACATTGATGACATCATCAACAGAGAAGAATGTGGAAGAAAAAGTCAGGTCAGGTTAGGCTGGGGAGCATGCACTGATACAGCACGTTGCCGCACCCACTACACGACAAAACAGCTTGGAATCCTGGTTGCCAACCTCCTCAGGCAGACCAGTCTGTCACCCTCCAGAGGAAATGACGTTCTCTCTCTGCCATAGCCAGGTGTTACGAGGCCGTCCCTTTAGCTTGGTCCAACCACTCTGGTCCTCAACAATGAGGATCCTGCAAGCCGGATCACCCTCTGGGAATCGTGTCACATGGCCTTAATGTCGTAACTTCCTCATAATGCAGGTAATGTGTCTCACTTGGGACTCCATGAGCAACTGCTCTTTTGACAAACCAGCGGTACCCAATGATTCTCCAAAGAAACACTGTACCAAAGGAGTCCAGTCTTCATCTTAGATCACAGGATAGCGTCCATGTCTCACAACCATATAGCATATAGTACTCTAAAGACTTGGACCTACGTCCATTTGCACACCCCTTTCTAGCCACCTCATGACCCACCACGCTCTCCCAATTCATCTATTGACTTCAAAGGAAGAGTCACCAGAGACATAAATGTCACTGCAGAGGTAAGTAAACATCTCAAAAAGGTCAGCACTCTCTCAGCAGGCAGACACACTGCAGATGGCTGTGCCAAAGAGGTCATTAAAAGCCTGGATCTTGGATTTTTATCCAGGACACTCACAACCCCAGACATTCAGACTCTTCGCTTAGTCACACAAGAGCCCCGATTAAAGCCTCCATTGACTCAGTGAAGATCACAGCATCATCATGCAAAGTCAAGATCAGTGAATCTTTCTTCACCAACAGATGCCACACACCCAGTCCATACAAGCATTGAACAGAGTAGGAGCAAGAACACAACCCTGACGAACCCCAGAATCATGTGGGAAAAACACAGTGGTTCTACCTCCACTCTGCACTGCGCTCACTGCAACAGTGTACAGGCTGGCCATCATATTCACTAACCTTGAGAGATCCCGCAAAGTCTCAGGTTTTTCCACAGGGCAGCTCGATCAACTGAGTTGAACGCTTTACAAAAATCGACAAAGGCTACAAAGAAATTCTGCTGATATTCGCGTTTGCGCTCCATGAGAACCCTCAGTGCCAGGATGTGGTCAATGGTAGACTAGTTAGGCATAAAACCAGACTGCTCCAGTCGCTGGTAGGTGAGTAAGTGATCATGGATTCTATTGAGGATGACCCTAGCAAGGACCTTACCTGGCACAGAGAGCAGTGGTATTTCCGCAATCCAGGTGATCACCCTTCCCTTTCCAGATAGGGATAACAGGTCCCGTTTTTCAGTCAGTTGGGATGATGCCAGTCTCCCAAATGGACATAAAGATTGCTTGAAATGCCAGGAGGACAGCATTACCACCAGCCTGGAGAAGTTCACCCTGGATTCCACAGATCCCTGCAGCCTTCCCTACCCTCAGCTGATTCATCACCTGTGCAATCTTAGTGAGATTGGGTCGTTCACAGCTTATTGAAGGATCAGCCTCAAGAACCGTGGACCCAAAGATATCCAACATCCTAACAGGATGATCAGCTTTGAACAGCTGCTCAAAGTAGCCAGCCCAGCTGGTGACAACTGCAATGTCATCCATAAGGAGAGTTCCATCAGCCACCCTAACTGCAATTCTCCAAGGAACAGATTTGGATGTGTGTAATGCTGCAATTCCTCTGTAAGCAGGATGTGGTACACTAGACCATAGATGGTGTTTCACTTGCTCACAGATTCCTCTAACAAATGCCTCCTTATCTGCCCTCAGTGTCCTTGCAGCCATCCTTTTCAGTTCCCGGAACAAACCAGAGTTGATATCAAGCCATGCACTGCAACTCCTCTCAATGATATCTAGAGTGCCTTGTGAGATGAAACACCTGCTTCTGGTAACACCAACACAACTTGTCACGGTTAGGATCGGCAGTCGCACCCAAGTCCGTAAGTTCCTCCCATAAACTGCTTGCAAACTTATCAGAAACGCCCTGATCTTGGAGTCTGGCCAGGTCCAGCCTAATTTTTCTAGTAGGTGGTAGCCTACTGGACCTAAGCTGGATTTTCAGAGTAGAAACAACAAGTCTGTGGTCAGAATTCACTAATTGGACACCTATGTAGACCCTGTAGTTTTTTAAGAGCCTCCACCTTCTGCCTACGAGGATGTGATCGATCTCCTTAACCACACCATCAGTTCCAAGTCCGACTTTGTGGCTCAGGGTGCTGGAACCAGGATCCAGCAATCCGCAGCCACTGACCTTTTGCAAAGACAAGGAACATGGAGCCACTTTCATCATGGTCACCAGACCCATGTTGACCGAGACCATCCTCATAGAGAGCCCTGTCCATGCCAGTGGTTGCATTGAAGTTATCCATGACCAGAGGAGTGTCACCTCTATTCTAATTCTATTTGCAGGCCTGACCCCATTGGCTCTCCGACAGTTTTGATTCTTCCAGGGATGGGGTTCCCAAGGGCTTTCCTCATCCCCTTCATAATCCCCTTCATAATGTTGGAGTACCGCTTGTAGGGCCGGATGCAGTTTAACATCATCCCAAAAATAACACTCCCACAAATAAGACAGGGCTTTGCAAAGAACTGAAATGTATGGACTGGGGCTAAATTCAAAGCAGTGAGTAATATGACTAGGACTACAGATAAGAAAATGGAACAGAGAGTGCTAAACATGCTAAATTATATGGACAAATTTATACCTAACCAGTTAGTTAAGACAGCAGCATTTAGGGAATTGTTGCAAGTAAAAAATTAATGGTCTTGGAAGCAAGAATATGAGTGTGATTGGAAAATGTGAAAGCAAACACTGACAAGTCTGTAATAGATTTTTTTTACCCTAACAGAGAAATTTGAATATCAAGTGATTCCATAAAGTTGGGCTTGATGCAGTGTTATTACATGAACAGGATGGACACTGGAAAACAGGGACTTAAATAACCAGATCTATGAAATTGAAATAGATAATGCCTACATAAAAAAAATTGTTTGAATCTTGTATTCATATATGTTTGGCCTGCCACAGATAGAAATAGAAGCAGACCAGAAGCCTTTGATTAGTATTTGGAAAAACAAATATTTAATCAAATATCACCTTGGATACAAAGAAAAATGGTGAGGTTGCAGAGGTATGATTTCACTCTCGTGTTTATGGGGCATTGGGACTCCTTTTGGAATAGATGGGACCTGTTCCGTCATGATGTATTACTTCTGAACTAGAGGGGCACCAGTATACTGGGGAGGATAATCAAGGATTGTTTAAACTAGGGAATTTGGGGGAGGGAGTTTAGGACAAGCCAGGTTAAGATCTAGTGTGGACGAAAACTCAGACCCGACAGCAGGTGCGGTTATAAAGCAGCTTTATTTTCAGAGTCACGGTGAGAAGCATTTTAGAAAAGCAGACAATCAAATATACATGAGAGCGTCAGGGCTCTTCTGAACCCCGTCTGTTGGGTGGGGTCCAGTTTTATACCCCTAGAATGCGTGATTTAATATCATTATAAAATGTAACAGTCAACACTTTATTATACACAATCCTTGAGCCCCTTCAACGCCCCTTATGCAACTTGATTTCTTGGCCCCTTTTGTTATGGCGTTCAGATGTAAGCTAAGGGAAAACGTGATAAAGCAGACTCATGTGTGGAATGCTCAGACCTTGAGTCCTTTGCAGAAATACTTTTCTGTTTGCTAAAACAAAGCATGCTATTACATGGTTTTGTAAAGCTTACTTCTCAGACATGAATTAGTACAAGGGAACGAAGAGAACATTCGTCTTCCACATTCCCCCCTTTTTTAGCAAACAAAAATATTTGATCAGGGGAGAGTTGAGTAGGAAAGGGTAGGAGAGGGGGATGGAGTTGAGAGGGCGGAGGAGTGTGGGGTGGCTGTGCTGATCTGAAGCGTTTTTCTTTGTGTAAAAAATAAGCCTTTGCCATAGAGGCAGTAAAATACCTGGATACAATGTATCTTATCAAAGGAACAATACAGCAAGCTACAAGCAGGAGAACAATTAAAGCAACCGTAAGAGAGATGAAAACTGATTTAAGCCATTGGCCCCAGGACCCAAAAGTGGACATAAACCATTTGTCCCAAGGATTAGAAATGCCAGAATTAGTAGCTAGTTCATGTCAAATCAACTAAAACACGGGTGATTGATCCATCAGGAGCTGTATTATTAGGGACATAGGTACAGCATGCATCACCAAACATGGCACAAATGCTTCCTTTCTCAGCCAAGAGCATATCTAAAGCCAATCAATTTTGCCAGGTCATGAGGCATGTTTTATCAAGTTGCTCATGGATACCTTCAACAGCTTCTTTAGTAAAATTTAAGAATCTTTGTTGATTATAATAGAGGTAATTAATCCAATCTACATTTTTGTTTATAGTAACCTGAGGAAAAATAGACTCAAATTCGGCAGCAACTTGGTCCCTTGCCTTGAACTTATCAGGGACTCCACGAGGGACTCCAATGGAATCAAAATACACCCCAGGGCCATGTAGGGAAAACTGGGAAGGGTCCACAGAACGGGGTTGACGACGTCGGCCAAACATGGTCGACACATGGAAGGCAGTTAAAGGGAAAAGTCGGAAAGGCATAACAAGTTGTATTAAAGAAGAAGTGCCAGTCCAGTCAGGTGGAAGGATGTCAAACAATTTAGACATAATTCAACAATTTAGACCTAATTCACCAATTTAAACCTAATTCACCAACTATCAGCTTGTGGAGAATTCTGAGTAATCAGAAAAATTGATAATTTGGAAACTAAAGAGGAAGAATTAATCGGAAAAGTTTGGAAACAAAAAAAAAGGATGGGATATTACCAACATTTGTGCCATGAGAAGAAGTAAGGTTTCTAAAAAACAGGTATAAATACCTTCATCAGGCTGGAACATCGGGGGAGTCATGGGAAGAGTAGGGGGAAAAAGAAGGGAAAGTGTAATGCAATTAGAGTCGATTGGAATAGAGGAAGAGATAAAAAGGGCAAGTAGGCAAGGAAGGCCAGTAGGATCAGATATGTTAGAAAGAGGAAAAGGGACAGTGGCCAAATGTGGCCTAGCTGTAGCACATGCATAGCAATCAGATTGATTCTCTTATCTAGCTGAATATAATACCCATTGCAGTTCTGATCGCAATACCCAGTTTCAATCGAAAAAGTGGAAGAAAAGGTGGAAATATTCATGACCTTGACAGGGGGCGGGTTTGGACCAGGGGTAGAGAGAGAGGTGTGTGTGTGGGGAAATGGGAGGTGTTAATAACAGGGTTCTCAACCTTAATTTGAAATCTCTCTAGAGGATCTATTCCAGATACATATGCCCCTAAATTACAGGTTCCTGAATCATGTAAAGAAGGGTTCTTCAGAGTAATGATCAAAGGGTTACAATGGTATTTGGCACATTCATGAGGGGCATGTCCTTTTATAATAGAAAAACAATATTTCAGACCATACTTCTGGGTCTTATAGGGTTGATAAACCTCAGTCATCAGTTCCAGTATTAGCCAAAACCCAGTCCCACATGTCACAGTTACTTCCGAATCCAGAGTTTGTAACAGTTACACACACATATTTGTCAGACCAGTTCCACTGGATTTGTCGATCAGTCCCACAGTCAATAATAGAACAGAAATCCACCTGAACTGATGTGGTGATTCCGAAAGGAAAAGTCAAGGTGACCAGAGCAGTCGACAAGGGGATGGAAAGACATAGTAGGACCACAATCAAGGGTGCCATCTTTGCAATGTGAGATGTGAATCCAAGCAGGCAGTCCCTCAACTTTAACAGCGTGTGGTGTCCACAGCAGAACTTGGAACGGTCCTCTCCACCGAGGGTGATGCCAATGTTTCCTTCGAGTATCTCTAGCCAGAATCCAGGTTCCTAATGGAATCGGGGAGTCCTTTGATGGAGGACTAGTTCTCCAGGCCTGATTCACCTGCTCGTGGACTTCCTTCAGAGAAGCTCGGAGACCTGTAAGACTGGAAAGAAGATCATTGTCCACAGTATGCAGTGTAACATTACCTATGACCATGCCGACTGGCATGGGCCATCCGGTCAGAATTTCGAATGGCGACAGCCCTAACTGCCAATGTGTTCTTCCCCTTAATCCCATCAAGGCCAGAGGCAGAGCATCAGGCCAAGTTAAATTTGTTTGCTCACAGATTTTAGCCAATTTAGATTGCAAGGTACCATTGCATCGTTCCACAATACCTCCACTCTGGGGGTGGTATTTGCAATAATGATGCACATTTATCTGGAGCCAGGTGGTTAATTCATTTATAATGGAATTTAGTGGGTGCCATTATCAGTTTGTAATTTCTGTGGTATTCCCCATCTAGGAATGATTTCCTTTATCAAAGCTTTTGCCACAGGTTTGGCAACTGCATGTTTGGAGAGGAAAGCTTCCACCCATCGGGAGAACACATCAACAATTACTTAACAGTATCGGTACCCCTTTGATGGTGTTAATTTAATGAAGTCCATTTGAAGGTGTTCTAATGGACCCATTGGGTTAGGTGTAACGGTGGGACTTACCTGGGTGCCCTTTCCTACATTAAACTTTTGACATAATGCACAGCACCTGCAGAACTGCTCTGCATATGTAGAGAAACCTACAGCTTCCCAATATTTTTCAACATCTTGAACCATGGCGTCTTTTCCAGCATGGTCTAGGCCATGGACAATTTTTCCATACCTGGGAAAGAAGCTTTAGGAAGGAAAGGTTTGTTAGTTTGCTTATGGGTCCAGACTCCATCAGAGAGGGACCCTTCTTTGGACCATTTTCTCTTCTCTGTGTCCGTGGCTGCATTCTGTAAAGAAATAATTTGATTATCAGTGTCCTGGTCATTTCTCTGTTGGAATAAAAAGATTGGTGTGTTATTATACGCAGCCCATTTAGTAAAATGATCAACTAGAGCTGGACATTTAACAATCGCTAGCTTTGATGGTTTCGTCATGGCCTCTAAGAGGGATTCTTTTAGTTTTTTGATGCTGAATGTGCTTGCCAGTACTGGTCTTGAATCCCTAGAGTTTCCATAATGCCCCATGATCATGGCAGACTCCAAAAGCATATCTAGAATCAGTATAGATAGTTACAATTTTTCCCTCTGACAACTGACAAGCTCGGGTGAGAACTATCAACTCAGCTGCCTGCGCGCTTAAACTTGAAGAAATTTGGTTTGCTTCCAGCTGGTGGTCACCTTTGACCACTGCATAGCTGGTTGAAGGTGTTCCATTTTCCAATCATAAAGAACATCCATCCACAAAAAATATCTCTCCTGATCCTAAGAGTGTTTCCTGTAGGTCTGGTCTAGGTTTTATAACCTTAGTTATTTTATCATGATAGTTGGTAGAAGAGTAGCTGGATTTAAAGTGGAGCACCTTTCAATGGTAACGCTTGACAACAAACAGAGTACATTTTGATAGTGTATTACCCTAGCAGTAATGAGATGTAATGTTTTAACCTGTACTAAAATGGAGTGTACGGCGTGAGGCACTTTTACCACTAGGGGGCTCATGAGCACTATATCTGTACTAGCTAGCGCGGCCTCTGTTGTGGCTGCTTCAGCTCTGAGACAGGTTGGAAGTCCCACAGCCACTGAATCCAATTTTTTCAAAAAATAGGCTAAGCCTTTGTTTTTTCTCCATGGAGTTGTGTAAAAAATGCATTCATATATCCCCCCTTTTCGTCAACAGTCCCAACGCATCCGCAAACAGTAGGGCACTTGAAGTTTAAAATCCATTGCCGGCAGTATCCTATAATGCCTAATACAGACACAACCTGTTGCTTTGTAACAGGTCTTGGTCTAGGAAGATTTTGAATGGTGTTTGTACAGTCGCTAGAGAGAGAGAGAGCTCTCGTTCCGCAAAAAATGTCATGACCTAAATATTTTCACAGCTGTTTGAACTAACTGCAATTTTGCTTTAGAAACTTTGTGACCATTTTCTGCTAAATAATAACAATTGCTGAGTATCCCATGCACAATCTGCTTCCGTAGTACTACACAACATTCCACATACTGTATCAATGCACTGTCTTTTTCTGGCCAAAAGCCTTTTAAATTTTGAGCAAGAGCTTGTCCAAATAGAAAAGGGGCTTCAGTATATCCCTGAGGCATAATGGTCCATGTCCAACGGCGGTTTTAGAAAGTAAAGGCAAACCAGAATTGAGAGTCGGGGTGCAAAGGAATACAAAAATAAGTATTAGCAAGGTCAATAACAGAGAAATAACGGGCAGACGGGGGTATCGTAGAAAGAATAGTGGAAGGATTAGGAACAATAGGTGCCCTAGGAACAACTGCAGAATTAACTTGTCAATGGAGAGTATTTAAGTTGAATGACTGCTCCACGTTTCACAAGATCGGAATGTATGGAAGAGATGCCAGCCTCTGCTGCTGGAGACAGAGGATACTGGGAGTGATGCGGGCGGAAGGAGGATTTTGGGTAAATCACCAGTGGCCCACAGTGTGCTATCCTTCCATAATAATTTTTCCCCTGGGACCACAGTGCATCGGGAAGTTTGGAAAGCCAAGAGGGAGAGATGGTTCCAATGAAAAAGCAGAAAGGGAAGGACGGCACAATGCACGATGTACTAAAAAATCATTTTGAAGCACAAACTTTAGATATCAAATGATCTGAGGTATCAAAGATACCCGAAGCAACATGTAGCCAGTCCGTCCTATTGAGACATTGTCCCACCCATTCCCCAATTTCAACTCAGTGAACGGTGCTAGAATTGGCTAAAGAAAACATTGGGAACTGAATCTCCTAAATAGAAAATGCTTTGTGAATATGTGAGGTGCACTGGAGCAGCAGCTTTGTTGGATGAGAAAAAAAATGCAAGGGATATGGAGAGTCTCTGGGCTAGTACCTGAAAAGAGAAAAGATTCTAACCAAGGTGTGTCCACTTCAGAAGGGAAGTACTGGGCAGTGCAGTGGAGGGTGTTGGGGACTTGCAAGTGGGGAAAAGAATATACAGGAAAAGAGTGTAGGGCTTTAAGGAGAATGGTGTGTGAGGAGATGTTCAGGGTCCGAGCTGCAAAAGAGAACTTAGTGTGGGGGGAGGTTTGGCACAGGAATTTAGGAATAGAACAGTGAAACCCTCGTTTGGTTAGAGAAATAGAGAGGGAGAGCTTAGTCATCATCCCTTCCTAAACAGATTAACAGGGCAGAGCTGATATAAGAAAAACCGGTGCATCAAAGTGGAACCACTGGAATGGAGCTGAACTCGAAGAGGTTTAGACACCAGTAAAAAATGTGGTTGTCCAGAAGCACTAAGAACAGTCACTTTATCGTTCGAGGCAGACTAGAAAAGCAGTTTCAGTGCCATTCACCAGCAAAGTCAATAAAGGATCTGTGTCCGCATGGTGAGTGAGCAAAGGCAATGAATAGAGTGGCTGGGGGTCCCTGTGAAAGGAATATCCTCAGGTACAGGTAAGGAAGGCGGGGGAGGAAGCTGATGTGGGCAATTGTGGCTGAAGTGTCCCATCGTAACAGGCAAGATGTGTAGGTGCTTGATCTGAGGGGAGAGGCGGCTGAGCAGAAGAAGAATTCAGATTATGGAGTAAAAATCCACGACCTCTCCCCCGGCTTCTCCCCTGTTCTCGGAAAAATCCACGTCCTTCACGTCCTCGACCCCTGCCTGAGGCAGCTCCACCTGCATAATAATTCATTTGTGCCGCGATTAACTTGGTCTGAGTGTCTGACTCTTTTTGTTTAGTCTGTCGTTCAACATGCTCCGTTTGTCTTTTTTTTTATTTATTTAACTTCATCAAAAGTGGCACTTTCCCATCCAAATACAGGACGTGCGTACTTTATTTTGGATATCACTTATGAGTCGTGACAGAAAAGGAGGGACCGCTGCCTTATTACAGTCGTCTGGGCTGTCTAAGCCAGAATGGTTTGTCATCAAGTCCTGAAAGCGGTGTGCCCATTCATCTACCGTCTCATCTGTCTTTTGTTTGGCAGCTGAAAAGGTAGTCGGCGCCCTTTTAATATTTTGCAGTTATTGCAGTTTTCACGGGTTCCCATTGGGCAAGGAAAAGACCCTCATTATTTTGTCCACGAGTCAATGCCTCATTCCACTGCCACTGTACTCCGTTATGCTGCCCATAATTGAAAGTAGCCCAAGTAGTGCCCAACTTTCTGCGTAGCAGTTGGGTCCACTCGGCTGCACTGGGTTTGTACATATTATCTAGCTGCTGCACCTGTTCCACAAACTTCAACCCACCGATTCTTACGATCAGGCAATTCGGACACTACGTCTTTCAGCTCTTGAATATCCCAGTTACGGGTGTATCATTAAAGTAGTGGGGTAAGCATTTTCTGGGGATTGTGTGGGATCGTGTCGGGGGTTAGGGACCTCAATTACAACAACCCTGTGTATTTCTGCACAGTATTTTTCTAATGTCCTGTATCTCATTCATATCTCCAGTTCCTTCCACTGGCCATCTACCTCCACTGTCTTTATTCCACTTCCCACATTTTTTTTTTTTAATCTAATCGAAGAATTGTCTTCTTTTCAATGAGCTTTCTACGGGACCCGCCTTTAGATCCTGACAGCGCACTAGGAGCCTGGCGATCCCCCGAAAATAATCCTTCTAACGTTAGGTTTTTTAGGACTCTTGGGGGACTGTTTGACTGGCTTGCTGATTGTTTTTCCCATAGTGAGTGGCAGGATCTCAGCAGAAAGTCACTCAGCCCTCGATAAATCCCGTTCCACCCGCCATCCGCTCCTATTCCCGGATTACAGCTTCAGGTGACTTCGTGTCCGTTTATTCGCATCAGCAGAATCCTACATCAATCCGCCCCGTGGAGTCCGGGATATGGAGGTTTTTACCCCGATCCCTTCATCAAACGGTTTGTATGTGTCAATCTGCCAGGGTATTGTCTCTGTCACCTTAGCAACCCGTTGAAACAAGAGTATGACCAGACAGCGGATGAAAAACTCGACCTCCCGTTTATTTAGACACACATTCTCTAAATACGCCCTTTCACCCCCGTTCCTCAAATTATTACAGGAGCGTGCCACTCGCCCCTTTTCTAATCCTTTCCAAAGGGGTGACTAGCTAACATTCACACTGTGCCGTTTTCCGTAGGGTCCCAAAGCCACTTTCCGTGAGCCACTAGAAGCCTCCTATGTATTTTCCATACAGTATGCTTTCTTATTCTTTATTTTGCATATGCTTTTTATTTCTTTTCCTTCTATATTCATATTACTTCCAGCACACAAGTCAAACTACCAGGAATCCCCCGATCTACTCACCGTGACTCCATCCACCTGCCAGGAAATGCCCGTCCAGTCGTGCCTTGTATCGGCTACGAGGAGGTCAGGGACTCCCCACACAGGAAACGCCCAAGGCAGGCCAATCCTACATTTACCGAAGCTGGACCCGACCCGGCCGGAATTGGCTCTACCACGGTCATCTGGACGATCCTGCACGAGGAGCCGTCTGCCGTCTCCTGCCCCACGTTGGGCGCCAGAACTGTGGACGAAAACTCAGACCCGACAGCAGGTGCGGTTATAAAGCAGCTTTATTTTCAGAGTCACGGTGAGAAGCGTTTCAGAAAAGCAGACAATCAAATATACATGACAGCGTCAGGGCTCTTCTGAACCCCGTCTGTTGGGTTGGGTCCAGTTTTATACCCCTAGAATGCGTGATTTAATATCATTATAAAATGTAACAGTCAACACTTTATTATACACAATCCTTGAGCCCCTTCAACGCCCCTTATCCAACTTGATTTCTTGGCCCCTTTTGTTATGGCGTTCAGATGTAAGCTAAGGGAAAACGTGATAAGGCAGACTCATGTGTGGAATGCTCAGACCTTGAGTCCTTTGCACAAATATTGTTCTGTTTGCTAAAACAAAGCATGCTATTAAGTGGTTTTGTAAAGCTTACTTCTCAGACATGAATTAATACAAGGGAACGAAGAGAACATTCGTCTTTAACACTAGAAATAAAAATACGTAGTAATGTAAATTCTAAGCCAGTATTTAAATCTAAGCGTAACACATTAAAATAGCTTGCCTTAATGCTAGAAGTATCAAAAATAAGATACATGAGTTGGAGCTGTATTTAGCAGAGCATAATTATGAATTATAGTAATAACAGAAACCTGGATAAATAACAAAGATAGGGATGAGTGTAACGTAGAGGGATACACATTTTTTAGGAAGGATAGACAGAACAGAGAAGGAGGTTGAGTTGCTGTTTATGCGAAACAGAATTTAAATGTAAGTCATCTTCAGTTGGGTGATGAGCCCCATCTTAGTGAGGACATGTGACTTTGCCTGGAAAATATTAGGGAAAGAGGTCTTATTTTAGGAGTGTGTTATAGACCACCCAATTCAGACAGTAATTTTAAGACATATCTTTTTAGTAATATCAAAAAGGCAAGTTTACAGGGAGATATAGTCATGGGGGACTTTAATTATCCAAATATTAACTGGGATAACTTTGCAGATGGAGCAGCACTTGAGCAGGAGTTTTTAGAAGTAATCAGCGACTGTTTTTTAACACAGCATATTAAACCACCAACACGAGGTGAAACCTGTCTGGATTTAGTATTTTGTAATAATCAGGATAGAACTAAGGGTGTAGAGGTGATTGATTAGGGTCTAGTGACCGTAATATAATACAATTCTCAGTATTTTGTAAGAGTGCAGATGCAAATACTAAAATTGTTAAGTTGAACTTTGGTAGGGCTAATTTTGAGCAGATGCGACAAAGTCTAAGGAGGATAGACTGGGATAAACTTTTAAGTGTGGAGACAGTCGAGGGGCAGTGGAACAGGTTTAAAAATGTTTTACATGTAATGCAGGACAGATACATACCTAAATTTGGAATTAATGGGAAATTAAAAAAATACTCCACAGTGGATTAATAAAGATTTAAAAAAGAAGCTGCAAAGGAAAAAACTGCTTTATAAGCATATAAGACTAATGACTGCAAAGTGAATTGTAGAGTGTATGAGAACATGAGAGTAACCATTAAGAAGAATATCAGTGAGGCTAAAAAACAGTTGGAGAAACCCTAAGAGATTCTTTTAGCATTTAGTAGTAAAAGAACAGTCAAGGAGGAAGTCACATGCATTAGAAATAGTAATGGGGAATTACAAAAATACAGACAATGAAATAGTGAATGCCCTAAACTTGTCTTCACAGGTTAGGAAGTGGATAACATCCCAGAGGTAAACGGGACTACTAAGGGGGTACTGATGGATTTGGAAATTGTAGAAGGAGAAGTACTGCTCAGATTAAATGGGCTGAAGTCAAGCAAATCACCAGGACCATATAATATATACCCTCAAGTTCTTAAGGAAGCTAGCGAGTACATATATAAACCCTTGACACATATTTTTAGGAAGTCAGTATGCACTGGAGAAATTCTGAATGACTGGAAAATGGCAATATCATCACATTATATAGAAAGGGTGACGGAGCAGATCCAAGCAACTATAGGCCAGTAAGCTTAACATCCATCAAAGGAAAATTAATGGAAGGAATTATTAAGGATATGATTGAGCAACAACTGGCAAGGACAGGTGTTATTCTGAATAGTCAGCATGGGTTCAGAAGAGGGAGGTCATGTTTTACTAACATGCTGGAATTCTATGAGGAGGCAACAAAAAGATATGATCAAAGTGGAGCATATGTAGTAAAAGTAAAGTAAAAAACCTAGGGGTAACTGTTGTAACCTGAATTTTAAATCGCATATTCATCAGACCACTAGGACAGCATTTTTTTCACTTAAGAAACATAGCTAAAGTTAGACCTCTTAAATCATTGAAAGATGCTGAGAAATTAATTCACGCTTTTGTTTTCAGTCTCCTAGATTACTGTAACGCACTCCTCTCAGGACTACCCAAAAAATGACATAAATCATTTGCAACGAGTGCAGAATGCAGCTGCTAGAATTCTAACTAGGAAACAAAAATCCGAACACATTTCCCCAGTTTTGATGTCACTACACTGGTTACCTGTGTCTTTCAGAATTGACTTTAAAATTCTGCTTATGGTTTATAAAGCCTAAAATAATCTAGTTCCATCTTATATATCGGAATGTCTGACACCCCATATATTTCAGATTGTAACCTTAGATCCTCAAATGAGTGTCTCCTTACAATTCCAAAAGCTAAACTTAAAAGAATTGGTGAGGCGGCCTTCTGCTGTTATGCATCTAAAATCTGGAATAGCCTGCCAATGGGAATTCGCCAGGCTAATACAGTAGAGCAATTTAAAACACTGCTTTGTTTTATGTTTATTTTTTATTGTGTCTTCTATTTTTCTATTCATTTTGTAAAGCACTTTGAGCTACATTTTTTTTGTATGAATATGTGCTATATAAATAAATGTTGATTGATTGATTGATTTTGATTGCTGAAAGCACATTACTTTAACATGGTCTTCTCATAACTTCACTTTAACTTAATCCTAATATTCTGTATTTTCAATTCATCATAATAACTATTCATGGTGGCTCTAAAATCCGTACTCACCCCTACTCTCTCTTCTGTTTCTTTTTCCGGCTTCTTTGTGGTGGTGGCCTGCGCCACCACCACCTACTCAAAGCTTCATGATGCTCCAACAATGATGGACGGATTAAAAGACAGAAGTCTACGTGACCATCATCATCATCAAGCCCTTCCGTGAGAACCCTAAATCCAAAGAGAACTGTTTCATTTATGTTAGGTAGAATGCCCAGAGGGGACTGAGCAGTCTAATGGTCTGGAATCCCTACAGATTTTATTTTTTCTCCAGCCGTCTAGAGTTTTTTTTTTTTGTTATTTCTGCTCACCCTGGCCATCGGACCTTACTCTTATTCTATGTTAATTAATGTTGAGTTATTTTATTTTTTTACTGTGTCTTTTATTTTTCTGTTCTTCATTAAGTAAAGCACTTTGAGCTACATTTTTTTTATGAAAATGTGCTGCTGTATATAAATAAATGTTGTTGTTGTTGTTATGATATTATTTATCTTGACTTTCAGAAAGCATTTGATAAGGTGCCAAATTAGAGGTTGGGCAACAAACTAAAAGAAGTAGGAGTTCAGAGTGATGTTTTTAGATGGGTGCAGAATTGGCTCAGACACAGGAAGCAGAGGGTGATGGTGTGAGGAACCTCATCAGAACTGGCCGATGTTAAGAGTGGTGTTCCACAGGGGTCAGTGCTAGGGCTGCTGTTATTTTTAATACTGTATATATACATGATTTAGATTGGAAAATAACTACAAGCTGATTAAGATTGGAGATGATACCAAGATAGGTGGATCAGCAGATAATTTGGAATCTGTTATGTCATTACAGAAGGACTTAGATAGCATGTAAATGTAAAGTATTACACATAGGAAGTAAATATGTTTGTTTACACAATGGGTGGAAAATCGAGAGTACACCTTATGAGAAGGATTTAGGAGTCATAGTGGACTCTGTTCAGAAGCCATTAAGAAGGTAAACAGAATGTTAGGTTATATAGCATAATGTTTGGAGTACAAGTCCAAGGAGATTATGCTCAGGCTTTATAATGCACTGGTGAGGCCTCATCTGGAGTACTGTGTGCAGTTTTGGTCTCCTGGCTACAAAAAGGACTTAGCAATGCTAGAAAAGGTCCAGAGAAGAGTGACTAGGCTGATTCCAGGGCTGCAGGGGTTGAATTATGAAGAAAGAGTAAAAGAGCTGAGCCTATGCAGTTTAAGCAAAAGAAGATTAAGAGGTGACATGATTGAAGTGTTTAAAGATACGAAGGGAATTAATACAGTGGATTGAGACTTGTATTTTAAAATGAGTCCATCAAGAACACGGGGGCACAGTTGGAAACTTGTTAAGTTTTTCTTTACACAAAGAATGATTGACACTTGGAATAAGCTAACAAGTATTGAGGTAGACTTTAGGGACTTTCAAAACTCAACTTGATGTTTTTTGGAAGAAATAAGTGGATAAGATTGGGGAGATTTGTTTTGTTGAATAGCCTGTTCTCATCAAGATTGTTCTAATGTTGTAATGTACAGACCGGGAAAGTTCCTAAAAGTGGTAGATGCACTGTCTAGAACAAATGTACCTGAACCAGCAAGTGAGAAGGAACTGAATCAAGCTGAAGTTGCAGCCCATCTCATGTATATACTGTGATAGAATACTATTACCTATGTTATCACCACTGAAATTAAAGGTAGCAGAAGAGACAAAGAAGGATCTACAATTGCAAAAAATGTTTGGCACATGTGTAATGAATGGCCAAAGCAAGCATGTCCTAAATTTTATGCATTTAGAGAGAATCTGGTAGTTATTGTGGAATTTTACTAAAGAAAAACAAAATAGTAATTCCGGCAGTACCTAAGAAAAAGCTCCTACTGAGATTTAATCAAGGACATCTAGGTATTGAAAAGTCAAAATGGTTGACCAGATAACGAATAAGGATATTACTGAATAAAGATATTACTAAAATGATTCAAAATTGTAGTGTCTGAATACATCAGCAATGCAAACAGCAGAAAGAACAACTGCAGTTCAGTGATATGTCAGACAGCCCTTGGGATACCACAGAGACCGATTTAATTAATTATAATGGTAAAAATTTCCTGATAGTCACTGATTATTATTCAAATTATCCTAAATAGTTGTACCTATTAGTACAATAACAGTGCTTATAAAGTCTATTTGTGTTAGACATTGCATACCGAAATTTATATTGTCAGCTAAAGGACATCAATATGCTTTAATATTTTGCTACTAACTATGCGTTTCAGCCTCCATTATACACAAGCAAATGGAAAGGGGGCACAACTGATAAAGAATGTTTTGAAAAAAGCAGCTGAGAATGGTAAAGGCTTATATCTTACACTGCTAGCTTGTCAATCAGCATTGCTGGCATGTGGACACTCGCTATGCAAATGGATTATGTATCAGACATTGAGAGCAAGAATTCCCAGTGTTCAGATACCACAAAGAAATTCAGCACTGTGCTGAACAATGAAACATCTATAAGATTCACAAAAGGTATACATTGACTGATTTGTTAAAGTTTTGTTTTGCTACCCCCAGTGACAAAGTGAGAGTAGCAGTGCATACAAATAGCAACAGTGCTATGAGAAGTGGATCCCCATTCATACTGTATTCTGTTGAAACAGAAGGTGGTAAGATCCTAAGATGAAACTGCAGAAGACTTGCTGAAAATATCAGAACATATAACACTGGATGACAGTGATGAAAGAGCACCATCATGATCTAAGAATGGAAAAAAATAAGGATGCATATCAAACAGATGCTCCAGTGGAACAAATGCTAATGGGCAGCTCAGGTCATAACAGTTTTACCACATTGAGAACTTCGACACTGAATACTGAAATTACAGCCTGAGTAAAAGAATTGTTCAAAAAGTGTAAACTACTGATTGATTAAATACTTGATGTATTGTGTGATTCATAGAGGTATTTATAAAGTATGATTCTTACAGGTAGCTGCACCACACAATATGAAGCAGCACAGAGGCTGGAGTATAGGGTAGCATGGTAAGGTAAAGTTGGATGAATTGGCTGTTTTCAAATAAACAATAACATTCACTGTTACAAAGCTGTGTCCTTTTTAACATAACACAAATATTCTCACAGAGAACTTTACAGTTATTAGAACGTAAAGTTGCTACTTTTTGCCTCCATTGAAAGCCCTGCTTCTCACCATTTTGTAACTTCTCTAGCTAGTGCAAATAAAAAAATAGTTCTTGTTGAAAAAGTATGCATTTATAGTGAATCATGTTGTTCAGGTATGAGGTATATCACTATCAATGAATGAAAGTGCCATGAAGGACAGATGAGCATGCTTCTTATCTGGCAGGAAGCATATAAAGGATGGACCAGGGAAGCTGGAGGTCAAGAGCATTTCCATCCCCCATATGACAGGTGACAGTGGTTCTCCCGAGATGTCCTAGTTTGGACACACATAGGGGTACATGAAAGTTGGAGTCCAGAAGTGCAGCCCTGTTGGGGTCCTGGGTGCCATTAGAGGGAGCTATCCGGGGAGGACTTACCTGGTTTCCATATGAGGTGGAAGTGCTTCCAAGAGAACACACTATGGCACCTGAAGCACTTCTGGATCCAGTTTAAAAGGAGCCTTGCCTTGGTTGGTCAGAGTTGGGAGAAAGAAGGAAAAGACAAAGATTCACTTGCTTGTGTTTGTAGTTTGGTTGCTTTTGCACACTTGGTGAGCTATTCATGAAAATAAAATCCTTTATTTGAACCTGGGGCTGTATTGGGTGATATTGTGTCTGATGTTTGTGGCTCATTGATGCCTTTTTGTGGTCACAGCAGGTACATGTTAAAACAAACGTCAGAATTAAATGAGCTGGTTGACATCCTGCAGAGCCAGGTGAACTAAGGAATAATAAGAAGTGTTCCACTATTCCACTCCTGTGAATGCATTCTAATGAGGATGAGGGAGGTAGGTGGGGTGACTGAGGTGGAGCACACTTGCATGCGACGGTATAGTCTGTCTCGATTGTGCCATTGGCTTTCCATGGTTTGCGACTGACTGCCTGCAGCCGATTGACACATTCACAAATCAAAAGCGCTATTGGTGTACAATTAACGCAGTGATGAGGTAGTGCAAGTAAAATTAACTTGGCCTGCATTATGAATATTTTTGTAGGCTTCAAGGATTCTAGTGTGAGACAAGCTAAATACTGTCATTTTTTTATTTTTTCCCAGCTAAGTGGATTTTTGCTTCTGCAAGCCAGAAGACAATCTCTTTTATATAAACTGAAATACTAACTGAATTAAATAGATATGATGCCTGTATTCATGTCCCCCAAATGAAGTAATGTAAGATAATAAGTTTTGAATTTTAGTGATCTATACATTGTCAGTGGTTGCTGTCTGTTGTTTTTTTCAAGCTTTTCTTGCTTTTGATTCCTGGAATTAGGCTACAACATTTTAATTGAAGCAAAACAAAAAGGCATCTAATGATAGCTACTTAGTCTGTGGATTTTATTGTTCTACAATTCAAAAGCATGAGGACCAGGCTGAAATTTCCTGGCAAATTGGGAGGTGGGGGAATATAGTGTAGAGACTGCCTGCACTTCTACTTTCTGCCTAAAAAACATTAGTTTCTAAATTGTAAATAAATAATTTATTTAAATGTAATATTAATAAATGGCTAAGAAAAACTTATAAAATTATGTATCAATATTTCTGAGTGTCCTTTTCAATAAGGAGCTCTTGAAATCAACCTAACTTTCCCACCTATTACAGCACCCCTGGAATCACTCTTCTAGCATGACTTGTACTCATCTTGCACTGTACCTTTTCTGTATACCAGCCGTCACACATGTATGTCTGGAAGACGATTTCAGGGGTCTGCTACTGGTAATGGTAATGATAATGAGTCAAGGGTTGGTGCTGTTACCTAATGCTTCCCCTCTTTTTACTTCTGCAGACCTTAGTGACTGTTGATGGCAGAACGACTGACATTACTTCCACTTTGCCCAGCAGCTCCCCCACTTACTAGCTATAGACCTGTGTCTGTAAAGATGTCATCTAAACCACGTGCTAATTTGCATCTACTATTTTTCCACTGTTATACAAGGTTTATCTCAGTGGTATCCCAAAACTTTATCTTTTGTTTGTGATTCATTTACACTGTATATTTTTTATTTTCATGCTGTACTGGATGTTGTCAGCTGGTGCTGCTAATTTTATGTTTTATTTTCTTAATTGTTCACTAATACATTGCAGCACTACTGATTGTGATAGTCTGGACTGGTAAAACAGAAAGAATTTTGTACTACATACCCAAGACAATAAACTGTTAAATTAGAACTTGGACTTATATTATTCATGGTTGAAATGGTGCAATCAAAACTATATACTCCCATTTTTTCTTTGTCCTTGTGTTTTACAAATAATGTAATATAAATTCTTCAGAGAAATAAAATCAAAGCAAATTTTATTTGTCACATACAAAATGCACATGCTGTACAGTATGTAGTAAAATGATTAGTTGCTCAACTAAAATGCTTGTGCCTTTAAGATGAAAATAAAGGGAAATTAACAATCCAATAAATATCTACAATGCTGTGCTTATTTTTTATTATTTAGTAGCAGCACCCTGTGTTATCCGGATAAGTAATTTTAAGGCAGAACAATCTAACTTCTGTAAATGATATTTCTTATAGTGTACCCTCCCAGAGATAAATTAAATAAAAAGGCACTGTCCTTAAAACTCACTAGGGTAAAATCGGTCAACATTTTAGGTTCCAAAGTATTCTAGTATTCTAATGTCTCTTCTTGACAAAATGGGATATGGGTGCAAAATTGTGCTGAGAGAGGTTTAAGTATATAAAATTGTACAAAGAATGAACACACTCACACTGAGCTTTATATATACTCAGCAAAAAAAGAAATGTCCCTTTTTCCAGGACTGTGTATTTCAACAATAATGTTTTAAAAATCCAAATAACTTTACAGATCTTCATTGTAAAGGGTTTAAACAATGTTTTCCATGCATGTTCAATTAACCATAATCAATTAATTAACATGCACCTGTGGAATGGTCATTAAGACCTTAACAGCTTACAGAAAGTAGGCATTTAAGGTCACAGTTCTAAAAACGCAGGACACTAAAGAGACTTGTCTACCGACTGTGAAAAACACCCAAAGAAAGATGCCCAGGGTCCCTGCTCATCTGCGTGAACGTGTATTAGGCATGCTGCAGGGAGGCATGAGGACTGCTGATGTGGCTAGGGCAATAAATTGCCATGTCCGCACTGTGAGACGCCTAAGACAGCGCTACAGGGAGACAGGAAGGACAGCTGATCATCCTCGCAGTGGAAGAGCCCGGATCTCAATCCCATTGAGCACGTCTGGAACCTGTTGGATCACAGGGTGAGGGCTAGGGCCATTCCCCCCAGAAATGTCCAGGAACTTGCAGGTGCCTTGATGGAAGAGTGGGGTAACATCTCACAGCAAGAACTGACAAATCTGGTCCAGTCCATGAGGAGGAGATGCACTGCAGTACTTCAAGCAGCTGGTGGCCACACCAGATACTGACTGGTACTTTTGATTTTGAGCCTCCCTTCATTCAGGGACACATTATGAAACATTTTTAGTTTATGTCTTATGGTGTTGACTCTTTTACTGTTCATACAAATATTTACACATTAAGTTTACTGAAAGTAAAAACAGTTGAAAGTCAGAGGACGTTTCTTTTTTTGCTGAGTATATTAGACATGGTAAAGCACATTAAAGTAATTCCCATTATTTTTAAATCAGACATTTGCTAAGATATGAAAACATTAATACTGTGTATCATATCATACCATTCTTAACACTCTTATTTGACCTTCATCAATCTTGGATAATTAACCAAAGCCCAACAATCACATGAACCAGGGAAGTCATATAATATAATTTCTAATTTTATATTTATATCCTGTATAACAAACTTAGCAAAAAGGCATTTATGCGTGCTGCAGACATGTATTACTAGCTATTCTTTGATGAGCAGAATTGTTCTATAAATAAGAGTATCTCAAGATGAGGCCTGCATAGGGTTTTTCTATTATTGTATAAGTAATGTTCAAAAAATGCTTGGATTTGGTACAGCTTTTATTGTAATAGAGAGCTGGAAGAAACATGCAAGCCTGGAGCAAAAGAAAGGTTTTAAAAAGAAGGAACCTTATGTTGAAAAGTTATAATCATTTTTTAATCAACTGTCATTTAATAGCATTGCAAATACATGCCAAAATATATTTAGTGAAATCATCAAAATTAGTAACATAGGTACAGAAACAGAAGTATCATGTTAATATAAAAGCAAAGTACTCTTTGATTGAGATGCTCTGCTTTCAACATTTTGGATTTGGTAGTAGATCCTTCCAACCTCATTGTCTGCAATGCCAAAGTTTTAGGAACATCAGGATTTTATAAAAGAAATGGTCTCTACAGTAAGTGGAGGGCCTCTTTTTTTCAAAATAGGTTACAGCTGTGAGATAATAGTTATTTTAAATCTTTATTTAATTATTTATTTGTTGAAGTCCTTATGAATAAATAGACAACTAAGAACTGAAACAAAGAAAAGGCATTATTGTATAACTAATAAATAACCACAGCACAGTTGTGAGATAGCAATGACAAAACAAACATCACAGGTTACTTATATACTACAAAACTGTTAACATTTGCCAATGCACGCCATAGTACAATGTACAGTAGAATGCTCAGAAAGATGCTGGATCTTATTTTCTCTGAAATATGAGTACAACTGATTTTTTTCTTGGCTCTTGACATATTGTTGAGTTATAAATTAATATTAAGGAGCCTTACAAACCTGATTAAAAAGTGTTCTAGAGAAACTGTGTATGTCATATTAATAAGTATCTACAGTATACATATAAAAGCCAAATACCACTGACTCACTCATCACAAAATCTCCCGAACCATGAGGACTTGGGACTTGAAATTTGGAATGTAGGTTACCCTTGGTCCATAGGTGCTCGCTAAGAAACGTTTTTTAAAAATGTTGTGGTCCAAGTGCACTCTGTCTGCATGTCTGTCCGCTTTTCACAAGAGAATTGCTTACCAGATTTAGATCTGGTTGTTTTCTATAATTTGCTTGAACTTTCTGTTTGATTTAACAAATTCTCTCATCACCCTAAGTGCCATAGTTCGCGTGCAGTACTGATGTATTTCTGCAAATCCAAGATAGTGGCTGTGGGCCACTGTTCGATTTGGTCTACGTCTCGCCATATGTTGGAGTGCACCTTGCCTCCGCTTAGCTAGCGATACCTGTTTGTTCAACAGACATTATCATCTACAGGTTGTTAAGGAGTAATGTTTGACGTTTTTGAGAGAGAGATCAGGGCTCCATGTGTTTTAGAGGGTAGTTGCTTGATTGCCAGAGATATCACGGCCATGTGCTTTTCTCCCCGTTTATCTTGGTAGAGTAATATATTACTCTACTTTCCCCTTTTGTATTATTAATATGTAGCCTTTTTCAGAATGCCTCAAATCTCCCAGACTTACCACTGTTTATAATGTACTGTACCATATAACCACTCCCCAGCTTCCCTTCTACATGTATAACCTCAGGCAATTAGGTGTAGCAAAAGACAAGCAGGAGTTAAGTTACAATTTAAAAAATGTTATTGATAATATTCATAAATAATACCATTTTGCAAAGTACATTTGAATATTGGCAACCATACAATATGATAAATGGTGATGCGTAGTTTCAGACTTGTTAGTTACTTAAAATGTCTCTAGTTAAGGCATCATTTTGTCGTCAGCTTTCTTCAGAACAGGCCACATGCCTGTCTCAATATGGCTATTGAGCTTTGCTCTTCATTGTGTTGTCCTTTTCAGTATCATGGTTTGAGATGGTCATTCATCAGTTTTGGTGGGGTCAGGGGGGCTGGGGGTGAAGCAAGCAAATTTATAGGTTTTTCTGTCTAACCCCTACAGCCAATAGGGCATCATGGTACTTAAAAGCTTCTGATACAAGCCAGTTCCAAACAGCCATACTTTAGACCAATGGGGGGACAGAATATCTTCACACCAGCCCTCCAAACCATGTGTTAAGGTAAAACTTGCCAGCTAGGCAGTCTGGCTGTCCTGTTGGGGTTGACTGAGAGTCCTGCAGAGAATCACTTACCAGACTTATTTGAGGCACTTCCCCCAACTCTGTCGTAAAATTCACTTTCCTGATTTACTCCTAGGGGGGTAAACATGAATGCTTCTCACTAATGTAATACTAATATTCCATTGCTTTGTATACGTTACAAATAAAGACATACAAAATATTTATCAACTTGTATGCAAAATTTCACATCACAACATCCCCACGCAGGATAACGCACTCCCCATATATAGTGCCAACTTGTATTGATTTTTAAAGTTTGTCCTGTTTCATTATTATGTGGGTGCAGCCACGGGGTACAGCTAGTCTATCAATAATATCATTTACTTCATTTCTTGATTTCTTGCAGGGTATGTCCATCCAATTACATAGGTGAAACAGGAAGATGGCTAGCAGACCAAAGACCTTACAAAGCCTATTGTAGATCGCTTCACAACCCATTGATCATAGCCACTCTGATCTCTTTGTTTGTGTCCTTTGACAGGGCTTCAAAGACACTTTTCAAAGAAAAACAAAAGAAACTGAGATCACTCTCAGTCTGGAATTACGAACGACAGTGGTTCACAACCTGTCGGGTGGGACCCCTGGGGCACGAAGTAACAAAATGGGGGATGCGAAGATGTGACAAAAAGAAAACAAGAATCAAAAATATGAAAAAAAATCTGTTGAAACCAAAACAAATTAACTTAAACTACATTCTGATACTAGAACAATAAATATAGAGTTAAATATAGAGATAAATGTCGATAAAAGTTAAGTAGGCATAATAAAATATGCATCTACATTTCAAAAAAATGTTAGTGAGTGCGCGACTAAAACTGTTATGAAAACTCGGGTTGCAAATACTTAAAGGTTGAGAAACGCTGACTTATGGTATTTCTCTAGGTCTAAATGGCTGACTAACATTTTAATCTCTTCCTTCGTCTTCTCTAATAACAGCTTTCTCACACCTAGTCTACCTCTTTACATCCATCACTGAAACCACAGCCTCTTCTCACTTTTTCTCCTTTATTTGCCTTGGCTTTCTTCTGTCCTTCCCCATCCTATATATGTTATCTTCTTTTTCTTTTTTAGCTGTTAACCTGATGGAGGCTATTCAGCTAATGTTTGTGTCTTTAACCTTCTTTCCTTTTCAGCATGGACATAACCTTTAACCCTTTATTTATTTATTTTTCTTCTTTGCAAATATCTATTGGTGCAGCCCTTCACTATCTCTGTGTGTATCTGCATATTTCTATATGCATTACATGGAGTTCAGGTTTTTGTGTTTCTTTAACACAACCTATACAATATATCTACACAATACAATATCTATACAATTTTTTTAATCTGTGCAGTAATCTGGGTTTATACTGTAAAAGGATGTATGTTGCACACAATCCGTATCATGGATTTTACATTAAATTACTTTGTAGTCTTGTATTTTGATGCTATTTGTTGGAGAAATGTATCTTAGATCCATACATTCTTGTCAGAAAACAGTAAACAGTAACACAATAAAATTATTTTAAAAGATTCAGAGTATTTATACCTCTGAGTCAGCACTTCATTTAGCTACTTATGTAGATATAACTGAGCGTTGCTTAGGAGTCTGTTCTTAAAAACAAAATTAGTTTGAGTTGAATTGTCGTCATTGTGGTTCAGTGGCACCAGACACTCTTCTTAAATTAGAATTCCTCAGACTAAAGAGAATATGAGAACAAAACTGATAAATTTAACAATTAACATACCTTTTGAATTACTGTGCAGCAACATTTTTATATGAGAAATCACTGCCAGGGCATTATGTAAAAAGGGTAATTTGTTGCAGACTAACACTTTGAATGACCTATATTTCTTAGTAGTATACAATATGAAATTATAGAGTATTTACTTTATTAAAATGAGTTGTGATACTTAGTTATGTGAGAGCAATGTCATGTCACCTTACCTGTTTTAATTAAAAATATTAATAAAATCTTCAGGTATGGTATTGCTTTTCTAAAAACTGCTTTATCTCTCTCTGGCAAATTAGTGTGCCTCTAAAGTACCAGAGGCAGCCTATAGGGAAAGTTTCATCAAGTGGTATAGAAAGTGTGCAAAGGTTTAAACAATGGTAGAAAGGTTTACTGTTCATATTACATAACTGATTCAAAGTTTAAAGTTGCACTAAGGACAAAGTAATACTTGATTCAGAGACACCAAACCAAGAATGGAAAAAAGCAATGGTTAGAGCTAGGAGCCATACATCAATCTTATTTATCTCAATATAATTATGACAGTCAAAACTCATTTAGCTTACAGTATATATTTATAGGGTTGCTGCTGTCATGTGTATTTTCTTAGTGGCAGATACTAAACTTTCCAAAACACTAAGCAAATAAATGGTAAAAATTTGCTTTTTATTTATTTACTGAAAAGACTTTTAACCAAAGAACTTACATGCATAGTTGGGAGGAAACCTCAGCAACATCAGAATTTTTTACTATGAATACTTGAATACAGTACTATGAAACATAAGAAGCTTTTTTTTTCTTTCTGAGACTAAATTATGCATTGTTAACTTCTCATAGCTGCTTTAAAGCTCAAACATACAAGGAATATAAATGACATACTTTTATATAAAACATCAAAAGTGAAATCACACAACAACTGCCAATGAAGCACGTACCTTTTAAACGATGATTTGCAGCACCTTCTAAATGACATCACCACAATACAAAACCACAGGAGAAATACAAATAAAATAATAATCCAGCTATCCATGAATTTTTAAACTAGCTTTGTCCAATTCACAATTCTGAGGGATAGAAATAATCCCAGCTGTGCCAGGGTATGTACAGTGCATCCGGAAAGTATTCACACTTTTTCCACATTTTATAGCCTTATTCCAAAATGGATTAAATTCATTTTTCCTTCAGAATTCTACACACAAAACCCATAATGACAACGTAAAAAAAGTTTACTTGAGATTTTTGCAAATTTATTAAAAATAAAAAAACTGAGAAAGCACATGTACATAAGTATTCACAGCCTTTGCCATGAAGCTCAAAATTGAGCTCAGGTGCAGCCTGTTTCCCCTGATCATCCTTGATGTTTCTGCAGCTTAATTGGAGTCCACCTGTGGTAAGTTCAGTTGATTGGACATGATTTGGAAAGGCTCACACCTGTCTATATAAGGTCCCACAGTTGACAGTTCATGTCAGAGCACAAACCAAGCATGAAGTCAAAGGAACTGTCTGTAGACCGCTGAGACAGGATTGTCTCGAGGGACAAATCTGGGGAAGGTTACAGAAAAATTCCTGCTGTTTTGAAGGTCCCAATGAGCACAGTGGCCTCCATTATCTGTAAGTGGAAGAAGTTTGAAACCACCAGGATTCTTACTAGAGCTGGCCGGCCATCTAAACTGAGCGATCGGGGGAGAAGGGCCTTAGAAAGGGACGTGACCAAGAACCCGATGGTCATTCTGTCAGAGCTCCAGAGGTCCTCTGTGGAGAGAGGAGAATTTTCCAGAAGGACAACCATCTCTGCAGCAATGCACCAATCAGGCCTGTATAGTAGAGTGGCCAGACGGAAGCCACTCCTTAGTGAAAGGCACATGGCAGCCCGCCTGGAGTTTGCCAAAAGGCGCCTGAAGGACTCTCAGACCATGAGAAACAAAATTCTCTGGTCTGATGAGACAAAGATTGAACTCTTTGGTGTGAATGCCAGGCATCACGTATGGAGGAAACCAGTCACAACTCATCACCAGGCCAATACCATCCCTACAGTGAAGCATGGTGGTGGCAGCATCAAGCTGTGTGGATATTTTTCAGTGGCAGGAACTGGGAGACTAGTCAGGATAAAGGGAAAGATGACTGCAGCCATGTACAGAGACATCCTGGATGAAAACCTGCTCCAGAGTGCTCTTGACCTCAGACTGGGGTGACGGTTGATCTTTCAGCAGGACAACGACCCTAAGCACACAGCCAGGATATCAAAGGAGTGGCTTCAGGACAACTCTGTGAATGTGCCTGAGTGGCCCAGCCAGAGCCCAGACTTCAATCCGATTGAACATCTCTGGAGGGATCTTAAAATGACTGTGCACCGACGCTTCCCATCCAACCTGATGGAGCTTGAGAGGTGCTGCAAATAGGAATGGGCGAAACTGGCCAAGGATAGGTGTGCCAAACTTGTGGCATCATATTCAAAAAGACTTGAGGCTGTAATTGCCGCCAAAGGTGCATCGACAAAGTATTGAGCAAATTGCTGTGAATACTTATGTACATGTGATTTCTCGATTTTTTTATTTTTAATAAATTTGCAAAAACCTCAAGTAAACTTTTTTCACATTGTCATTATGGGGTGTTGTGTGTAGAATTCTGAGGAAAAAAATTAATTTAATCCATTTTGGAATAAGGCTGTAACATAAAATGTGCAAAAAGTGATGTGCTGTGAATACTTTCCGGATGCACTGCATATGTGTGCTCTCCAGTAAACTGGTGTCCCTTTTAAGAATACAAGGTGAGACACAAAAATAACCAGACAAGGCTTGGGGCTTTCCTGGAAAACCGTCTGGTGGTCGGCTTGAGTCTTTGGTAAACTGTGCCCTCTTCTATTCTTTCTCCTTGCACTATGTTCTAATGTTGTCTGCTCTTCTCAGCCTTTTTAGCTGCTCTTAGACAAATGTCACGCTTATCAATATCACAATTATGGACGGCTGTTTCTATCTTTCCCTTCCTTTATGCCATGGTGCTCTCTTGCCAAATTAAACATTATGATAATAAGCATATCCAGTTTCCAATGTGCCTATCCTGCTGAATCAACCTGGAGGATTACTACTACATCATCATCAAATGTATTCCATTCCTCTTTTCCCGTATTGAATGGGATGTGGATAATAGAATAGCACTGGTCTGTACTTTGTCTGTTTGAGGGGGAGCACTGCTGCTTGGAGATCATCATTACTGAGGGGTGCTTCTGACCTGAAATTATCTCGTGTCTCAAAAGTTGCTGTACTTTATCTGTACACTGCACCAATATCACTGCTCTTTTTCACTTAAACTGATGTATTTTCATCCCCTTTACATTCTTACATGCCTTTCTGTAGTAACATTTGATTTCCGCTGTTGCCCCCATTAAAGATGTTTGTTTGAGCCTAATGGGTGTCGTCGTAATTGTCGTGGTCTTAACCATTAAATCCAACCTGTTGAGTCTGTCATCTTCCCCTCATCTTGTTAGTCACTGGGGGTACATTTCACTTGTCAGTCTTGTAGCTTTCTGGGTGCCCTGTTGGAAAGCTATGCATGGGAATGTCATCCCCACAAACTCATACCAGAGTTTCCTGGGGGTCATCTGTCTCCCTAGATTCACCATTCTTCTTTCGCTGCCATCACAACTTTCTTGGAAGTCACTGGTTGCTTTCCAATACGCCATCAGGTGCACTCATTCACGGTCTCCTTTACATTTTTAGCCAAAAGTTAAGCTAACTCTAACCTTGGAGATATTAGAGGAAAACAATATGGACTTACCTGACACAGGTACTGACCGTGTCAAAAATCAAAACAAGAATATTAATAAAAATAAAAGAGCTGAATTGATAAAAAGGTTTAGGGACAGAAAAAAATGGCACAGACAGAGACAATCTCACACTTATGTAACCAAAAATAAACAAAAACAACAAAATACTTTACCATTTTTAACAGCCCTGTAGGTGGTTTGGAGGAGAGGTTGCTGGGATTCAAGTTGAAAAATCATATAAGATTTCAACAATTACAACATAAAAGGTAGAACAAAGCCAAGCCAAACCATATACGGTAGAGCAGGTCCCACTTGATAATCAGATATCAAATTTACTTTCATATCTAATATGTCATGTGACTTAATAGAGCTCTTAATTTACTTTTGTTCACCTTTCATTGTAATACTAATTATTAATAAACCAGAAATAGGTTGATTATATGTAACACACAAGGTACAAACCCAAGAACATAAAACAAGTATAAATACTGTATCTTCAGTTTATACAAATTTTGATTGATGTCTTTTGCACATTACTTCTTGAATCTAAAGTTGTTTCAATCACTGATTTGTGTGAGAAAGGTGAAAAAGCACTATACTATGTTATTTACTTACATCGTTTTCTACTGAAAATGAAAAGCTTGTGAAAGCTGGGACTTTACCAGATACAATTTCAAGATATAACATGACAAAACAGTACCTTGGCTAATTGGACAGCTCAACTTCGATACTGTATAAGCAATAAACCATACCGAAGTTTTGAACATAGTTTCTGATGTTGTGTGGACTACAATCATCTATGGTTGTGGTTCCTGAGAAAAACCTTGATTGGTGTGATGAAATTCTCTCATGCTGTCTTGATTTTGTTAAGAATCGTTATGTCTTGGACATCCTGCTGAAAAAGTATTTTTGTCTTAGATATTTCTTTCTGTTTATTTGTTGTACATATTTTTGATCTTTATATTATTAATATCATCATTTGAGATTTAGAAGAATAATTGAACAAAAACTCCCAGATGTTGTCAGATGGTACTGGATGCAAAACATTTCTCTGTCTGCCTACTACCTTATAAATAATATTATAGTGTTTTGCTCACTTGACTGATATACGGTACAGGAAGTACTACAAGATTTCTGTGGTTTTAATGTATACAGATAGGTGGGCAGATTGATAGGGTCATTAGATATGTAAACCATTAACATACTGTGTGTTTTGCTCACTTGCTGATCTGGGTATGGTTTTGCCAGATTATTAGTGGCCCAATTTATTTTCATAATCATAATCATAATGAATTGAATCTGATTATTACGTACGGAGTTGATGTTTAAAAATCCACTAAATTAAATTATGTCTAATCACTACTTAATGTCATTTGCTTCCTCTTTCCCTTACCAATACAACCACAAATTAAATCAGGAACATGTATATTGCAACCTTTATCAAAACATGTGAATATGTCGAGAACGTCAAAACTTATTCATGGAGAACAATACAGATCAGTTGACATTCAATTTATTTATTTTTTAATTTAATGTATTTCTGAAACAGGTTTTGGATACAGTACAAAAAACTGACTATAGCACCTAAAAACTCACCTTTGTTTAATATGAGTAGCTGAACTTGAATTTTGTTGAAAGCAGCAGAGTTTCTAGCAATTTCTCTTGGTGCTCCATCCATAGGAAGAGCAAAAGTAAATTAAAGATTGAAGCAGAGACTAAGAGGTAACATGATTGAATGGTTTAAAATTATGAAGAAAATTAATACAGTGCATGCCAGCTGTTACTTTAAAATAATTTATTTAACAAGAACACAGTGTGTCCAAACCTTGGACACAATCAATACAAATACAGTCACGGATTCAAAACAGAGGTTTTTATTATTCAAATACCTCACAAAGGTTTCTTGATAAGGTTGCACAAACACAATTCCTATCAAAAATCAGCATTTTTAATCAGGATATACTTTAGTAAAGTAATGATTCTTCAGCCTGAATTTAAAAGCTGAGTCCAAAGGTGCATATTTTACATAAGCAGGCATATCATTCCACAGATTTGGGGCCCTAAACTAAAAGCTTCAGCATCCCATTGTTATTTTATTAATCCTTGGAATCGATAGTTGCCTGGTATCTTGAGATCCTAATGCACACTGTGTTTTGTAATTAATGAAACATTCAAATAACTAAGCAGAGAATTGGCAATTTAAGACTTTATAAGTAAGAAGGAGGATCTTGAAATAAAGTTAAACTGGAGGCTAGTGTAATGACTTAAGAACTGGAGTTATGTGTTTGTACTTCCTGCTTCTTTCAATGATTCTTGAACAGTGCAAACAGCCTGTGAATGAAAGATTTTGTCATTCCTAAATGCTAAAGACATTAAATAATTTTCTGGGTACTGCATAGATGACAAAAATCATAATTTTCTAATATTTTTTAGATGGAGAAAAAGTTTTTAGATAGATAGATAGATAGATAGATAGATAGATAGATAGATAGATAGATAGATAGATAGATAGATACTTTATTAATCCCAAGGGGAAATTCACATACTCCAGCAGCAGCATAATAATAATAATGTACAATGAAGGTATAACAGGCAGACAATAACTTTGAATAATGTTAGCATTTACCCCCCTGCCCCCCGGGTGGAATTGAAGAGTCACATAGTGTGGGGGAGAAACGATCTCCTCAGTCTGTCAGTGGAGCAGGACATTGACAACAGTCTGTCGCTGAAGCTGCTCCTTTGTCTGGAGATGATACTGTTCAGCGGATGCAGTGGATTCTCCATTATTGACCGGAGCCTGCTCAGCGTCCATCGCTCTGCCACGGATGTTAAACTGTCCAGCTCCGTGCCTACATTAGAGCCTGCCTTCCTCACCAGTTTGTCCAGGTGTGAGGCGACCCTCTTCTTTATGCTGCCTCCCCAGCACACCACCGCATAGAAGAGGCGCCACACAACGTCTGATAGAACATCTGCAGCATCTTATTGCAGATGTTGAAGGACACCAGCCTTCTAAGGAAGTATAGTCGGCTCTGTCATTTCTTATACAGAGCATCAGTATTAGCAGTCCAGCCCAATTTTTCATCCAGCTGCACTCCCAGGTATTTATAGGTCTGCACCCTCTGCACACAGTCACCTCTGATGATCACGGGGTCCAGGAGGGGCCTGGTCCTCCTTTTATATAATTTTGTATTTTTAAAGACATAATGGTGTCAAAGCTAACACCTAAGTAATTTACTAATTCAGTAAAAAGTGACTATATTGTTGTGGTTTATATAATAATCATTATAATATATATATATTTTTATAATGCATCTTTAAAATCACAAGGACAAAATACAAAGCATAACAAAAATAGGTAAAAATACATAAAAAAAGCACCAGTAATGGATAACAAAACAGAATTATACAAAGGATTTGATACATTTTAAGTCTCTTTTTAAAAACTGGTAATGAGTTGGCTTCTCTGACCTTCTGAGGAAATGCATTCCACAAGGTTGGAGCTGAAACACAGAAGGCTGTATCTCCCATTGTGCTCATCCTAGTTTTAGGAATGGTAAGCAGAAATTCTGTTTAAGATAAATGGAGTTGTTGAGCAGGAACATATATAAATGATAACATAAATGTTAAAATTAAGTTTAACAAAGTTATTAACATGTGGAAAAAATGACAGTGAGGAATTAAATATAAAACCCAGATTTCAAACTACAGTTAAAACCTTGAGAGATCATCAATTAATAATGTTAATTGGTCCATCTAAGCCAACAGAGAACTTATTCACAATCAAAAGTATGTCAGTTATTTCACTATTTAATTTAAAAAATTGTATGATAGCTATAACTTGACATCAATCAGACAAACAATAAGAGCATGAGGTGGAAGAAATAAGGATGTTTTTTACATATTTCTGGGTATTATCAGCATAGCGGTGATAGTCAAGGCCACATGCACAAATTATTAATAGAAGCAGATAAATATTAAATAGTAGAGACCCCAAAACTGAGATTTATGAGGTCCCAGTACAAAAAATACTGCTTGTCCGATAGAAAAAGATCTAAACCAATCTAGAACAGTGCCGCTAATATACAGGAGTGACTGAACATGTTCAGGCAGTATTGTATGATAGATGTGTATGTGTCAAACGCAGCACTGAGGTCTAACAAAACAAGTATGCCCATAGCCACTGAGTCAGCAGTCATCAGCTGCCTCTGTTCTGTGACCAGAGAGAAATCCAGACTGGAGTGCTGAAATACAGGTAAAGCATTTACAGTGCATGAAAGTGAGGCTGCAGCTGTGCAGTCACAACACTTTCCAGAACTTTGGAAAAAGAGAAGTTGATAAATGAGTCTGTAATTAGCTTAAAAATGTGGATTTAGGCTAACTTTCTTTAGAATAGATCTAACAGCCGTAGTTTTCAAAATGGAAGGTATACGCCCTGAATACAGGAAATGATTAATTATATTTGTTATAAGAGGACATTCTTTTATAAATGATGTAGGCATAGGGCCCATAGGAGATGATGTGATACCCCAGGTAAGGATATTGTTACACAATTCCAGACTTGGGGTGTCAGTAGATGAGACTGGGGAAGGGGAAGGAGTAGGAGAGACTCAGACTGAAAAATGACAGAATGACAAATGACAAAAACAGGATTTTGTTTTATTTAATGTCTGAACAATTTTACAAATAAATGTCTTGCAAAAATATTTACAAAGTCCAATACAAAGACACGAAACAAAAGAAAATTAGTGTAGGTGCTACTTATAGTATTTACAGTGACTTCCAAAACAAATGTGAAGAAACAACTAACGATGAAAACAAAACTCTTCATCCTCCTTTGTCCAGCTACAAGACAAGTTCACAAAAGACAGACTGAAAAAATAATGAAAAAGTGAACAACTAAGCACCTACTATAAACAGAAAAAGTCGGTGCGTATCTTTACTACTTGGCTAAGCAAATCAGTATCACATATTTACACTTAAGCCCGAAAACCTGGTCAAATGATAACCCCTGGCGTTCGAACCATGGTTTTATAGCACAAGTAAATTTGTCCATCCAATTTACATTACTCGCGGACATCCAATAAACCTTCACATCGTGATGTGCACAGTACATCAACACCTGCTCAGGTGCAGTCCACCCTATTTAATTGTTCCTGCACTTGTGCCTGATGTGCTGTGATGGCCATCCATTCAGCATTTGTTAGGTGAGTGCTGTGTACTTCCACTCACTTTCATTTCCATCCTTTGCCAGCTACCTGAAACTGAGCTGTCTATGCCTCTGACCTGTTCCTCGGATTTTAATTAAAACAAACACTTTTGCCCTCTCTCTTGTATGAAACTTGCCTCCGCACTCTGCCACCAGAAACTGTGAGCGTTCTCTAAAAATGGCCTCAGATGCGTGCCTCGGCGTCAGCTAGTTCGAGCCCCACGGCTAGCTCTCGGAGTACCTGTAGGCCTCCAGGCAGCCCTTTGAGCATCTTGTTGCTCAAACGGCTGGTGAAACCTTATGCTGCTGCCATGCTAATCTGTAAAAGGGAACTAAAACAGGTAAATGAAAACAATTTCTAACATTTTTTCCATGTCCATGATAAGCTGAGCAGCTGTGTCTACATTTTCTTTATTTCAACTGCCACTGAACTTCACTAATCACAGATGAAGATGGTGTACAATTGTTAATCATTTTGCTTATGAAAGTAGAATCAATAGGATGAAAAATAGAGAAGGAAGTAAGTGCTTATTAATAGATAATGAAGTTTGAGAAAACAATGTATAAACTTCATGTTTAACAGCATTACCACAGCTTACCTTATTCAAATTAAGGACCACATGTGGCGGAAGTGCTGAGGTCCAGGGTCTTCCAGGTATTGGGTTCCCCCTGGCGGTGACCACGTGTCCCTACAGGGTCGAGCTTCCCAGCTCTTTACCTGTGGCCCCCAGGGCGGTCGCCCCTCGAGGTCTGAAGGAGGCACAAGCCCTCCTCCAGTCTTCTCGGGCGTCCCGGCTGGGTACCACCTCCATCAGGGTACCACAAAGCTTAGATCACTGATTCTTCAAAACTTCCAAGGAACATTGAAATATCGTCATAGTACATATTTAATTATTACATCCATCTATCCATCCAGGGTCACGCTAGTCCCAGCAAGTATACAGCGCAAGGCAGGAACAATCCCTGAATAGGGCACCAGCTCATCTACCGCTGCGCCACCAAGTCTTTGCATATTTAATCGTTAACAGTATACATTATTTAAATTAAGTTAAAAATGTATCTGTATACTGCATTTCACCTGAAAAACGATATCAAGACTTCCAAGAAGACAGCGCCTGGAAATCTAAATCTTAGAAGCCAGTCATCATCATCTGTAAATACATGCTCCTTACTATTGAATTGAATTGAATTCCTCTATTGTTATTGAATGGTACAATGAGATTCAAATTGCAAATCCCCCATAAACTTATTTTCCTATAAAATGGTAAAATAACAACAATGCTAATAATAATATGAAAGTATAAGTGACTCAAGTTGTGCAATATTACAACTGTAATGGAAGTTTACAGTGAGGCAATTGTACTTATAAGTCCACATAATGGACTGATTGAGTGCGTTTATAGCTCTTGGGATGAAACTGTTTCTGAACTGTGAGGTCCATTCAGGAGAGGCTCTGAAGCGTTTGCCAAATGGAAGAAGTTCAAATAGACTGAGCACATGGCTGAGGCAGCGTGTGCTTGATGCTGTATCTGATCCGATCAGCTGCTGTACAGCTGTGATTCCACACTCAGATACAATGGGTTAAAATACACAGAGTGGTGCACTGATAGTAACAACACTAAAGTGTCTATGGTATTTGGAATAGTTTGGCCATTCAGTGCACCATTATATGGTTGTAGGTTGATGACAATTGGATGCCTTGAACTAAAAAAAGATATGCAGTTAATTTCAGTGTATTTGATAAAGCAGCGTCAGGGATGTGAATCTAAAAAATAAAGGGAAATCACACAGGAACAGTAGCACTGCTTTGAGACTGGGTGCTGCCAGTTTGCAAAACTGAGTGGAGAACTTGTGTATGCAAGGGATTGAGCTGGTGTGAAAATGTGTGTGGCTTTACACCAAGTTTATTTTTTATATACATGGAAAAGGGCGTACGCACCATTTATACATGAGGCCCCAAGACTGAAGAAAGTGTTAGAGTCATCATGAGTTTGGGTAAGTTTATTAAAGATAGAGAATAAAAAAATTGAGTTTCTACTACAAGATGCAATTAATTCTGAATTATAGGATTTTCTTGCAGAGGCTTAGAGAAGCTTGCTGGTGTACTCTCAATGCCTCACAATTTTTCACAAGTCCATTTTTTTTTTTTTACAGAGAATGCTCAAATTGGCATCCTTAGACTTTCATGGAGTGGAGATTATATCAAGGTGAAGAACGGGAAAACTACGAATTTGTGATTTAACATTAGAATTACCAGAGCCTACAAAAAAACTCGTAGATCCGTCCCACCTTCAATCGCTTCTTAAAACCGTTCTCACCTCTCCGCCAGCATTTTTTGTTAATCTAAATGTGCTGATAAAGAAAAGTTGCAAGTAGCCGGCTATTCCATCCCCCCACCGACTTAGAAGGTGCACAAACTTCTCTCAGCTCATGCCTTGATTGATTATCTGGTAGTGAAGTGGAATTTTAGAGTGGATATAATAGATCATTATTTGGAATAAACGCATTTCACGTGTGTTCCGTTCCTACAGTAATCCGTGTAAACACATTTTTAAAACAGAAACGCTTTTCATATTGTAGTAGTAAATGACAAAATGTAGGCATAAACTATATAATGTATGAAGCCTGAAGTCCAAATATCAAACACTTTCACAAAAGGTACAAATATAACAGAACCAGCATGCTTTTATTCAAAAATATAACTGCAGAAAAAAGCAGCCTTAGCATGTCACAGTGACACATAATTATTACAACTCCCATGGTAGTGTAATGGTATCAGCTGCTGACTAGTAATCAAAAGGTCATGAGTTCAAGCCCACATGATTCTCTTTTGAGAAGTAAACTGCTCTTATTCTTACAATTTTAAAATAAAAACATACATTTGATTTCAGTGTGTAACAGCCAATGTAATTTATGATACTTGTAAAGGTTAGGTTTTTTTTTTTTATTCACTTTTCATTCTCTCAGTCGTGTTCAAGATCCTTCCCTACAAAATCTGACACTGCTGTTTTCACATAAAGATGTGCTGTAGCTCTGCAGTGTACTTGTGACTGCATTCTTGTACCAATGCTTGCGAACTGCAAACACAGGAACATATGTTGGTGTACAAGTATAACAAAACAAGTGCACTTTTATTCTAGACTATAAGTGAAGAAAAAATAAAGCAAGTTACAGTAGGCAATTGATACAACAGCTTGCGTGGTGCAATGCTAAGACCTGCTGATTTCTGATCCGTGCTATATAAAATCATCACATTCAAATATTAACAATTTCCACACACCCTTTCAACATTCATGACATGTGTACTTGTTGCAGTGTACACCCCTTCATGTGCTATGGTTTCTATTACACTGAATGAGCATCTGACACTGTACTTTCTTCCCTATATAAATAACATTCGAGCTATAGCGCATCTCCAAATAAATCAAATTTGAGCTATAGCGCGTCTTTATGTGAAAACAGCAGTGTCAGATGAAGAGGGGGGTATCGTGAACACGACTGAGAGAATGGAACTGAATTTTTAAAAAAAAGCTAACCTTTACAATTATCATGCATTTACACTGGCTCTTACTGACTGACTGAAATCAAATGTATGTTTTTATTCTAAAATAGTTAAAAATAAATAAATAACCTTCACCATTCTGCCTGCCTGAACTCCCTGTCTATCTATATAGTAATAACAGTAATTTTATTATTATATAGGAGCTTCCCTGTCTGCTTATCATATAGTGCCTTTCCTTCCTACCTATCTATATATCTATCCCCTTAGCTGTTTTTTTATATATCTATTATATAGTGCCTTCCCTGTTTATTTATATATCTAGTGCCTTCTCTGCCTGTCAGTCTGTCTGATTGCATATAGCGCTGAACTTACTGCTCTGTACTATTCTGTCCTCAGCGTGTCCTGGAGTAAAAAAGAAACACCATCATACAGCAACATGTGCGAAATGGCAAGATTGGGGAAAAAAACACGTGGTCACTGATTACAAACCGCAAGATGAATGAAAGAGACAATATATATATATAAAAACATTATCGCACTAATGCAATATTATTTGAAAACAAACAGCGTCAGATCGGGTTTGAATTTGTGCATGTACTATGCATTGAAACTGCTGCACTGAATAAGCTGACGCCTTCTGTAAGAGCGTCAGCGTGTATTCAAACCTGATCTGACGTTGTTCGTTTTCAAATAATATTGCATGTACTATTTTAGAATAAAAACATACATTTGATTTCAGTCAGTCTGTAAGAGCCAGTGTAAATGCATGATAATTGTAAAGGTTAGCTTTTTTTTTTTTTTCCTAATTCAGTTCCATTCTCTCTGTTGTGTTCACGATCTCCCCCCTCTATATAGCACAGATTGGAAATCAGCAGTTCTTAGCATTGCACCATGCAAGCTGTTGTATCAACCGCCTACTGTAACTTGCTTATTTTTTCTTCACTTATAGTCTAGAATAAAAGGGCACTTGTTTTGTTATACTTGAACACCAACATATGTTCCTGTGTTTGCAGTTCACAAGCATTGGTACGAGAATGCAGTCACAAGTACACTGCAGAGCTACAGCGCATCTTTATGTGAAAACAGCAGTGTCAGATTTTGTGGTATGGGTGATGGAGGTAGGGAAGGATCTTGAACACAACTGAGAGAATGAAAAGTGAATAAAAAAAAAAAACCTAACCTTTACAAGTATCATAAATTACACTGGCTGTTACACACTGAAATCAAATGTATGTTTTTATATTAAAATAGTAAGAATAAGAGCAGTTTATTTCTCAAGAGAGAATCATGCAGGAGCGAACTCATGACCTTTTGAACTACTAGTCAGCAGCTGATACCATTTTGCTACCATGGCAGTTGTGATAAGTGTGTGTCAATGTGACATGCTAAGGCGGCTTTTATTCTACAGTTATATTTTTGAATGAAAGCATACTTGTTTTGTTATATTTGTACCTTTTGTGAAACTGTTAATTTGATATTTGGACTTCAGGCTTCATACATTATATAGTTTATGCCTACATTTTGTCATTTACTACTACAATATGAAGAACGTTTCTGTTTTAAAATGTGTTTACACGGATTACTGTAGGAACGGAACACACGTGAAATGCGTGTATTACAAATAACGATCTATTATTTCCACTCTAAAACTCCACTTCACTCCCAGATAATCAATCAAGGCATGAGGTGGGAGAAGTTTGTGCACATTCTAAGTCGGTGGGGGGATGAAGTATCTGGCTACTTGCAACTTTTCTTTTATCAGCACATTTAGATTAACAAAAGACGCTGGTGGAGAGGTGAGAACGGTTTTAAGAAGCGATTTAAGGTGGGACGGATCTACGAGTTTTTTCGTAGGTTCTGGTATTTCTCGTGGTAATGGGAGCTTGGGATCTAGAGTGTCCAGGGTGGAAGATAACAAAACATTATAGTTTGTAACTAGATGAGAGCATGACAGAGCAGAAGAGATTTGGACAAGTGCCCCAGAAATTTTAACCATAACACCAAATGGATTTACTGAATTACAGTTCCTAATCAAAACAATACATTTAAATTTAGCCATGGGCAGAGAGAGAGATGAGCAGCAGAAAGAATGGCCTTGTGATCAGAAACACCTATATCAGTTTTATCTGTAATCTTTCTTTTTAGTAAAACCATAAAAGAAGTGTTGATTTAAATTAAAAAAAAAATTTAAGGTCTCTGAAAAAGTTTATTGAGCCCAAAAAAGAAAAAAAAATCATAACATTTTCATGGCTTTGATAACGTGTTACACCTCCATTTTTGACATAACTTTGTGTCTTTTGACACTAGAGTAGTTTGCAAATAAAGCATTTAATCCAAAAAACACTAACAGTGACCAACAAGTCTAGCTAATTACTAGAGTTGTTTAGTATTAATATTTTCTAACAGTAAATGCTTTTCTAATTTTGCATTGGTTTAATTTTCTAAAACTAAACAAATTTCATATTTGCTTCATTACTGCAATATTAAGATAGGAAAGTGAATTTTCATCAATTTTTAAGGTTTCATTCATTTTAAAATTGCATATAATAATATAATATTACACACAAATGCACACTTTATTTTTTACCTGGTATATTTGTTCACAATGATTCTGTATGTTTTCACGAGAGAACTACTTAACGTATTATATCTGGTTTTTTTTCTATAATTTGCTTGAACATTTAGGTTGATTTAGCAATTTCTCTTATTGCACTATTTATTATAGCTCACTTGTGGTACTGATTTACTTGCGCGATTCCAAGAAACATGCAGTGGGTCAAGCGGAGGGGAGCAGGGCCCTCCTCACTCACGAGCCAGCCTCGGGGTATTCCTTACCTCTGCTAAGCTATCGAATGAGAGAACTACTTAACGGGTTTGGATTGAATCTTTTTCAATAATTTGCTTGAACATTCCGGTTGATTTTGCGACTTCTCTCATCGCACTAACAATCATGGTTCACTTGCAGGAACGATATATTCACACTAATCCGAAACAGCAGTTGCAGGCCAAGGGGAGGTGGAAGCGTGACGTCATAAGTAGGGAGCCGGGCAGGGCCCTCCTCACTGTCCTGTTTCAATACTACACGGGCAGAGCTGTGGGGGACAGCTAGTAAATTATACAGGTAGATAAAAGAAAAAGTATGTTCAATACAAAAATATGATAAAAACTTTTATGGCTACTGGATATGCAGCAATTAGTGAAAAAAAAATTTTAGATGGTGTGGTCCCCGGCCGTCCTGGGTCTGTTGGGGGCCACGGGTGGAGGGCTTGGAAGCCCAGCCCTGTAGGGGCCCGTGGTCACCGCCAGGCGGCGCTCCGATGCCGGTTTATCCCGTGCGGGCCTCGGCTGGGGCTGGAGCCCGGCCGGGACGCCCTGGAGGACCAGAGGAGGGCGAGTGCCTCCTCCAGACCGAGTGGGGGCGTCCGTCCTGGTTATGCAGGGGGCCTCGGGTACAGTGCTTGGAAGCCCAGCCCTGTAGGGACCCATGGCCACCGCCAGACGGCGCCCCAGTGCCTAATTATTCCGGGAGCCCGGCACTTCCGCCACACCAGGAAGTGCGGGGGGGAAGACTTTATGTGGCGCCCGGAGAGCTGCCAGGAGGACAGCCGACACTTCCGCCACGCTGGGGCGTGGCTAAGGAGCGGATGCCGGAAACACCTGGGGCTCATCCGGGAGCATTATATAAGGGGCCGCCTCCCTCCAGTCATTGGTGGAAGTCGGGAGGCAGAAGGACTGAGCTTGCGGAAGGACTGGAGGCGGCCAGGAAGGCACAAGAGACTGTGGGCCTGGACATTGGGGAAATCGGTGCAAGAAGGCACTGGGGGTGCACGTGAGAAAACTGTAAATAATAGTGTATATAAATAAATGGTGTGTGGTGAAAATATGATGTCCATCTGTCTGTGCCGGGGCCAGCGTTTACAATGGTAAAACTAGGTTGGCCATCCTTTGTCTAAAGGTTGTATTTGTCACTTATCAGCTTATCAGTATGTGCTTTGACCTAGATCCAAGTTTTGCAAGTGCAAGATTTTGGATTGGTCATATGTCCAATGTTTTAAAAAGGACTGATGTGATTAAAGGTTGTTTACCAAAGGATAGATGGCACGTGGTGGTGTATTAAAATATACAATATCTGTAAAAAGTATGACAATAGAAATACACATGACTAAAATATGAAGCAAAGACCTTTATAACAGAAATGTGTAAAATGTAAACTGTTACTGATATATGGAACAGTCCTGAGAAATATGGGGCTTCTGGTCATGTAATGCTTAGTGAGCTAGTCTGGGATGTCCAGTTGTGGTAACCATTGTGGAAATGGTATATATTACATTAACAGTCCCTTAACAAAGTTTTTTTAAATATTAAATATTTAGTGAACGTCAAAATGATGCATGATTACTTAAACATGAAATATCACCTGACTGCCACAGAATAGTTAGCATGGCTCTACAATTTAGAAGCTTGTAGACACCCTGAATTGGAGCAAACAATCGTTTAGAAACCTTTCGCTACATCGTACAGGAGAACTTGCCACACCAACACAAACAATACCTCACTTTCAAATGACGGGTATCAGCTTCACACTTCCAGTAATCAAATTGTTACAATATTTATGGTTGAATTTTAATCTGTATGAAATCATACGTATGGTGTTTCATAAATTGTCACAAAAATATTTGAAGTAATTGTCGTAATTACCAGAAAACACAGAAACAGTGTTACATCACTTCTAATTTTTTGTGTGCTCAAAACAACAGCAAACATCTACAAGTAACATTTCAGTACTTACTGTACAGTAGATTCACCTGATCAAAACAAGTCCAAACACATTACTGTATGATGCATTAATAATGAGATACTCTCCAAATAAGAGCAAGTGCAGGCCACCTTTGAGGAGATACCACCTAACATTTCATAATTCGTATTTAATTTTGTTTTGATCAATGTAGGTCGGTGTTACTCCAAAGTATCATATTGTGAAATGATCAGACCTGACACACTCAAAAAGGTTTGGGGCAATTCTTGGGGCAGATATGATGGAGAGAAGGAAGGTAGATATATTGTGCGCACAAGAGAGTAAATGGAAGGGGGGGTAAGGCCAGGTGGATCGGAAGTGGATTCAAATTGTTCTATCATGGTGTGGATAAGAGGAGAAATTGAGTGGGGGTTATTCTGAAGGAAAAGTATGTCAAGAGCGTTTTGGAGGTGAAAAGAGTGTCAGACAGATTAATGATTATGAAGCTGGAAATTGGAGGTGTGATGATGAATGTTGTTAGTGCATATGCCCCAGAAGTTGGGTGTGCAACGGATGAGAAAGAAGATTTTTGGAGTGAGTTGGATGAAGTGATGAACAGTGTACCCAAGGGACAGAAAGTGGTGATTGGAGCAGATTTCAATGGACATGTTGGTGAAGGGAACATAGGAGACGAGGAGGTGATTGGTAGGTATAGTGTCAGAGGATAGTGGATTTTTTCCAAAAGGATAGACTTTGCTGTGGTGAATATCTATTTTATGAAGAGGTAGGAACATAGGGTTAAGTACAAGAGTGGAGGAAAATGCAGACAGGTAGATTACATCCTATGCAGAAGAGTCAATCTAAAGGAGATTGAAGACTGTAAAGTGGTGGCTGGAGAAAGTGTGGTTAAGCAGCATAGGATGGTGGTCTGTAGGATGATGTTGGAGATCAAGAAGAGGAAGAGAGTGAGGGAAGAGCCAAGGATCAAATGGTGGCTGTTGAAAAAGAAAGACTACAAGGTTGAGTTTAGGGAGAAGGTGAGACAGGCACTGGGTGGTAGTGAAGAATTACCAGACAGTTGGGAAATAACAGCAGATGTAGTAAGGGTGACAGCAAGAAGGGTGCTTGGCGTGACATCTGAACAGAAGAAGGAGGAAAAGGAAACCTGATGGTGGCATGGGGAAGTACAGGAGAGTATACACAGGAAGAGGATGGCCAAGAATAAGTGGGAGAGTCAGAGAGATGCAGAAAGTAGACAAGAGTACAAGGAGAAGAGAGAGGTGGCAAAGTCTAAAGAACAGGTGTATAATAAGTTGTATTAGAGGTTGGACACTAAGAAGGGAGAAAAGGACCTGTACCAATTGGCTAGACAGAGGGACCAAGCTGGGAAAGATGTGCAGCAGGTTAGGGTAATAAAGGATAAAGATGGAAATGTACTCACAAGCAAGGAGAGTGTGTTGAGCAGATGGAAAGAGTATTTTAAGAGGCTGATGAATGAAGAGAACAAGAGAGAGAGGAGATTGGATGATGTGGAGATAGTGAATGAGGAAGTGCAACGGATTAGCTAGGAGGAAGTAAGGACAGAGGATGAAGAATGGAAAAGCCGTTGGTCCAGATGACATACCTGTGGAAGTATGGAGGTGATGGAAGAGATGGCAGTGGAGTGTTTGCGTTTTTGTGGACCTGGAGAAAGCATTTGACAGGGTTCCTCGAGAGGAGATGTGGTATTGTATGAGGAAGTTGGGAATGGCAAAGAAGTATGTAAGAGTTGTTCAGGATATGTACAAGAAAAGTGTGACCGTGGTGAGGTCAGTGGACAGATGCATTTAAAGTGGAGGTGGGATTACATCAGGGATAGGCTCTGAGCCCTTTCTTATTTGCAATAGCGATGGACAGGTTGACAGACGAGATTATACAAGAGTTCCCATGGACTATGATGTTTGCTGATGACATTGTGATCTGTTGTGATAGCAGGTTGAGGAGACCCTGGAGAGGTGGAGATATGCTCTAGAGAGGAGAGGAATGAAGGTCAGTAGGAACAAGACAGAATACATGTGTGTGAATGAGAGGGAGGTCAGTGGAATAGTGAGGATGCAAAGAGTAGAGTTGGCGAAGGTGGATAAGATTAAATACTTGGGATCAACAGTACAGAGTTACGGGGATTGTGGAAAAGAGGTGAAAAAGAGAGTGCATGCAGGGTGGAATGGGTGGAGAAGAGTGGCAGGAGTGATTTGTGACAGATGGATATCATCCAGATTGAAAGGGAAGGTCCAATGGATGGTAGTGAGACCAGCTATGTCATTTGGGTTGGAGACGGTGACACTGACCAGAATGCAGGAGACAGAGCTAGAGGTAGCAGAGTTAAAGATGCTAAAATTTGCATTGGGTGTGGCAAGGATGGATAGGATTAGAAATGAGTACATTAGGGGGTCATCTCAAGTTGGACGGTTGGAAGACAAAGTGAGAGAGGCGAGATTGCGCTGGTCTGGACATGTGCAGAGGAGAGATGCTGGGTATATTGGTAGAAGGATGCTAAGGATAGAGCTGCCAGACAAGGGTTAGGGTTAGGGAGGCCTAAGAGAAGGTTTATGGATGTATGAGAGAGGACATGCAGGTGATGTGTGTAACAGAACAAGATACAGGGGACAGAAAGATATGGAAGAAGATGATCCGCTGTGGTGACCCCTAAAGGGAGCAGACGAAAGAAGAAGATTGACTATGGCACCATCAAACAGCCATAATATACATTTTATAATGCATAATATGTATATATTATACTGTATATAATTTTTATATATATTACAATGCATATCTCCTCACCTCCATTTATCAGTGTTGCACGAAATTGTCTAAACAAAAGCGTTTGTATTTCAGAGTTTTTATATAATCCACTCTTTTATGTTAGTTGTATTGTTCTGAACCTGGATCCATATTTGGAGAGGTTTTCTATAGGAGAGGTGCCAAATGCTGTAACTATTTATTTCTTTGTCTTATCAACATGAAGCTTTAGACAAGTAAAGTTGACATGTACCTCAGAGGTGGAAAAACTGTGTTGGTGTTACTTGTACACAAGATCAGAAAACAAAAATGTGAAAAAATATTGTGAGCACCTATTTATTTTCCTTAGTTTGGCAGCAGTTTCTAAGTAAAGGAATGTTTACATTTGACACAAACACAGATTCAATCCCATTATAGAAGTTATCTGTCAGGAGTTAGTAAACAAATTGACTATCCTGCCTTTACTTTTTGAATAATAAACCTTTATTTTGGGGTACCCAAAACACCCAACCCCACCCTGCAGGTGAAAGTTGCTGAAAAATGCCCACAGGGTATAAGAAGTTTTAATCCAAAACAGGGCTCCAGAGCTGTAAGGACATGACTTTCAAAGGAGACATTAAAAAAGCAGCACATAGTCTCCATTCTTTCAAAGATAAGCCTCCATCTACTATCAAAAAGAAGAATGCAAAAAAAAGCTAAAAATGCATAATTTAAACTTCTTGTCTCTCCATTTGCTAACAAGGCCTGGAGTATATCAGTGACATTAGAATATCAGTTACAATTATACAAGGAGTACTTGTGGATAAAAGAAAGTTAGTTAGTTAGTTGTCTAAAGTAAACAAGAGAAAGATGGAGCCAAACATAGATAACCTTTCTGGATGCCAGTCTGTGAGACATTGCTTGCTTGCAACTAATTAAAGTCACATTTCATGTTAATAATATGTCAGCATGGCTGTAAGAAAGCATTAGTTTGGAAAAATAATACATTTAATTTCCCTGTTTATTTCAGTTCAAAATTATATTTAAGATATATGTAAATTATGTAAATGTTTGGTGTAACAGTCTTATTTTCTGTACTTAGTTTTGAGAAAGAAGTCACTAATGGAGTCTTTTAAGGAGAGAGATGAATTGAAAAATTACATTTTTGATTTTGTCTCTCTTTCATAAAATTTTAATACATTTTTAATGGTGCAATTATTTGACACATATATTTACATTTAATTGTTATGAACCTGCCTTTATGTAAAGTGACATGCTAATGACATTGACATGAAAATAAATACTACAGGAGCCATTAAAGTGATAAGTAAAAACACAGATATACAGTAATTATGTGTAAATGAAAATAAAGAAAGTATATTACATGCCAGATGCAACAAATTAAAAAAAAAATAAAAACATTTATATAAAAGAATTAATCGATTACTGCGCAAAATTTTATAGAAATAAGAAATTACCATAAATAATAAAATGACAGCTACATTACTTTACAATCAGAGGTGAAATTCTATGATCCTTATGAACTGTATTATAAAACAGTCCAATATGAATGAAAATGTTTACGAATGAAAAAAACACTACAAGTGAATTGGACCAATGACATTTAATGTAAATAAATGTAAAGAAGGTACAATTACAACATCAAGTAAAATTAAAATAATTACAGAATGAAAGGCCTGGAGTTAGAAAGTATGTCATTTAATACAGGCTTCAGAATTCTGCTCTTGACTCTCTTTAAACTGTCAGTTAAAGGAAGAAATTAAAAAGGCTGAGAGAATCTTGGGAAATACAGACTGCTGTATGGTGTAAACATCTTAAGTTTACAAGGACATAATTGTTGCAGAAAGAGAAAAAAATAACATAAAAAAGAGAAAAGGTATTTTAATTTTTTTGTAGGAAAACGTTTTAAATCACAAAATAGCCTTGGATATACCACCACATAAAAATGTCATAACTACTCAAATGTGACATTTAATCAGTGTATGTCTTAGTAAAATAAAAATTTAGGTGTAATCTTTCAACTCATTCCATTTTATAGGATTACGCAGTGCAGACAAGTTTAATATTATTCACTCAGATAATGAAATGACTGTATCTGCACATAAACTACAAATATGTCTTCATTCTGTCCTGTAGGGGAAAACTGTCAGTGTAATGAAACCTGTTAGATTAACATCAATTACATGTTAGATCACAGAGGAACTACAAAGGAAAAGGAAGAGTCTGCTTTTTTTTCTTAGAAGGCTGCATTCTTTTAATGTGGGTAATGATATCCTTCACATATTCTACAGCTCTGTGATAAGACAGTATCATATTCTACACTGTGGTGTGCTCAAATCACTTATAGAATGGCCCTAACTAATTCAAAGTGCTGGCTTGGTTATAGGATACACTCTGGACTGCTTGGAGGTAACAGTGAAATAGAGAATTTAAACAAAACCGAGAGGCATTATGAACAATACAACACATCCTCTCATTGAGAAATTTCAGCCAACAAATTATTCAGTAAAAGTGTATCAAGAAAAGCTACTGGGGCTCCTTTATACCATTCTGGTGTGTGTCTCTATTGGTAAAAAACTAAACTTTCCCTTAAATACAAATAAAGTTCTATCTATCTATCTATCTATCTATCTATCTATCTATCTATCTATCTATCTATCTATCTATCTATCTATCTATCTATCTATGGCATATGAAACACAGTTGTTGTCTTGTACTACACTGCTCTCACAAAGATACATTTTACTTAATTAAGGGATCCTATAACTAATTAGAAAAGTCATGTCTTATACTATCATAAATTAGAAAAAATAAAATTCTATCCCCAAGGAATTTGTTAGAATTTGAAATATTTCAAGAATGTTACTGTAAAATAGTTTAGCAGGTCTTACTTCGTATGATCTTTGCTGCTGTTCTAATATATATGAATAATCACATAGGGCCTTTGTAACACATAACTCTCTGATGTGGTTAAGGGAAAGCACTTATGTGTTATCTTTCAGTTGATGTTCTTTATTGACACTGATACTTATTAATACCCATAAAATTCTTCATAATGTGGTGAAAAAAATAAAGACATGACACAATGTGAAGATATTCAACACAGTGGTTATGGCTACTTTTGGCACTCTGGTATGCTCACTGATGATGTTTCTCTCCTCATCCTCATACTAAGCAGGTGTGAGGATTTTAGACAGTGAGTCTCTTGAAACGGAGTGGTAACTGGGGTTAAGTGCTATCATCATCTCCATCCATCCATTTTCCAACCTGCTGAATCCAAACACAGGGTCACGGGGGTCTGCTGGAGCCAATCCCAGCCAACACAGGGCACAAGGCAGGAACCAATCCTGAGCAGGGTGCCAACCCACCGCAGGACACACACAAACACGCCAAGCACACACTAGGGTCAATTTAGAATTGCCAATCCACCTGACCTGCATGTCTTTGTATTGTGGGAGGAAACCGGAGTGCCTGGAGGAAACCCACACAGACACGGGGAGAACATGCAAATTCCACGCAGGGAGGACCTGGGAAGTGAACCCGGGTCTCCTAACTGCAAGGCAGCAGCGCTACCACTGCGCCACCATGCCGCCCCATCATCATCTCCCTACAGTTAAAAAAAATTAAAACTTATTTTACGACTCAGACAAATAACTTTCTTCATTTTTGCATTACTTATTGTGGTTGTAAATTAACCTATCCCTGGTTGTCAGGACAGCTCAGTTCAAACTTAAGGTAACTGCCAGTGGTTCCCAAACTCAGAACAGGAGACCCCTTCTGGCTGAGGGTTTTTGATCCAACCGGATTCACAATAAGTGATAATAATTGATCTCTTTTAGCTGGCTAGTCATTTTTCTCTTCTGTTATTCTGCTTTCAGAAAAGCACAGCACAATGATTTTTAGATTATAAGACATTTAGAAATATTAAAAAATTTTCTATAGCTTGAAATGCTATTTTTTTTGCTGTTTTCCTATTATTTCCCCCTTTTTCTGTGTAGTCTGCTCCCTTCATTGTATCCTAATAATGACATTTAAAAACAAGCAAAGCAGTCACCCAGTCAAACAACTCCTTATTGATGAAAGGCTTGCTGCTTCAGCATTAGACCCACTAATCAGTCAATATCAGAAATGCAGAATTTAAATCAGGATGAACGTAAACAAAAAGTAAAAAAAAAACACCATCCTATGTTAGGCATATCTAAACCAGCTCGACTTCACTGTGGTAAAGGGCTTAAAATCTTTTGCAATCAGCTTTGTTTTAGCCCTGAGACATTCTGCTATTTCTTCTGTCATCATTTTTTCTTGTCAAGTGATGGAGAATGTGGTGGTCTTGGGTGTCTGAATTCTGGTATCCACTGATGAAGCTTCTGCTGCTGCTGCTTGACCAATGCCATCTGAAAACAAATTAAAAGCAATGCTCACCCAAGTAAATAACTACAGACATACCTTTATAACAATAATGAGTGTTACCTTCACTTGAAGATGTCGAGACAACATCATTTTCAGTTTGGCTAATTCCAGCAGCAGTGAGTATGTTTCAACAGCAGCTATTTTGAAGCAGTTAAACATGCTGCACTGCTTCACATTTATATTGTATAATGTTGTACTTTATGAGGTTGCTAGTGTTACCCCCTTTACTAGCAACTACCTTTTCATATACAGTATCTCACAAAAGTGAGTACACCCCTCACATTTTTGTAAATATTTTATTACATCTTTTCATGGGACAACACTGAAGATATGACACTTTAATACAATGTGAAGTAGTCCGTGTACAGCTTGTATAACAGTGTAAATTTGCTGTCCCCTCAAAATAACTCCCATACAGCCATTAATGTCTAAACCGCTGGCAACAAAAGTGAGTTTACCCCTAAGTGAAAACTCTCCAAACTGTGCCCAATTAGCCATTTTCCCTCCCCGGTGTCATGTGACTCATTAGTGTTCCAAGGTCTCAGGTGTGAATGGGGAGCAGGTATGTTAAGTGTGGTGTTATTGCTCTCACACTGTCTCATACTGGTCACTGGAAGTTCAATATGGCACGTCATTGCAAAGAACTCTCTGAGGATCTGAAAAAAAGAATTGTTGCTCTACACAAAGATGGCCGAGGCTATAAGACGATTGCCAACACCCTGAAACTGAGCTGCAGCACAGTGGCCAAGACCATACAGCAGTTTAACAGGACAGGTTCCACTCAGAACAGGCCTCGTCATGGTCGACCAAAGAAGTTGAGTGCACGTGCTCAGCTTCATATCCAGAGGTTGCCTTTTGAAAATAGACGTAGGAGTGTTGCCAGCATTGCTGCAGAGGTTGAAGGGGTTGGGGGTCAGCCTGTTAGTGCTCAGACCATACGCCCACCGCACACAGCATCAAATTGGTCTGCATGGCTGTTGTCCGCAGAAAGAAGCCTCTTCTAAAGATGATGTACAAGAAAGCCCGCAAACAGTTTGCTGAAGACAAGCAGACTAAGGACATGGATTACTGGAACCATGTCCTGTGGTCTGATGAGACCAAGATAAACTTATTTGGTTCAGATGGTGTCAAGAGTGTGTGGCGGCAACCAGATGAGGAGTACAAAGACAAGTGTGTCTTGCCTACAGTCAAGCATGGTGGTGGGAGTGTCATGGTTTGGGGGCACTGGGGAGCTACAGTTTGGAGGGAACCATGAATGCCAACATGTACTGTGACATACTGAAGCAGAGCATGATCCCCTCCCTTCGGAAACTGGGCTGCAGAGCAGTATGCCAACATGATAATGACCCCAAACACACCTTCAAGATGAACACTGCCTTGCTAAAGAAACTGAGGGTAAAGGTGCTGGACTGGTCAAGCATGTCTCCAGTCCTAAATTCTATTGAGCATATGTGGAGCATCTTCAAATGGAAGGTGGAGGAGTGCAAGGTCTCTAACATCCACCAGCTCTGTAATGCCGTCATGGAGGAGTAGAAGAGGATTCCAGTGGCAACTTGTGAAGCTCTAGTGAACTCCATGCCCAAGACAGTTAAGGCAGTGCTGGAAAATAATGGTGGCCACACAAAATATTGCCACTTTGGGCACAATTTGGACATTTTTCACTTAGGGGTGTACTCACTTTTGTTGCCAGCTGTTTAGAGATTAATGGTTGTATGTTGAGTTATTTTGAGGGGACAGCAAATTTACAGTTATACAAGCTGTACACTGACTACTTTACATTGTTTCAAAGTGTCATATCTTCAGTGTTGTCCCATGAAAAGATATAATAAAATATTTAGAAAAATGTGAGGGGTGTACTCACTTTTGTGAGATACTGTATATTACAATTAGCTGCATTATCATTATATTTACTAAAGAGAGACCACGCTTTTGAATGCTTTACCATGACTGGAGAGCACAGAATGTAAACATGCAGCTACACAACTAAGACGTGATCACATGACACCTGCAGTGTTGTCATCATTAGGGGACACTTAGGAATTTAAAAATGTTGCTAATGTTAAAATGAATTAACATTACAAAAATACAGATTCAGAGCACCATTTCTCCAGTAGTTTATTGATATTTTGGTACTATCCAGTCTTAAACCGGTTCCAATTATTACTGGTTTTCACTTTCCATCCCTAATTATGACAGTAGTACAGTGGTTCTCAACCTGTGGGGCGGGCCCCCCTAGGGGGGCGCGAAGTAACAAAAAAGGGGGGCACGAATATGTGAAAAAAAGAAAACAAGAATCAAAAATATGAAAAAAACATCTGTTGAAATCAAAACAAATTAGCTTAAACTACATTCTGATACTAGAACAATAAATATAAAGTTAGATAAATGATTATAAAAGCTAAGTAATTATAATAAAATATGCATCTACATTTCAAAAAAATGTTAGGGGGACATGATTAAAACCGTTATGAAAACTCGGGTTGCAAATTCTTAAATGTTGAGAAACGCTGCAGTAATACAATGTGTTGCTAAATGGAGGTTTGAACTGTAGACACGTCATGTATTACATTGAATATCAGTTCAGGGACTGGCTGGAGGACGCATTAGAGGGCCATCTACTGGAAATGCTAATATTTTTATGGAGCTACATTTATAAATGTACAATTAGAATATTAACACTACAACTTTGTTAGCCTATGTTTTAACTCCAGCATATGTTAACAGCATACTACAGGCACATAGAACTTTATCATACACAACGTATCCCATTTCCTTTTTTCCTATCCTTATTTATATAGGTTTTAGGCTAGCTTAAACCAAAACTGAAATCAATTTTACCTAGTCATAAAAGATGTAAGCACTCACATGCTGTGTTTCTTTTGACTCTAGGCTATAAAAATATTTGTTTATTTGATTAGGCTATAGGCTAGTAGGATACAATAACCAGATTAAAATGCAACATAAGATGCTTCACCAATTTTTTTTAAACTTTATTTTTGTAAAAGTGTTATTGGCAATATTGGCTATTTTGCAGTGTAAGTTTGCACTTGCAAACGACAATTTTTTATTTTTGTGGGTCTGATGTGCATGCACTGTACGCAGTGCATGGTTTGGGGCAGATGTGTGCAGTCGTTAATATTAACAAAATACTATATATTATAAAAAATGCTGCCAGGTGTAATAAGAGACAAATGAGATTAAAGTGTTTTATGTATATATCAGACCCAGAAAATTCTGTGCCTGCAGTCTTAGCGGCACTCACAGAATTTCAAAAGATCTCTGGTCTCAGAATTAATCTGAATAAAAGTGTACTCTTTCCAGTGAACTCTCAAGCATATAATATTAGATTAGATACCCTACCTTTTATCATTGCAGAACAGTTTAAATACCTCGGGGTAAACATTACAAGTAAACATAAAGCTCTATATCAACAAAATTTCGCCGTCTGCATGGAAAAAATTAAACAAGACTTGCATAGATGGTCAACCCTTCATCTCACACTAGCTGGAAGAATTAACACTGTTAAGATGAATATTCTTCCTAAACTCCTTTTTTATTTCAGAACATCCCAATATACATTAATAAATCATTTTTAGGCAATTAGATTCGACAATAACCTCATTTATTTGGAATTCAAAACATCCACACATCAAAAGAGTGACCTTACAAAGACAAAAGGCAGAAGGTGGCATGGCTCTACCTAACTTCTGGTTTTATTACTGGGCAGCAAATATACAGGCAATAAGAACCTGGACACAAATAGAAGAACATACACAGGCTTGGTCCGCAATAGAAGTAAAATCCTGCAGTACTTCTTTGTATTCCTTGCTCTGTGCTCCAATAAACACACGTTATCGGCAATATACTGATATCCCAATTGTGCTCCACTCACTTTAGAATCTGGAACCAATGTAGAAAGCATTTTAAGACGGAGAAGCTTCTATCTGTGGCACCCCTGCAAGAGAACCACCTCTTTCAACCTTCACAAACATATGCAGTTTTTAATATCTGGAAAAAATTTGGAATTAACTTGCTTAGAGATCTTTATATAGACAACGTCTTTGCATCCTATGAACAATTACATTCCAAATTTAACATTCCAGCTACACATTTCTTTCACTATCTTCAAATCAGAAACTTTATTAAACAAAACCTTCCAGATTTTCCTCATCTTGCACCCTCATCCATGCTGGAAAAAATATTGCTTAATCTCAAGGACTTAGACTCCATCTCTACAATATATAAAATCATTTTACAATCCCTCCCTTTCAAAGATCCAAGAAGACACTGGGAAAAAGATCTTTCAATTAATATATCAGAAAATGAGTGGAAAGTAGCAATGCAGAGAATTCACTCGAGCTCCATATGCACAAAGCATACAATTGTACAACTCAAAATTATATATCGAGCACATCTGTCTCGACTAAAACTCTCCAAAATGTTTCCAGGGCATGATCCAACCTGCGAATGTTCTGGGCCTGCACCAAATTAACATTATTCTGGACAAAAATTTTTAATTACCTTTCAGATAGTCTTGGACTCACAATCCCTCCTAACCCATTAACAGCTGTGTTTGGTGTTCTTCCAGATGGGTTTAAAGCGGAGAAAGACAAACAAATTGTGATTGCATTCACTACACTCTTGGCACGCAGACTTATTCTCATAAACTGGAAGAACCCAAACTCCTCTTTTAAGTCAGTGGGAAACTGATGTGTTATATTATTTGAAGTTGGAAAAAATCAAATACTCAGTTAGAGGAAATTTACAGACTTTTTTCAAAACATGGCAGGATCTAATCAGTAATATTTTAAAATAAGTTCATAAAGCACAGAGAATTTATTAATTTAGGTATGTTTACAAGCCTTACATTTAACGCCGTTTGGCTTGCTCTCTCTCAGGGGTGGGGATCGATCTGTTCTTAACTTAATTTTTCTCTTTGTAAAAACTTGATTGCTTTGTATGGATTGTAATAAAATTAATAAAAAATAAATAATAAAAAAAAAGTGTTTTAGAACACCATGAAGACTAAGCGCATCTATTATAAGATCGAAAGAAGAAACAAAATGTGTGTTAACAATGCAACTTTCCAACTTATTCATTTAGATAGACTACTCAAGATGGTGGTTCTTCTGATTATGATATGAGTTCTGGAAGGAAGAGGCGGGTCCAGGTGGTCAGGCCCCAGAAGAGAGGCGTTAATCTTCCATTCTGCAGAGGGAGGAAAAGAGAGATTGCCATTAGATAGTACCACCTCATGTCTTGGAGGAGTATTGCTATCACTTAAGCCAATAACCTATTCCCAAAATGCAAATGTGTGACACCTCTGGCCCCTACAACTCTAACATGGTTAACACTAGAATTACCAGAGCCTACGAAAAAACTCGTAAATCTGTCCCATCTTAAATCGCTTCTTAAATCCCTTCACACCTCTCCGCCAGCGTCCTTTGTTCTCTAAATGTGCTGATAAAAAGAAGCTAGGAGCAGCCGGCTATTCCATCCCCCCACCAATTTAGAACGTGCACGAACTTCTCTCAGCTCATGCCTTGATTGAGTATCTGGGAGTGAAGTGGAGTTTTAGAGTGGAAATAATAGATCGTAATTTGAAAACACGCATTTCTTGTCTGTTCTGTTTCTACAGTAATTTGTGTAAACACATTGTTAAAACAGAAACGTTTTTTATATTCTAGTAGTAGATGACAAAATAGCAGAGAGTTACTAAAAGACACTGTTTGAGTTCCATAGCTAGTTTTAGATTTGCTAAATTTTGAATAATCGGTCAGACTTATTCTATTACAGTCAGAAATTTAAATAGTAAGGTGGAAAATATAACTCTAACTCTAAAAAATAATTAAGAATTCTACAAGGTGTTAAACTACCATTGAAAACTCAAGCAGTCTAAAAACACGTTACAAATTGTCATAAGTAAAATGAAGAAAAATTCAATTAATAGTCAACTGTGAAATTCTGCAGTGCTCTTATAACTAATTACAACACAGTAGTTGAACTTGAGAGAGAGTCCTTCATTTCTTTTCTAATCGTACATGTGAAAATATAAGAAAACGGAAAGTATTGTTTTTAACTATTGATCATCTGATAGACTCGGTTCCATTGATAGAATTGATCCTCAAACCTTCTCTAGATAAAAGTGAGGCTTTTGCAGCATTTATCAAAGAAAATAAAAAATCTACTATAATATAGCCCTCTAAAACAAACCTTGTTTAATCCTTGCACATAAATGAATTACCTTTGTTAAAGTGGTTAATGACTTGTGACTCAGTTCTGATGTTAAAAATGTATTGTTCTTGTACTTCTTTGCTTTTCTAGAGTATTTGACACCATAGATTACACCAATCTAGCTTCTTTAGTGGATGATAGTACTTTAAGATGGTTTCAATCTTATATAATAGGTAGCTTTAGTAAGTTGTGATAGTATGACGGAGATCTATGATATTATATGTAGTGTTACCGCATAGTTCAGTTCTGGACTCACTGTTATTCTCACTCAACATATTCTTGTATATTTTCAAAGTATAGTATATATTAAAAAATGCTT